>NW_023339729.1:12338047-12350773 GCF_004916995.1 Morone saxatilis | reverse complement strand
ATACATTTATACCACATTCTGTGTTGTGTGTTATGTGGGCTGGGGATCAATTGCTCTCGTGCTTCAGTGCTACTGCCAATCTCCTTACCCGAACCTTGTTGATCAGACGGAACCCGAGGAGACTGAGAAGAAGGTTACATGAGCCAGCACCTCACATATTGTACCTACAGTGAGGTGCTGCCTACAGACATTAAAGAAAGCCTCACATTCATAACTTCAATTCAGTCTTTTGTTTCCAGTTCGATAGACTTTTTTTTTCGCACGCTTCCATTTACATTTATTCCTTTGGCAGAACAGTTATAATCTGAGCCACAGTAGCCTTCATCACATCATGGCATGGATAAACTGTGCCCTCCAGTATGTTATTATCATCAAGAAAACAACCACCAATCATTTCATTCATAATGTTCTTTATTTCCCATTATAGGCTTAATTCTGAAAGGATACAGTAATTATTACTGGTTAGGATTTATGCCAGCTAACACCAAATATAAAAACTAAACAAAATAAACACATCAACAAAAAAAGAAAACGGTCCCCATCTGTACTAATCTTGAAATGGTAAATCTCGAATCCTGGAACATTTAGCTGATTTCTGCTTCTTGTAAAGATGTGCAGGTGCTGGTTTAAAAGAAAGAACAATCCATAACCCAGTAAGGCTAGATAGATACTTTATTGTCCTTCACAGGAAATGTGCCACCGCAGTCTGTACATAGCTTTCAGACATACATAGATACAGATACATAATCTGCCAGACATGCCAGTAAGCACTGCTCATATTAGTCATAAATTAATAGATAAACAACTTAATTTAAAGCGATCAAAGTGATCATTATAAGAAAAATAAAATATAGCCATTTTGAAAAATAATTAAGTCATCTTTGCACACAACACAAATCAAGTTTCAAGTTCTCAGTGTATCAGTACTGGTCTTTGAGTGTAAGTGGGTGAGTGTGTGTGTGTGTGTGTGTGTGTGGATGCATCGTTGTGTGGTGGATTGGTCAAGGTGACCTCGTATTTGTTTACCCAGCCGCAGCAACGTCTTGCTGAAAGCTCATCCTGCCCCTGCATGGCACTGTTTTAGTGACAGCATTAGCAGTGAGTCATTCTGATTTGAAAAGGCTCTCAAATGTCCCTGTCTATGGAAGGTGCACTGAAGCGTTATAAAGGCAGAGTTTTAGCCCCTGAACCGGATTTGTCCTCCAGCTTCAAGCTATACCTGCAAAGACTTGACTGGGGAGAGGCAGAGGGCTAGTGGAAGATGGTTAAACAGAGGAAGTGATCTGTATCTGCTGTTCTCAGGACACTGACAGACTGCGCACAAAAAAACAACATTTTCACACTTCTAGTCTGAAATGTAGCCACAGACAGGTTTGGTCTTGTTTGTCCAGGTTTGAAATCTCAAAAATTTCTGCAACCACACTTTCTACAGAAAATTTTTTTCTATATATGAAAACAAAAATGTCAGAAGGTAAAACCAAAGCTGACCACATACCATTAGGGAGTATACTTTTATTTTTAACCAGGTCTTTAAATATACCCCATGTTGCCCCTGAATCAGTAATCACATGTCTTACTGATCACAACTAGTTCACCAGAGGGCAGCATCCACCCACAGATCACAGACAGCGGTTGCATGACTGAGATTTCCTGTGTCCAGCTATCTTATACTTATACTACACAAAAGCTTCTGTGTTTCTGAAATTCTGGAATTCACCCTCTGTCTTTTGAGGTCTTTTCATTCTTTATGAGATGGACAGATTTTCTTTTCATGGTGCTGTCGCAGATAGTGTGCATTCAAACAGCAGTCACACATACACAACTTTCCCGTAAAAACATGGTGGACACACTTGTCAACAGACATTTTCATCTCACTCTCTCAGAAATAAATCCATACTCCTGAAAATAATCTGTGGCTAGAAGGTCTATAGCTCAAGATAAAGCACTCCTTGAACCTTTGCAGTTATATTAGAGTTGGTTTCTCTGTGTGTGTATGTGTGTTTCTATGTGTGTATTTGTTGTTTTTTGAAAGAGTGTAAAGGAACCAATACGCTCTGCTCCCTCATCTGTGACTACCTATCGAAACCAAACAGAGTAATTTTATACAGTGTAATGATTATTAGACAATTGACAGTGACTTCAGTTTAGAGGTAAAAGAAAGAATAAAAGAACTTTGGAACATGCAAGATGATTGGAAATGAAATTCTAAAATAAATTTCAGTGGCGTATTGTTCCTCTGTTATCTTTTCACTTTGTCTTCACACACTTCCTGGTGTGCATTTACTTTGGCAAATTCATTATTTCAGTGTGACAGCAAGTAAGATCAAAATACACAAAAATATTGTCATAGGTCCATGTGATCCAGCTCCATTCCTGTTGTTGGGGATTTCTAATGTTTGCTGCTTCGCATTGGACGAAACACACTCTGAGGAGAGACCAAGAGGAGAACCAAGAGGAAGAGATTAATTTCAGTAATGTACTCGTACATTAGGAATTTAACATTTAGCTTGTGAGACCATCAAACCCCCTCGTACATTGCTGATTTCCATTTTAAAACTTAATACCAATCACAAGGGAGCAATGGTGGGAAGTAACTTAGAACATTTACTCAAATATTGTATTGAAATTTCAATTGTACTTTGCTCAGTACATTTTAGAAATACGTTTTACTCTTCTACATCTCACAGTTATAGCGGCTAGTTACTTTCAATGTTAAACACATACACAACATATCATATAACATATAATGCTTTCCCAAAAGTATATAAAATAGTTTGCATTAAACAACATTTTAATCAGGCCGTAAGTTATTAGGATTGGTAAGCTGTGTATTTATCAGCTAATTAATAATGAATCAACACTGTATGGATTAGCCTTTTTTTTTTTTGCTGGTGTTCAAAGCATAACTTGTTTGGTCTTTTTTAGCTATAGAGCTATTTCATTTCATCAGGACATATCCTTTAATTGGCTAATTCAACCTCTTTCTGCAAAAGAGCTGCAGACCAAAATCAATTTACATTGCAGACATGGTGGCTCATTTTCTAATAAGCCATCAAGTCTGTGGTTAAAAATTAAGAAAACAGTTCTTCAACCACAATAATTCACCAAAATGAGTACATGCTTTTAAAAAGGTCTCATTTTGTAATATGCCATTAGGGTGCAGTTGTAAAAAAATTAATTCATATGTTCAATTCATTTTGGTTCAAAAGCTGTGCTGTTGTTTTCCAGAAGGAATATAATCCATTAAAGGGGACTTCCAGATGATCAAAAGAGCTACCTAAACTGGCAAAGCCATTGTCAAGCTGGAGTACAAACTTTTTACAACCTGGTAACTCAAAGGTTGTTCTTACAGGCTGATTCTTGATGTATAAAACACAATACGTTATTTATTAACTAGTGATAAAGTATATGGTTATAATTAACTACTAAAAGGTTTGTTTTTTTTACACAATGCATTCTGGTGAGTATCACTGAATGCAAACATAACTTTTGTTTGTTTACTAAAAAAATCCACATGGCACTGCAACTAAAGAAAAAATAGCTCTAAAGAAGCAGACCAGTCTTTTTGTATTTTATATATTCAGTCATAAAGTCATAAAGAGTTAATGTTGTCTCTGACCTTGAAACTCCACTGTCGTACTTTCACTTGCAACTCCTTGGTTGGAACGTAGATTGCACTTGTAGATGCTTGAGTTTCCACAGAGATTCACTTCTTGAAACTTGAGGGAGAATTGTCCATGTTTATACTCACACTGGAAGTCACATAGGATTCTTCTGTGTGAGGTAACGTTTCCTTCACTGTCCACAGAGCATAAAAGTGTATGGTTTAGGTGCCACTTCATTAATTTGATTGATAATCCATTTCGAGATGACACGTTGCAGTTTAGGGTAACTTTGCCACACCTGGTAATCTCGGAACTTACACTTAGTTCCAACTCTGCAGACAAAAAGAGATATTGTACTGAGATGATGATGAGAATAATGAAAACAGAATCTTTTTGTTGCTTCCTTTTATCTTAAAGTTAGCGTTATTATCAAGACAATCGCAATGTAAAATTTTACATTTACATTTGTTGCAGTGTTTACAACATTAATATTTCTTCCATCTGTATAGCCCCGGTAACTTTGACGATAACAAAGACTTTCCTTCAATGTATATTTAGACTGAACAAATGAGTTCAAACTACTTTAGAAGTTTCAAATAGCCTACCTTTAGTCGCAAGAGTGGGTGCAGTTAGAAGACAGAGAAGTATGTGCACTGCTGTGAGCCCCATTGTCATCTCTTTTGTATTTCACTGTAACATGGAGAATAAATCAAAACAAATCTCAAAATATACACACTACAAGTTTTTTTGTGCAACCCCAACCCCGTATTTGAAAAAACAAAAAAACATGTTTAAGTCTTATAATTGAGTGGAACTGACCTTAGGTGTCCTCCTCCTCAGCTCGTCTCTAGTCCACAAAGATTCCTGATGATTCCTTGTGGTGCTTTTATATAGTCCTTCAGACTTGTCCCTAAGTGCAAACGTTAATGATTACAGAATTATGAAAAGGAATTATGCCTTATCACTGTGGGTGTGTGCTGGAACCTTAACAGGGAAATGGAGTTGTTTTTTTTGTGTGTGTGTGTGTGTGAGAGGGTGTGTGAGAGAGATAGAAAGTGGGAAAAACAGAGAGTGAAGGGCTATTCATACAGCTGCCACAAGTACAGACTTGTATGACTGCCTTTGATATAGTAATGTTCTGTTGCCTCATTTCCTAGCATTCAACTTGGCTGATAGTGTCTGTGACTCCATGGCAAACCTATGGGGTTAACACTTTAATCTGTTATATTCCAAAGAGTCATTCTCACTCAGTGAATGATTCATGTCATTAGAAGTAGTCATGAAAGGTTGTGAATGTCAGTAATAGGCACCAAGGGTAGAAAGAAAAAACTGTCTCATGTTTGTGACCTTCACTTAGCACACTCATATATATATATATACACATAACTGTTAAAAACATAAACGAGTTATGTCATTGCTTCATTGCAAAGATCATGAGTATGCAGTTTATTTTGAAACTGTCCACATGTCTACATTTTCAATCTCTTTGAAAATTTTTGTTTTAATTGTGAAGTGATGCCAGTAGTATCCTTTAAAAATGATCTCCGGTGCAAAAAATGTGGTCACTTAGTGAGTGTGTGTGTGAGTATTAATTAGAGAGTTGCTTGTCCAGTGTGTGACAGAGACAAAGTAACTGGTTGTAATTTACTTAATTGAGCACTGGGAGATATGAAGTGACAGGGAGCAGAGAAGTGGCTGCCAAAGAGATCTCAGACACTTAAGTCATGAGAAATTTGAGCAGCCTTCAATGTTATTTATCAAGGAGTCATTCAAGGATTGATTTGTTTACCTTATGTCCTTCTTCTGTGCAAACCTCACTTTGGTTCCCATTAATCGGTTCCAGCCTCAAAATAATGAAAGAGAAACTGATGAACTGATGCTACTTTTCTTGGATTATACATGTTTATTTAGAACAACATTTCACAATCATATAACAAGGATTCACAGGCTGTAGGGACCCCTGGTGAAGGTTATTGCAAAAGCTGCTGAGTACCTACAACACATGCAAATTTGAATGCACCAAGACACAGAAATCCTGTACATTTAGCCTAATTAGAGCGCTGTGGACGTGATTACAGAACTCGAATTACCATGTATAATTATCCTTTCCTCTCTCCAAATGTAAAAAGCCACATAGCTGTTGGTGTTCACATCACTGCATGAAAACAACTACAGCATTCTGCTACTGGCTCAGCAGGGGCACTGAGCCCTACTAGGCTAACATTTCCATATCTCCAACTCAACTGTTGGCGGGCGAGTTGCATTGTGGGTAAGGGTTTTTATAAGAAAGAAGAATTCTACAAAAACTGCAAATATTTGGTTATGGTTAGGGAGTGAGTGTAATCATAGACAAACCCTAAATGCCTATATTACAATATGTCTAATTCATTCATTTTATTCAATTAAGCAGTTGACTGCTCCTGCTATTCCTTTTTTAGCAATGCTCTGTAGTCAAAAAGTAAACATAATTATAAAAAGTCCCTTTTGAACATTTGTCATGTATAATAAAATTGTTTCACTATTTCTCACTCTAACACATTTAATCCATTACATCTTCCTGTAGCTGGTGACCCAGCCCTCCATTGTATTAACATCTGTTATCAGCAGCTTCAGAATAGTGCCAACACTTGACTGATTTTGTCACCATCTATTAATTTATTGGCTAATTCATATTTCTTATTGCTGAAATCCTTCAGGTTTTATTGAAATGTTGATCTTATGATCAACATTATGATATGAGCTGTTGACGTCCCGTTGATATACTGCAATTGGTTGTGAATTAAATCAATAGGTCCACTAAGCCTGAGTA
This sequence comes from Morone saxatilis, assembly GCF_004916995.1. NCBI lineage: Eukaryota > Metazoa > Chordata > Actinopteri > Moronidae > Morone > Morone saxatilis. The sequence goes on along the minus strand of NW_023339729.1, from coordinate 12,344,359 downwards.
TGTTTTCTGTCGAGGATCTGTAAATAAATTAATCCAAAAATATGTGTTTTGTTCAGTAATCAGTGAGGCCTGGTCACACAGAAACACTCCGCTCTGGACACGTCTATCATTTTTCCAACCTAATTCTTGTGTAATTTGTGATCTGATAAACATCAAATACATCAAATTCAGTGCTCCATATTGAAGAATGCAAACATTTCTCAGGGGACCACAAAAACTTCTCAGTCATTAACTTGGTGGTTATTGGTAACTATTACCAGCAGGTAATGGTTTTGACAAGGAAGAAGAATTCTACAAAAACTGCAAATATTTGGTTATGGTTAGGGAGTGAGTGTAGTCAGACAAACCCTAAATGCCTATATTACAATATGTCTAATTCATTCATTTTATTCAATTAAGCAGTTGACTGCTCCTGCTATTCCTCAAACCTTTCATTTTTAACAATGCTCCGTAGTCAAAAAGTAGACAAATTTTCTCACTCTGACACAACTTCCTGTAGCTGTTGACCCAGCCCTCAAGTCCTTGTATTAACATTTATAATCAGCCACATCAGAATAGTGCCAACAAATACTTCCTATTCCAGGGAACGCAAAGTGACTCAGTCATTAACTTGGTGGTTATTGGTTACTATTACACTATTACCAGCAGGTCGTTTTTGCAGTTAAACAGAGCTGCGATTAACCAGAATTATACATTACAGCCCCCATCAATATAAACTGAAATGATAATGTAAACCTGTGACTTTTGGGTCAGTGGGAATCTGCAGCGCTGAAGCAGGTTCATGTTTTGCCCAGTCTGTAATCTGTCTTTGGCTATATATAACTCTCAGGCCTTTCCTGCCCTGCATGACAGCAGCATTGCGGCTTATTACACGGCATGTCGAGTTTTATCTTGTACTTAATTGCTGTGGGGACCAGATTACCAATAATGCTTAAATTGCAATAAGTTTTTTTTCGTGGCTATAACACAATTTACAGTAGGACTACTAAACCGCTGAAGTTGTTTAGCATCTGGTAAACATAGTTCGACAGTAATTCTGCGCTCAACAGTGTTGTATTTGAGTTGCACTTTAGACCTGTTGCTATGGTGATTGGTCCGCCATTTTTTTTATTGCAGTAAGATTAAAAATTCACATCTCCTGTCTGTCAATTGGTGAAGTTAAAGGATTACATACTTTTTTTAGGGACTGAAAAATGACCAAAGCCCCACTAAAGCTCAGCCTCAACGAGATTTAAAGAATCTAAGCCGCGCTGGCACTTAACTTTGGAAGTTCAATAAGAATCTCACTTACAGTGTGTTGTATGCCGCTGCAAGTTTCCATTTTAAATACTTGCTGCATTAGTGGCAACTGAACATGCAGTGTTTTGGGTTTTCCTGAACAGGAGGTGAATCACAAAAATACACAAAGTAGAGTACATTCACAATAATCCTAAAGCATCGAGCTATCATACCATAATTGTTTTGCATGTTTGAACAGTCAGTGGCATTTTTAATTTCTCACAGACAGTTTAAACTTGGTTGGGAACCATTTTTGTTGTGTTGGCCCTGTAAAACCAGTTGAGACACACTGTGATATTGGCCGTGGCTCAAGTGTCACTTTGGTTTACTTTTTCAGGGCAAGGGCAAGAGCAAGGAATTCTAATATAATTCACTATCATGTTTGTTTATGCATTTGTCTAACAAACTAATTGTGCTATTCTAGGGTGAGAGATGGGTCAGTGCTGAGATTTAACATGTTCCTCTTTTTTAGATATTCACAGAATTCTTATTTGGGTCAGCTGTGCAGTACGCTCTGTAAAAATAGCTCTTGTTTAATGTGCAGTGTCAAAACCAGACATCGATCTAAAACTATTTTGTTTACCAACACCAGAAACTAAGATTTATGAGCCCTTTATAAAGCAATACCATCTCACTATAAACTTGGCATCTCTTTAGGAATTCCAATTCATTTGACAAGTAAATATACAGTACAGGATTCATGGAGGATCCAGACCAGATGACAGCACAATGAATCATAACCACACAAGTGATATCACTTTGAAAACAATTTTTGTACAGCACAGTTTTTTAGGGTCAGGTTAATAGCTAGTCTAATTTTTAACTTTTGTTCCTTTCTTGGTTCCTCAACCTCAAAGAACAGCTGCAGTGTGTGTGGAAATCTTGAGACAGGGCTGATTAAATACACATTCAACAAAGCATTAATTCACATTATACTATACTACTCTTACCCTTTGAGCTTGCCCTTCCTTCTTAGCATCTTTGACTGCTGATTCCAGCTGTCAGCAGCATGGTTTTAGTGCTTTGTACAGCCATTATTGGTGACAAGTGACATCTAGAAAATGGCAGGATGCAATAAAAGCAACCCTCTCTTCCTATGAGGAAGGAGTGAAGCACAGGAGAGGAGGAGCGAGGTTGTAAATTGTACCAAATTTTTGTGAGCAAAGAGGCAAAGTTGTTTGAGAAAAACATTTGCTTCTTTGTTGGAGTGGCTGCACATAGGTAGCAAATAACATGACACTGAGCCAATATTCCCAAACTGTCACAGGAGCACCTCAGTGGATGGCTGTTATGTGTTTTTTTAAGGACAAAAGTTTGAAGAGGCACAGAGCATTCACATTTCTGTCACACTGAGTTTATAGTACGCTGTGAAAAAAAATTAAATTAAATTTCCCTGCTTTCTTTATGCAAATTGTATTTTGAATTAAAAGGGTGGGGTGCCGCGTGTATTTGGGACTGTCCTTCAACACAAGTAAATTCTATTTACCTGTGTCAGGAACATGCAGGGACATAAATCATTATGTAGTCAAGCTAAATCAGGCCTTTGATTTTTACCATGAACATAACATGACCATTCAGTGTGGTGCAAAATGTATCTCAATAATGATTTTCAAATCAAGTATTAAATATTTGTACTTTGTTTCATTCTAATCGTTGTCGCTGAAGTCATGGGCCTATATTATTGAATCAGCAGTCTAATTTGGCTTCCTGTTTTTTGGTAACAATATAAATATCAGATGAATATGTAAAAGGAAGAATGGGGCATCTTTAGGGTTAGACCAGGGAAGAAAATATAGTAAAATATATATAAGTCACATGTAGTTTTAAAAAGACATTAGAGTTTGTCATATAATCTGGTCTGTGACGATACACTGATGCACAAATATGCAAGTTGTTGAGGTGACACTAAAATACTATATGTAAACCAGTGTTTACATATAGTATTTTACAGAATTGTGTTGAAAGCCTGTATTGTATATGGTATTAATAAATGGCAGACATGTTTTGCAACAACAAAGTTTCTAAAAATGAATGATTTACAGTATCAACGTTGATACCTCTCAAAGATAAAACTATAGCAATCTCTGAGTACCAGATAGTAGATTATCAATTTGCTGGTACTGAAACAAGTTCAAGAGAAACAGCCCTATAGGTCGTCCGGGGATCGTTCAACATAGTATAAAGAACGACAAAGTCTGCATAGGAAGGAGATTAGGGGAATGGCTGTCTCAAACAAATCCAGACTTTCACCCAGAATACCGCTGTTAACCAAAAGTCAACACTGAGTTATTTTGATTTACGAAACATACTAAACTTACGTCACATATGTAATGTAGACTTTTGATTTCACAGAGGACACTAACATACTTATTTTACCAAAACCATGATCCTTTCCTAAACCTAACCAACTAGTTTTGTTGCCTAAACCTAAACCAAACTGTGACCGTTCACAATGTGACCACGAAGGTCCAGAACAAAGGTTCTGTTTGTCAAAGATCCAGTATGCCCTTGGTGGTACTCTCTAATGGTCATATATGTCATTTTTGGAGACACTGGCAATCGACCTACTCAGAGGTTTAGATATGAGGACGTGTTGGTGTATAGAGTGACACATATTCACACAGCCAGCATGCACAGGTCAATGGTGTCTGTAATTCCTGTTTACCCATGTTCTTGAACTCCAGACTGTTTTCTGCTAATAGTCTTTCACAGAACAACACATATTACTCCCCTGCTGTCCCTCTCCAACTTCTCTCTCTTTCTGTGCCCTCTGTTATAGCCCTTAAACTTTGAGGACATCTCCATCACACACAATCATGAATCACATTTACGAGCAGATCTAGAAGCTTTGCTGCACTCATAAACACACCACCTGACCCAATCCCCACCCATAAAGGCTGCTATCACACAGTTAATGTCTATTGGAAGGGTTGTTGCACAGCATACAGTGTACAGCATGTGAGTATACGCAGGAATGGAATTAACTATTCTGATGGGTTTGAGGAAAGTTGTCTGAACAGAAATCAGGATCTTGTCAAGTCTTGTCTAGAGGCTGCACTCAGTCTTGTTTAATACAATAGGATGCAAGAGCAACAACCAAGAAGAAAACCCTGTTTCCAGAAATTTAAAATATGTAAACACAATCAGTACCAATTAGGTATTTTATTATAACTATTAATCATTGAGCAGAAAAGTGTATTTTGAAACAATATTTTATGATGTAAATATTACAAACTAGATTGTTTTTTAAATCGTATCACTGTGATAAATAGACAAGCAGATATAATGAATGATTAATTATGCTCTAGCTTTATTCCTGGAAGTCATATATGACCATTTCAATGAAAAAGAAGAACAACTTAAGAGTGCAGACAAGTGACAGACCAGAAAGAAAATTTAGACAGGAAAGGTTAAGTGCGTATTGTTGATTGACCCTACAGGTTTTGACAGTTTAGATATCAATTTAACATGCATTTCATCAACATTATATTACATCTTAGTGGTAAGACCCACAAAGCTCATCAGATCAATGAAACATTTTTGACATTTTTGTGAGCCATAAATGCAGATAATTGGTTCATTTTTTACTTTAAAGGTCATTCCTTCTAACATGTCTGAAAGGTCTCAACATCATCGTTACAAATGGCCTGTCATTATATTGATGTGCATAAAGCTACATTGTACTGTAGCTGAAGTAACGCCCATGTGGTTAGAAAAAGCTGCAGCTACTACATGAACATTTAGACATTAGAGAGCATTGTGCTTTGCCATCTGGGGCCTCATGATGCATCAATCTCACCATAATCTACGGGCTGTTACAGGCTTCAAAAGGATCCAATTGAATAATCTTGATTGTAGTGCAGCTGCCTGCTGCAGCTGGCAGGAACAGGACTTTGAGGGATTTGAGACTGGAAAGAAAACCATTATGTCAGTAAGAACATATTTTTCATTCTGTTACTGACATAAAAGACACACAGTACCTACAGTACAGCAGAGTGCTGTACTGCTTTTTTAATTAATTTTATAATTCAATTTATACAATTTCTATTTTCACGTGTGTTAGTCAAAAATTACTTTACTTCTCATATTTGTCCTGTCTTTTTATTAACTTGTCAGCCATTTGTAAAGCAGTTTTTATTGATGACTTGATAAGATGCTAGACAAATAAATAAATAATTAACTTATAGACTGATAGATTGATCTGAAAACCAACCTATACTGCCAGACAAGAGAACTGCTATCTGAAGTAAGTAAGAAAGTAAGTAAAGCTTTATTTGTATAGCACTTTTTGAAACACACAGTCACAAAGTGCTTCACAAACAAACAAATAGAAATATAAACACACATACATACATACATACATACACACACACACGGGTATACAGTATATATATGAATATATACAATTAAAAGAGAGATGACAGAGATAAGTAAACAAAATAGAAGGTGATCTATAAAAAGGCCTATAAAGGTTGGTTTTGACGAGCCGTTTAAAACAGTCCAAAGATTCAGCGAATCTGAGTAATTAATGTTGGGGCTAAAACAGCAAAGGCACGTCACCTTTAGTTTTACAGTTAATGGATAAAAGGCAGAGATTTGAGGAGCGAAGTGGCCAAGGAGTGGAACGAGGAACAAGGAGATCTGAAATGTAACTGGGAGCAAGGTCATAAAGTGCCTTACATGTAATCAGTTAGATCTTATAGTTTATTCTGAATTTACAGGAAGCCAATGGAAGGATGTGAGGACAGGAATAATGTGGGACCGAAGGCTGGTTCTGGTTAAAAGTCTGACAGCTGCATTTTGTACTAACTGTAAAGGATTTAAGGAAGCTTGACTGAGGCGAGGCACGATATAGAGGGCCATTGACAGTAATCTAGACCCGGGAAGAAAATAAAGGGCGTGAATTAAATTGTTCAAGATCTCTGGAGAAAAAAGGGCCCAGGGTTTTCGAATCCCGACCTGCCGGGCCTTGCTGCGTGTCATTCCCGTCTCTCTTTTGGTCCCGCTTTCCTGTCCTAGTCTCTATCATAAAGG
>NW_023339729.1:12334453-12338022 GCF_004916995.1 Morone saxatilis | reverse complement strand
CTTGTTTCTGGTTTCTGCTTGTGTCAATTATTCCCAGAAAACAGACTGATAAAACGTACCTTGTCCGTCATTTATATTCATTTGAAATATCACCAATGTTTAGTCAAACCAAAGTATCTCCAAGTATAGTTAGGGCTGATAAATTTGCAGATATTTGATCTTAAAACAAAGCGTTTGACAAGTTAAAAATCTCCATCTGATGATAATGTTATTACAGGGATTGCCAAAGTTCACGTATGCCTCTTCCAATAACATGGTAATCTCATAGTTGTCAAGATGTTTCAATAAAAAAAAAAAAATGTCAACCCCAACCCCTAGTGCCACCAGGAGTAAGGTTTGGGATGACATGCCATCCCAAGAGCCACACTGCTAGCAAAGACATAAATAACACTGTTCTGTACAACACATCTATAACACACTATAACAATGCTACAGTAACACTGTAACACTGCAATGAGCCATAAGGAGTTAACACCTAACTACTGAGCACGGTCTGTCCAAGAGGAAATAACATGTTAATGTTCCTGACGTAGCAATACAACCTTTTCATTTTCAGTGACAACCACACGCTTATATGAAACCCTATCTAGAAAAGGAAGGAAACCCATTTCCTTTAACCTTCTATTGTTAAGACTGATTTACTGTTTATGTAAACCAGGAGGGTGCCATTCCTCTTCACCCTCTTCATGCTTCCTCAAATTATTATTTTTAACTTATAATTGAAACTGACATCTCATTTTTGATGGTGCCCTTGATACATAACACACTTGCATTAATTTACTTAACAGTAATAATAATAATAATACCATATCTTAATCCATTCTCTAAACTACTACGAAGTGACTTAGCAGCTTTCGATCCACATATTTCTACTACTGCTTACTTTTTTAACCTTTTCAGTATGCTTTCAGGGCCTGTCATTTTACTGAAACTGCCTCTCTATAGTGGCAAATGATGCTCACTGTCTGCTGCTTGACACAGACAGAAATGAAGTAAGAGTAGCCCCATCTATTGTCAACATCAAAAAATTTTTTAAATCCAAACTCAAAACTCATCCATTCACCTTAACTTTCAGTTATCCACTGGGTATGTCACAGCTTCAATACATCTATCAATCTTAGTACTTGTAGTCCATGTTCGTCCTGCCAAAGAGAATACTATAAACTTTCTAAAAACCACTGCATCTCTCCAACCCTCTGCTTGTTTGTGTCCCACAAGTGTACTTATCTCTTTCTTTTCTTTCTGTCTCCATAGTTTCGCCACCTTGTCCTTTCTTTTCACTCAGACATCACTGTGCTGGACCATTGGCCATTCTGTACACACATCATCTATTGCATGTCTGCTCATCCTGGGATAGAGATCCCTTCTCTGTTGTTTTTGCTGAGGTTTCATTGATTTTTTTCTTCTTTAAGGGGCTTTTTGGGGGAATATGTCATTATCCTAATCAAGGGTCTAAGCATAGAGGGAGTTGTATCCTGTACAGATTATAAAGCCCCTTGGGGCAAATTTGGGATTTATGATACTGGGCTTTATAAATAAATCTGTCTTGACTTGATTACAATTAGCGAGTACTCAGCAACCTTATTGGTGTTCTCATCTCTCTATGGCTGCTCAGCTTAGGCCCATCCATCTCTGCATTGACTATGTTTAGACATATAGGACTGGCCTCGCTGCCAATGGTATTCATGGACAGTGAGTTCCTAGCCCTCTAGCCTCTCCTGGGCACTCATCTACTGTGATTTAGTGGAGCCGAGAACCATGAATTTCAGTCAGGCAGTTGAAGAGAAGAGTAAGTGATTTATGCTTTTGTTTACAGGGTCCTGTAGGGACCTTAATCTGGCAGTGATGAGAGAGTGTCTATATAAACATAGAGTATATGTGTGTGGGAAAGTGCTCGCAAACCTGCATGCTGATTTATGAGAAATAATTAAATGCATAAAGAAAGGAAGAAAGGACTAAAATTGGGATAGCAGGACGTACCTATGTCTATATTTGGATTTTTGCAACAGTGAGAAAATAGAGAATTCACAGGGGAGAAGATCATCCCAGATGGGTTCAAGTTGTCAAGATGTTTGTGTATTTCACAGGAGAGCTCATCTCCACAAGTCATGTTCTGTGGGGTAAGACAGAAAGGTGCTGTGTTAAGCAGCAGGAAGTTGGGGACCAAACCCCAAATGGAAACTACCATTTTTACATTCACCTGCAGGACACAATCTACAATCTCCTTTGTGAATGAACCGGTGAAAATAAGAGTTCTAAATAATATTCCTCCATCAACATAACTTTGATAGACTCACCATTCATCACAGAAAGCATGCCATAATGATATGAGTCTAAATATCATCCAACAATGGATTGCTACTAACAGAGTGCCCGATCAGATCATTAGCCTCCATTGATGTCCCCTTTAAAGGCATTACCCTTCATAAATGATAGCCCTGTCCATTAGTGATAGCGCATAAAATGAGCTGTTTGACTGCTGATGAAAATGGCCCCCTATCAATGCACCCACACCACTATGACCCTGAGACTGAGGATCATTCCCCAGTGGGAGGCTAAGAAAGTGTCATCCATTATCTTTGCCTTATAGGTCACCAACACGAACAAACTCCAGGACAAACATCAATAATATGTTCCTGCCACAACAAGTCCTGCGGATTTAAAGTGTTAAGTGGTGTCCTTGTTGGAGATGAGAAGGGCTTTCACCTAAGGGCGGGTGGTTGAAGGGGTGGGGGTGTGGAGAGTATGAAGGACGCAAACAGACGAAAGGGAAACCTGTAAATGCTCCCTTGCATCCCCCTCCATCCAACACACATACACACGTGTGTATGCACGTGTGTCTCTACTATGCATTTAAAGTTGTCAGCTGCCATTGTTCTAAGAGCCTCATTGTGGAAAAAGAGGTGTGGAGTTTCCATTCACTATATTTACATCAAAGAAGGTAGCCTCACATCTTTCAATTGAGGGAAATATTTGACCACTTTGACAAATGCCAGAAGTATATGCACTCCTTTATTTACACTCATTTCAAACATCTAAGCATGTCTGAAAATGAATCTAATGGTTATGTTCCCCAATTACTTTTACATTTTTTATCTGACAGCAGTAGCAGCATGCAATCTTGGTGATAGTCAAAATCAATAGTTTGAGAAGAGAGATTGCCAAAGGTTGACTGGTCAAATCAGTCACCTTAAATTACTACGGTCTTAGTAAATGCCAGAAAGTAAAGCATGCCATCTCAAACAAAGAGTACAGGGGGAAATATAATTAGGTTATTGACCCATATCTGTTTTTCTGTCTCTGTTTGTTCTTTCCAATTATATACCTTTGAAGTGGCTATAATCAATATTTTTACATTAACATGGAAGGTAGCGATGAGGTCAGAGAGATTTATCATGTGACTCTGCAACTCCCTAAGAAGCTTTATAGCATATTTTGTATGTAGGAGTCATTGGCATCTAGCTGTGAAGTTGCAGATTGCAAATATTGTATGCAGCTCAGCCTTCTAAATTACATTGGCTGCAAAATGCAAATCCACCAATTTTGAGCCAGTGTTTGTTTTGTCTATT
>NW_023339729.1:12333116-12334436 GCF_004916995.1 Morone saxatilis | reverse complement strand
TGTAGAAACATGGCAGCTCAACATCGCAGACTCCATGCAAGAGGACCCGCTCCCTATGAAAAAAAAATGGCTCAGTCTTATAACAAAAACACAGTGATTCTTATTTTCAGGTGATTATACACTAATGAAAATATATCTGTGAATATTGTATTATATTATATATTTCTGCCAATAGACCATCATAAAGGTTACACACTGGATGTTAAACTAATTGTTTTGGTTCACTTTTACCGCATTTAGATTTAGAATTTGACTGCATAGCAAAGCCTATTAAATAATAATAAGACTTTATTAAGCCCCCCGCCCCCCTCCTCCTCTGACTGATTAGACTCTACCTGCTCTCTGAGAGGAGTTGGTTGCTTTTCTGACTACCAGAAACTCCATTAGCATGGTTCAAAAGGGTACAAAACTTTCGGTGTGTACGTGTGGTCATTCCTTCTACACCTCAGCCTGAAAAGCTCGCATCTCTAAAAACTGGAGTCGTAAAGTTGTAAAGCGTAAACCTTCTCTGACCTAACGTGTCATTTTCCTGAGGCTCTCCTCTTACATATTTCCGCACCCACTCATCGCCCTAGACACTGGGCATGGCTCTTGTTCTCCAGGAATCTCCGTCTTCTGCTAGGCTTCGAGACAGAGTCGTCTTGGACACCATCGCGCCGTTACGTCCAGCACTGGGGACGACGGGAATGGACATGGACGTTGTACACACCTGTTTGAAACAAGCGACCCGAGAATCTTCCTAGGCGCAGCCACTCGCTGGGAGGGCGAACTCTCTTGCCTTGCCTGCTCGACCAAGCCAAAAACCCTGTTTGGAGCAAAAGAAACACATTAGAAAGGTTGATGACGTCAAGCAGATTGTTATTTGTTGGATCCAAGGTCATTCAAACTAGGATATGCCAGTACTAGACATTATACTTGAATCAAATGGTAGACTAGACAAGCAGTACAATCAACTGTTTGTATCATTTAGGCACTGCTGCGCACAAGCAGATCACGTCGTTTTTCTCTGGTGTGTACCAAACTGAAAAAGGTGACTTTTGTTATTTATATTTTGTATTGGTCTGTACCGATTCCATAATTTCACAGACTACAACTAAACTGATCCCCCGGTCATCCATGACTTTAAAAGCAGGTACATGGGTGTCACAAGACGGCTGCCTTGGTTTACTGAATGGAGTTTTGGTAAAACCGGCTCAGCAGCCAGGGGAGGAGTCAAGAAGAAACTTGATTAAGTCCCTGAAAATTACTAAACATAATCTATCCTACAAGTTAATCTTGGACTTCCAGACCGACACCCGACGACAACCACATGGATCGAGA
>NW_023339729.1:12306317-12333091 GCF_004916995.1 Morone saxatilis | reverse complement strand
ATGTCAAAGACAAAGCTATTCAGTTTCTTGCGTGAGTATATGTATGTATATAACTGGCAGTGGAATTTACTGCGATGCAAGGGGGCTGCCACCTAATTCTTGAGAATTAGGTGGCTGAGAAAAGCAAATATGATATATATATGTTTTATAGATGTACAAAGACATACAAAACGTATGGATCAGTGTATGGCGATTATTCATTCCAGTATAAGTAAAGGTGTTTCCCAGGGGAAACAACAAAACCGGAGAGCAGTGGTAGATGGCCTTCAAATAGGGGATAACCACCTGGTTGGCAACTTGATGTGTTTTTCCTTAATTTGTTCATATTTCTGTGTAACACATTTACATGTCATGCTCTGTTAATTTATTTTTGAATAAAGAACAATCGTGTTTACATTTGAGAGGAAGGAGTAAGGAAATTACTAAATTGGCACATTCCAAGATTACAGCACTGCGTATTGTCTGGTATGGAAAGTTTGCTACGGTAGATTCCTATTTTGTAAAAATATTGTTATTTTGCCAGAGAGAGCTTCCAGCACCTTCTTACTATAAAACTTCTCTTGTTGGTTACCCTTTAGAGAAAATTGGACCGAACTTGGACCAAATACAACTTTAAAATTAAACTTATATAAAGCTGGAATGTGTGCCATGCTGAGGGAGTCGATTTAGGACAAGTGGGCTATATTACGTTGCTGTCAAGGGAGTAGCTCCATGGCCATATGAGCCAAAACAAACTCATCAGAAATGTCATTTTAATCCACTTGAGAACATTCTCTCACAGGACTTCAGGTCTTGATACAAGTTTGCCAATATAAGGAAATCTTATCCCCCAATGTTGAAAGATTTTAGCCCTAGTTCTTGAAGCTAAAGAACACTTACATTTCTTGGTTACTTACATTTTACTTACAGTTTTTGTCAGCTTAGGACAGTTTCAGTTGTTCTACAAGTGTGATTACTGCCTATTAGAAAAGTAGATAATGTGAAATGTTTTACTCTTAATCTTCTAATTCTCGTCTCCTGGATTTTCTGAGCAAGTCTGCTGTTGCTGTCAGTCACTATCAATGTCATGTGGTCATGTTTTGTGGTTATATTATCATACATGCCAAAACAGCCTCATAATCAAATCTACTTTTAGTATAAGGTTTTAACACCAGCTTTCTAATTACAAATGTAATTTTCCTCTTACCTCTTCCCTTTTCAGTCTGATGGCTGTGGAATGATATCTTGCAATGCACATATCTGTCCTAGACTGTTTGTTATCTGGAACTCTCTGCTCAACCACATACATCTGCAACATCAGTGAAGTGGACTGCTGGGTCACTTCCTTCCATGACTATTGTTTCTGTCTTCGGGACTTCCTTTTTTAAATTCACTTGTGTCAAGTAGTGCTCTTTCTCCCTTCCTTCCTTGACATCTACTGAATGTTTGTAGATTGCTGCAACTGACCTTTCTTTGATCAGTGATCTGCCTCTGTACCTGGTAAGCCTATGTTTATAACATTTGTTAGGTCCTTTATCATGAAAGTGAAAGGGCAGTTTTGGAATTAAATTTTGTGGTGATTGAAATATATACTCTTGTGAGTCTTAGAGGATGAAAACCATTGACAGTATGATAAACACAGAAAAGAAAAAATGAAAAAAAAACATTCCTTTCACAAAAAATGTGCTGATCAAATGCTTTGCCTTTTTTAAAACATTTATTATAACCCACAAAATGAGCCGGTGATGATGGGCCACAAGAAGACTTTGTCTCAAGGATCTGTTAGGAAACACTGCTGACATAGACCTAATTAGAAACATAAAAGCAGTCACTCACACACAGTTAGCTGAAATACTGCAGATCACTGTCTATGTGTGCATGCCACTCACACATCAAAGGTTAAAATCAATGTGAAATCTCTCCGGCAAAGACAAAATCAGAACTCTCGCAGACTGACAAAATAAAGTGGAATTCCCTGCAGAGCAACAGCAGAATGGTCAGACTGAGGGCATAATAACAAAAAGATTTGTGATTTGAAATTATTTGTAAAACTGATCAGTATATTTATATTCATCAAGCATGTCTTACCTAAATTTCGGGTTGAATTTAGAAGAAAGCAGTCGTAGTTGCACAGTAGACTGTAAAGAGTGGGGTGGACTCTTAAAATCCAAGCCATTCTGGATTGAAACCCTGTGTTATTTATTAGACATGCTAATCCTTATCCCTCAGAGGGCTCACCACCTCAGAGGGGTCTTCATTAGGGTTATCTGCGCAGTAATTAGCTTCTGTTGCTCAGGATTCTTATGTAGGGGACAGGTGGGTTTTGGAGTAGGCCTGTCTAGCAGCGAGACACGACAAAAACAACAAAAAAAGAAGAATAAAATGCTAAGAAAGAGATTTATGACTTATTTATATTTCTCTGAGTAGCCTGAGTAAGCGTCTCTTGCTCTTGTGTTGTGTTTAAGAAGTGAGGGATGGTGTGGTGTGGTTTATAACGTTTCCAGACTTTCGTGTCCTTGATTCCAGGTAATCTTGGCTAGCACAGCGGAACAAAAGTTTCTAATGAAGTCATACAGGAAGTTTTTCCAATGTGAGACAATGCCTCAGCTCAGAGAACAATAGTTATTACATTCCCCTTTTCCCCTTGATATCTCTTGGTATTTTTCAGCCCAATATGACACAACAGATGGAAGGTTTTCATTTTTATTGGTTATTGATATTTCTATTGAGACCTTAAACTTTAATATTTTTCAACGTGGATGCATTTCCCCATGTTTTCTAAGTGACTAGTGGGGCCAAAAAAAAGGTGCTGCAGCATAATCCTTTGGGGCAGTCGTGCACCCTCAGTGTACGTCAACTAGGTGCTTGCTTTGGCTACTGACAAGCTCAGATTGTTATTGTTGTATGTTAAGTGTCTGAAAACATCATGGAAAGATAAAAAGACAAAGATAGACATTTTTGTTAAAGAGTAAGATCCTTTTTGTTTAACCAGAAAAAATCATTATACTCCCTCATTGGGAGTTGCTGGTCTACTGCTGCCACAGTTTGCTTGTTGTATTGTATTGTGTGACTTTGTTGTTTTTGTCAGGCAATAACTAAAATAGCTAACCTTGTGTTAGGTAAAATGGCTGTTTTTGTCAATGGAGTCTGGAATGTGCAATTGCCCAGAAGGATTACGTTGCAGCCTGTTTCCCAGCTCTCACTCAATACAGGACCAATTTCAAAAATTGTTGTCCCCTCTAGTCAGACAAACATGGGGAAATAGGGTCCAAGTAAAAAAATTGTTAACATATAGAACATCAGAAATGTTAGAAACTGAGCCGAACCGAATTATTGTTCTTGTAAACAAACCTTTAAGACACAATTGGTGCATTTCGTGGCACATTAGCATGCTTTTTGTATGGGTTGAGATGTATAGATTGAGATAAAGCCATACTCACCCTAATTTTAATAACCTCTCAGCACTGCAAGGTTTTCAGATTTTCCATTAGGCCTGCAACCACACCAGCAAGCCACAATGTGCTGCTGTACTATATGGCTGGGAATGTAATGAGCTTTTAATGGGCTTCTGTCAATAACATTTGCCACAATTTGTTGTACCATTATGAAGAGGAGGTCACACTAGTGCTCTACAACAGCTACTCTGAACCATTAGGAACAGCAAGTGTAGATCAACACTGGCTGATGAAGTGTTTTCCCAGTGTGTTATAGTTTGGCATCCACAAAAACAGATTCAGCCAGAGAGAGATGTGTTATCCCTTCTCTTTATTTTAGTGTTGTCATTAGTTTCTTCTTTTCTTTTGCTTTATTTGGACAGTGACAGCAGAGAGTGACAAAAAAGGCAAAAAGAGAGAGGGGAGAGAGGGGTGACATGCAGCAAAGAAAAAAAAATTAATTAATAAATACTCAATAGTAAATCATTATTTGTTTGTATGAAATATACCAGCTGCTTTCATATTTTACCAGCATTTAGCTGCTGGCTATTTCTAATTTCCCATTCTTAAACTTAGTACTTAAATATTACATATTCAGTATTATGACTTGTATAATTTATATAAAAATGTTTAGTATGATCTCATATATATCATGGCAGCATTACACACATTAGTATGATTCCTTGTTGCTGGCTTATTTTAAACATACCTGTTACGTTTTCAATGTCACCATGTTCCACTCAGCACTTCTTACCTACAGCATCACTGATGCTCCATCACACAGCACCCAGTGCTCAGTACACTACAGTAATAATATTAAAAACACCATTACTTAGATAATACAGAGAGAGAATACATGTTTAGTATGATTACCCATTCAGCCTAGCTCAGGGTCTCAAACCCATGTTGGCTTGGGGACTACTGCTACTACTGTCATCTAATAGGAGGACCACTTCAATGTTAAAGTACTACAAGAAAACACAATATTCTGAACATACTGATAATTAATACTGATCATTATAATTGTGTTTTCATTGACATGAAACAACTAGAAAAATAAATAAATAATCGTCTGTCCCGGATTACTGTATCTGATATAGGCTGCAACTGTGCTGCTTGTATAGTATGCTAATTTCCGGGAACTCCTGAGAGACTCCACAATCCACCATTGCCATTAGAGCAACAGAGATGATGCAACTCTTTCTATCTTTATGCCTCTGGCTCTACCCAGTGAGCTACCAAGTAGCCCCCCTTTCTGTTATTTTTTTAAAGAACTTTGTATGGGAAGAGCGTTGCTTGACTATTCAGGAACTTGGCAAGGAGGCAAGGCCTTGTTTACATGTCAGAGTTGTATTCTATTTATTTTTGTATTTATTTCTGGGAGAGGAGACAGGTTGAAATTAATGTAGTGTGTTTGAGTGCAATGTCTGTGATCTATTTTTATTTTGTGTCTTTTGACATGTGAAGGAAAATGTATGACCTACTCACAATAAAGCAATAAAAAAGGGAAAAACATTAGACAAATCTGAATGCATGAGTGGACAAAGTAACAAATATGACAATAAAACTGCAGGCTGTCTTGAAATTGTTCGATTTTTGGGGGTAAAAGGTTTGTCTGTACACTGAAAATAATTGTTAGACATTAGAGATTACTCTCCACAGACATATAAGATAATGTGCACTATTAGTTGAACATAGTGTTTTATGAGACTCATGAAAAATAATAGTTTGAGCATTTAGCATACAGTATGTGGCTCCTGTCATTACACACTGGGTGACACAACTTCAGGGATTGAGGGAGGACAGACGGAGTTTTACTGCCATCCTTGTTCATTATTCCCCCCTCCTCATTTCTGCAGCTACTCTGACTTTGTTCTGCTTTCCCCAGTTGCCCGCAGGAGGCCTCTTGGCAAAAATGAAGGGATTTCTATGCTGGTGGAGTTTTCTGTCATCAATCCTGTTTGCCATGCTTCAGTCCCTGCCTGTCTCTCCCTCCCTTTATCCTTCTATCTATCCATCCATTCTTCAGTCCACCCCTTCACATCTCCCATCTCTCCCTTACCCAGGTTGGCGAATTGATTGGGTTGAGCTCATGGAAAAAGGCAGCCTCGGGGGACATACATTGAAGCACTGGTCTGCCAGGCCTTCTGTTTTAATGATAAGCCTCAGCAATCACAACTATACACAAAGCTCTCATACATGCTGCATACAAACTGACATACATATACGTACAGCTAGCAGCTCCTAGCAGGAGGATCTGGGTCCATAATTACTTATGCTATGTGGAGTCCCACTGGCATTTAACAACTGGAGTTACCACCTTGTTTGCCCACTGAAAGGGAGATTTATGTTGGAATGTCAATCCCGCCTTAAGGCAGGAGTGAGCATTATAAATATATGCATAAATGAGGAAGTTCAAATGTGCATTAATAGTAGGCTGTTATTTTCTGATGTCTTGCTAAAGCGAGGAGATGCTCTAACATGGGTGGGGTCAGAGGAACTTGGGAACTAGAGAAGATCCTTATGTCTTACAAGCTGCTGTCTAAGAGAAAATCCATATATTGTATCGATTGCAGCTGGGGATGAAGGGTAGTGGGTCAAGATAATGTGTGTCGTGTGCAGAGTAGAATGTGTATGGTGTATGTTCAGCATGTGTGTGTGTTCACTGTCTCCTGCTGACATGCTATATAATCTTACTATAATAACAACAGGCAGTCAGCTTCAACAACAGATTGTAAACGCCAGCACTAACCAGCAGTTTCAGCCTTAACTATCCTACAGTATCATATAAGTATTGACTAAATCCATACACATATAATGTCTGTCTGAATTCTTTCCTATAAAATAAGCTTATTTGGTCTGCTGTATCATTTTTAAAGCTCTAACAAGCAAATGTGTCTGTAGAGGGAACTCTGCAGTTTTGGTCAACAATAACTGCAGTTAAACTGTGTTATGAAGTGTGTGCAGAGGTGTGTGTGCTCAGTGCAAATCGCTGCTTGGGGCAGTGCGGTAGCTCTGGGCAAAGCTGTCAGATTGTTGCAGTTGTTCAAATTCTACAAAGACTAAATTAAATCAGTTTTACAATATTTGATGTGAATTAAATGTTTCCCAAATGTATTCCTCTTTTTAGTCATGCTAATAAATCTACGTTTGGAGAATATAGACTAACATTTAACGAGGCTAAGCTGCAGTCTACAAATTTTCCCGCTCAGTGGAACTGGTTGGATCACTACACACTTGCGTAGCTGCACATGTTCCCTGCTGAGTGAAGTTGCTCAGCTGGAGTGTGTTTATGTGCACACATACATACTCTCCACTCACCTGTGTGCTTCAGCCTTGATTGGAAGCCAGACAGACGAGCTGTTTATTTTAGGAGTTGATTTTCCTCCCTTCTCTATTTTTGCATCCCTCCCCGGCCTATCATGCTGCTGCATCTGGCCGATCAATAATGTAATTCTTAACCAGCGGCTGCTGCACACTGGAGTAATTACCTCCTCCATTATCTGACCACATCTCTCATTATACTGTAAGCAGCCTTCGTTAGGGCCACAGGCTGAAAGGCGCCGGGGGACACAGAGCACACACACAAAAACACACACACGTATACATCAAAGACTCATAAGCATGCATAAACATGTTTTACATATAGTATTATACTTGAATGCTCGGGAAGACAAACAGACGGACAAGCGTATCACCTTCCTGCACTCCCCATCTTCACTTCCTTGCCTCTCTTCCTCTCTTTGCCCAGTCAATCAGATAGCCATTAGCCAGTATTGGTCCCAAGGGCTAGTCTCTCACATACTGCACATCTGTGGGAGCATTTCTATTCAGCAAGATGGCTCACCTCCACGTCTCACTGTGATAGCCGTGCAGCCCAGGGGAAATAAAAACAGTCGCAGCCAAATCAAATCCACAGCACAGTGGGGGAGAAGATGGCGCAGATCAGCATGTTACTGGTCTGTTTAGACGCCTTCTGTGGTGCGTCTTCAGCCAGGCTGGGGGTAGTCGAATAGTTTAATATTGTTAACACCGCCAAGGCTGCAGGCTTGATTTTCACTGTGAGTAACTGCATTAGATGGTGCTGGAAGATATTTAAAAAAAATCATTAATCATCAAATATAATGCATATTTATGCATGATCCGTATTTGCAATACACCTTTAGCATGTGTACAAGGCTAAATAACACACACAAACACTAACTTACTCTTCTGTCTTTGAAACTCCACTACAAAACCCATTTTCAGCAACAGTACACTCATTAGTCCTTTCAGCAAAGGCAACAGTCATGGTGCATTAGGATGGGCCACAGAGATAAAGGCCAGTGCGTGACAGAAGCTGGCAGGTCACTGTATTCAATGACCTTTATAAATAAGACTGTAGCTTTGTTTCCTGTTTGTAACAGAGTACAGGACCTGTGTAAGAGTGGCTTCACAATAACTGAGAGGTGAATTAGTTATGGGATTATAAGCATTAATATTTGTGAGTTTGCATGAGAAAGATACATCAGTATGTAAGCCGGTAAAAATACACCATTAAGCTGTATGTGGGTAAATATGCCCTTGTATCCACCCTCTCTCTTTCAGCTTGTTAAGGGAGACATGGTTTGACCTGTGAAAAGGAAATCAGTGTTGTGCTGTTCATCATGCGCTGTCGCTCTGTCTCATTTCCTAGGCCCTCAGCCCCTTGTTATACGACCGGCTATCAGGCTGATGGCAGTTTGCTAATGGTGTCAGCGGACTTCAATTAGCTCTACGACACGCTCGATCGCGCCGTCCTTTCTGCTGGAGAGGGGCTTTAAATTGTCTGAAATACCAAAGCCATTAAGTGTGAATGGTTAATGGGAGTTTAAACAGAGAGGGAGAGAGGCGCAGGCAGACAGGGGCACATCAACATCATGCCAGTGGACAGTTTCAGACTTCGTTTTACACTGCTAACCAGCTGAAGGTGATAAACACATTATGTCTGTAGAGGAGGGGGATGACTTTTTTTCTGGCAACACAATTCTTAGGAGTGTGGTTCATCTGGAACATTTTATTTTATTTTCTATTTCAATTCACTTTTCACACCTATATGGGCAACATAATGATAATAGATACAGTAAAAGAGAGGTATTCACAAACATTAAAAATGACCATTACATTAAACCATCATCATTATCACTATCAAATAGTTATTCTAATGTAGATGGACTAAACTCCCACTGCAACTTTTGGTAGAATTAACCAGGACATCAATTACGCTTTTATCATAGAGCTGGGCGTTTGACTGTTAAATCATTCTTATACAGTTAGGAAAGAAAGAAACATGCAGTGGAGTCATAAAGATTCTTACAAAAGAGGTTCACTGTTTCCATACATTTTTAAAAAAAGAGAAAGTTGTTCTTTTCAGTCTTGCCACCAATGTTGCCATGTGCAATGTTGTGCAAATGGCTGAGTTTTCCCTCTATACTCTTTATTTTGTAGAAAGGTTTTGCATCATTAGACATTTCTTACCCCTCAAGATGGGTTTAGTTTCAGAATTCAGTATTCTTAAATTTCCCAATTGACTGTGTTAGTAATGGCAGTGCTATCGATCAGCATGTCTGACATTGATCTTTGAGAATATTTTGTGCAGAATAATGTTTCAAAATGTAGATATTTTTTCTTTGTGCCAGTATAACACTGCCAATTCAGACCCAGTCCTCCCCCGTGCTTAAAAAAAAACTTCTACCAGCCAGAAGAAAGGGGATAACTGTGGGCCAAGAGACGTGCATAAGCTCTAAAATGCGGCAGGTGTTATTTTCCACGCTTTTGAAATTTCACACAAAAAGGAAAAACCTATTGTGTAAGTGCTAGGATAGCTACAGCTACAGTGTGTGGATATTGAGAATTTCTGGACTAAAGCAGAAAGGGAAACTTCATGTGACAACACCCCCTCTAGGCCCAGAGTGGGCACTTTTCTCCTTAAGCATGTGAGACTTAAAAAAGCTGAGAAGAGAATTTTTTTTCATCTCATCAAACAACCCAGGGGCATAAAACATCTACCCACGTGTGCTCAAATACAATCTTTCTTGGCCAGAAGAGATATTTAGGCATAAAGGCCGCCAGTGACAGTGTGCCAGATCAAGTATTGGCATATCTAGGTTGTCTAGACACAGCAGGTGTCTCAAAATAGAATCCATTTATTTCTGTCTCCCAGCTCCTCATATGTTACTGATTTACAGCAAACCAACACTGACTACCAAACAATACTGAATGGTGCTGTCTCCTACAACAAAGTCTACCTTGTAAATGTGTAGATTTCATATTTACAGTTTGCTTATACCAAACTGACACTTACATGATCATATACAAATAAAAAAATCAGTTAATTGTATCCTATTTTCCTATTGTAAAACATGTATGTTTGATACTAATATATTATTACTGTATTACTAGTCTGTAACAAAAATAACACAATAATTAAATGAATACAACTGAAATGACATTAATGAACAATGATATATATTAAGCAACTGAGGAGATTATGGTTGAGTGTCAGTAAACTCAAACTTCCATTAATCTTATAGAAATAACAAAAAGCTGTTTCAACTTGTCAGTGTCACCTTTTGATGGGTGGCCCCTCAGTGATCGATCACTGTTGACAGGGAGAGCTTGTGTTTCAACTGCAAACTAGATGAAGTGTCTGAAATGCAGAAATTTCATATTGATTGCAAGGTCTGGGATTTTCTTGAATATTTACATTGACTCTGGGTAGTATTTCAAATACATAAAAATGGTTGCCGAAGGAATACGGTTCTAACAGAAAAAAAAATGCTAAATACACAGTGACTTTAAATTATGAGTAAAAAAAGCTTCTAGCTCATTAGCTAGGCTACCCTATTGTAACAAAATGATTCATGTAGCTATAAAATACTTTTTTGTTTTGCTTGAATCCTATGGGCTGAGAA
The DNA here is from genome assembly GCF_004916995.1 of Morone saxatilis. Taxonomy (NCBI): domain Eukaryota; kingdom Metazoa; phylum Chordata; class Actinopteri; family Moronidae; genus Morone; species Morone saxatilis. The sequence continues at coordinate 12,322,746 of NW_023339729.1, read as the reverse complement.
AGCTGAATTTGAATAATTAGAACTGAATCTGAATCTGCTCAAACTTGAATAATTGCATTAAAAAACTGGAGTTTGAAATTGCATTTGAATTTGAATTTATTAGTTTGAAACTGAATTCCAATAAATTTGAAACTGCGATATAATGTTCATGAATCGAATTCCTTGCAACTGAAGACTGTTATTTAGCCTCCACTAAAAATCTACTTTTTATGTACTTTCAAATTAAGTTTTTTCAATTCAAATTCAGTTCTCTTAAATTCAATTTCTTCAATCCACAAGATTCACTCTTTTAATCATCATCGTCAATCCTTAAGACCGTAGTCGGAAGCACAGGGGAGAGTTTTCATCCAGGGGCCGAAGTGCTGAGCTAACTTCGGGGCTACCCCCTTCACTTTATTTTCTAGCAGTGGCAAACAATTCACACGTAGGTCCACTTTGTTCTTGAGGAAGCGACTGCTTTATTTGCGACAACTGTGACTCACCAAATACATTTATTGCTAAACTCTCATTACTTAGGCTAACCAATCTCTCACTCTCTCTTCTCTCGCTCTACCACAACACACACGTTACGCTCGCACATGCACACTGCTCTACCCCTTTAAGGGAGGCTACGCTACTCTTATAAACTGGGCCTTACTCTGCACTCGATTGCATCATCCTTTAAGGAATGACCCATCTGTGACCTTAAAAGTGAATCTTGTGATTGAAATTGAATTCTAGAGAAACTGAATTTGAATTGATGAAAACTGAATCTTGAATGTACATAAAAAGTTGATTTTGTGAGTGAGGGCTCAAATACAGTTTTCAGTTGCAAGTGAATTCAGATTCATAATATTATATTCAGTTGCAAGTGAATTCAGATTCATAATATTATTATTCAGTTTCAAGTTTATTGGAATTCATTTCAAACTAATTAAATTCAAATTTCAAATTATTTGCAATTCAAATTCATTTTAATGCAGTTATTCAAGTTGAGCAATTCAGATTCAGTCTAAAATTATTCCAAATTCAGTTTCTACTGGCACAAACTATCAGCCGCATAGAATCCCCTGTATCTGTGCCCCTAAAGCACTTACCAGGTCTTCCAGGTCAACATTTTTAAAACACTGTAGGTTTCAAGTCAGCTGACAACTTCTAGGCAAGGCAATGCAATTGCAATAACTGGTTGTTTGGCTTTGGTGCTTTGGGCAGTTGAAGGGAAAAGCGGTAGGGAGGATGATCAGGGCTACAGTTACTACCCAAGGAAGACCCCACAGAGTGTAGCAAATATCGAAGGCCAAAACACTTTTTGTGGTAACATGTGCATATAGTTCTGTCTGACTGTAACTTGGCTAGTCTTGGCATTAGTTGAAAGTAGACTGTGGTAGTTACCGTAATTCCGGGACTATAAGGCGCACCTGAATATAAGTCGCACCAACTAAATTTAAAAAAAGAAAAAAAAATTGTACATTATACTAGGCCGCCACTTGTCTTATAAGCCGCAAGGTTCCCACATTGTAACATGAGATATTTACACAGAAAGATTTTTTACATTTTTAATTAAATAAATGCTGCCCGTCTGACCATCGATTCATGATGCCAAGCTTGAGCGGTGCAGCCAGCTCGATTGCCTTTAACTTAAAAGCTGCATCCATGTGCATTTCTTCTTGTTTTTCCATGATGGAGGGTTGTGTGGCATGGATGCCGCAAAATGACTGAATGAATTGAATTGAATTCAAACTGACATGAATTCAAAACAAATCAATACTAGCGTCTTCCTCGGCGCATTATCTCTTCCACCTGTCTTGTCTTCGTCGTGCGCTTCTCGCTCTTGCGCTTCCTGCTAGAGCGCCCCCTGGAGGCCGTTAGCCCGTAAAAATCTATAGATTAGCCGCATCATTGTTTAAGCCGCAGGGTTCAAAGCGTGTGAAAAAAGTAGCGGCTTATAGTCCGGAAATTACGGTATGGGTCCCCATTGCTTGTTTGACATAGTAATCCCGAGGTCCTGGTCCCTGATTGATGTTAGGACGTCTAAACAAGTTGGGTTAATCTTGTTTGGCCAAGTCTGCATCCAAAAGTTGGTCCGAGCATAATGGTAGGTATGGTGAAAGAGGTGGATATGAAAGACTGGAGCTAGACCTGAAGAAGAGTGCTTGCCAAACTGTCTCCTAAACTGATTCCAAATTTTTAGTTGTGGTTACAGTTGGATTCTGAGCAACTTCTTTAATTTAGAGGGGCAACCACAACGTGAAGAAGACATTTCCATCAGAGCGCACTGGGGTTGTTCATCTGGTGTCATACTAGTGTTGCAGAAAAGAAGTTTGTTGGTGTTCCAGGCCCAATAAAATTGACAGAAATGTGTCAATGATAGGCCTCTTTTTGACCTGGGAAGTTGAAAGACTGTTATCTTGACATATGTTCATTTATTTCAGCATAGGAATGAATTTAGCAGTTGATCAAGTGTGGAAAAACAAGATTTACTAATAGATATTGGATTGGATTGTGTTAAAAAAAACATACAAAAGCTACAGTAGCACAGATTAAAACACCTGTTTTTGTCTACTTTTGTAGACTGATGTTTCAGATGTTTTCAATTTCAAGTTATTTTTTCAGCTGTTATCAAGAGCTTCACCAGACATAGCAACAGTAACTTAGGAGGGCGGTGATAAGCTCAAAAGAAACAACACTTTGCATGTCAGAGAATACTGTGGTTATACCACTGCCAAATAACTGCATGACAGCCTATTGTTCTGATGACACACATACATACACATACACACACACACATACATACACATACACAGATGAATCTGTCCAAGGTGAATACATCAACCACTGAGTTATTATGAGTGAAATTAAGGGTGTGAATCTGTCATTTCAAGGCTTGACTTTTCAGCTTTGGTTTTCTTCCATCCATCAGTTCTTCTTCCTCTCTTTGCTCTTATGGCTCCTCTCCAGAATAGTTCACACACACACACACACACACAGTTTCCCCCAATGGGAGGCAAATTAGTTGAGAATGTTTTTTCACAGATATCTATCCAGTATCTTCATCACAGTCTAATTTGCTATTTTATTGTAAGTGTGATGCTTGTACAAAATTAACTTTTGTTTCACAGGCCCTGTGTATTTCCAAACCTTCCAACACTTCATAGAGTTGTTTGACTTTGACTTTGAAGATCATGAATACTAATATGTGCCCCTAAAAAGAAATGGACTTGGCTTCACTTCATAGCCTTCCTACTGTCTGATCCTCTCTCTGTCTGGACTCATCATCACAAATAAACCTAAATCCTGCCAACTGACTGATGCTCACGACCTTACAAAGACATAATGTGAAATGATACTTGACTACCATTTGCATTTCATCACAATGGCTGCCAGAGCCAGTCCTGACCTCTCTGGCGCCCTAAGCAAAATTCTGCTAGGGGTAATATTTATTCAATAGAATCTATTTTCTATAGAATATTAAGTGAATGTAAATAAAATATAAATGTAGAAAATAATAAAAACAAAAAATTAGGTTTGGCTCTGCTGCCTGATAATTAGTCCAGTCTTCACAATATTATACAAGTAGCTTTTGCTATACAATAGAAGCATAAGCCTGTAGGCTCTGACTGCAGCTTTAAGTCTCACAATATCTGCATCAGCCCCTTTAAACTGTCCCCTAGATTTCGTTTCACAAATACTATTTATACTATGGCTTGGCTGAATACTTGATGGTTATTATTTACTGAGAGATGTGCATCCAGAATGCCCAACTAATCAACATTTTAATTCAATATTTAATCACTGGTCAATGTCCATAGCTTTACATCTCACATTACAGAGCTGTAACTAAACAATTACTGAGAGACTAGATAATTATTGTCTTGTTTACACATGATATGTTTCTGTGAGGAGTGCCATCACACCCATATATTGTCTGGACTGGTGCCCTGATGTTATCGCTGCTGGAAAGCATGAGTTTCCTTTTGTAAACGTGCATTTGAACAAATCACGCCTGATGTTTTTCCTGGCTGCAATTACTCCTTCCCGTTGATGTTTATTAAATGTAATGAATAGTTGTATTTCACCTCACTTCTGAAAGGAACAAAGTCGCAGAACAGCCCTGGAAGACACAAACAGACAGAGAGCTGCACTGTCCAGCTGTACAGACAGCAATTCAACTTAATGTTACTGTTATTTACTGACATCAAACTTGGAGAGAAGTTTAACTATCCCCACAATTCACTCTATTGGTGTTTTATTACCCTCTTTTTCTGACGGATAAACTGTTCAGCCTCCAATTAAAGTTGTTAACAATGACACCTGCTTTGAAATGAGGGGGAGACGGGGCCCTTGCAAATTTGCAGCTTGCGTAGTGTGTATATAGGATGCACTGGCTCTGATGGACGCTTTAAGGTAATTATTTCATCCCTCTCCTGCTGAGTCAGTTAAGAAGTAAAGCAGTATAATACTAACATACCTACATTAAAATCATTAAATCTTTAAATAATAAACTATGTCTTGGTAAGATATGGATTCAATGATATATCAACAGATGAATAAGACTTAGATTCAATCTGAGATCACCCACTGTTCACAGGCCTGTGATCAAGGATTCTTTGCAGCTCGTTGCAGGTGGCTATCCCCAAGATTAACCACTGGGATGTCTTGGCATGGGATTGCATATAATCTGCAGGTGGCCAGGGACATCATTTCCTTTTCATTTTACTTTCATTAATTCTTATATCATGTACGTTAAACACTCACTCAAGAAACTTTATAACTATAACACCATCAATTTACTTCAGCAAACTCCCTGACCCACACTATTCTAATAATCTTCTAAACTAAAGCAGTCTTGACAGGTTTTAAAATGGGTATACATACGGCAAACTTTTCTGAAATACAGACTGATTGCAATAGTAATGTAATGCCACAGTGATAAATACAAATTACTTTCACATACAGGCATCATATACTGTGTATATTTAAATATATAGCCAAAAAAAACAGAGAATGGCTGTTTCATATTCTGATGTGGTGCTGTGGCAAAAAATAGCACTATTTTTATAAATTGGATTTTGGCACTATTGTTGATAAGACCAGTATTCCTACTGGCCCATTATGCTTTCTGTTCGTTTCCCAGGTGTCAGAGAACAGAAGCTGGAAGGCTGTGTTGTTTCTGTCGTGTCAATTAAAGCAGACATAAGTATCCTGTTGTTGTGGAGAGGATAGTTACTGTGGCAGACTGTGGGTGTCATCATCAATCACGGCTCATGTTGCTAAATATTGGCATTGACGCCTCACTTGAATAGGATAAACGATGCAAGCAGAGGCATAAAATGAAGAACAAGAATGGATTGGCTCAGTCTCTGTCAATGTAGCCAGCAGGACCACGGTTAGTTGGGCTGCCTTTGTTTCTAATCTAGTCCTTTTTCTATGTTTTACTATATCCTCTATCTAAATCAAGGTTCAAAAGATAGGGGGGTGTTGTGTGCTGTGTAGATTTAAAGCCCCTAAAAGTTGTGATATTGGGCAATATGCATACCATACTACAATACTGCCATGAGGTTACTTTAGTTTGGAATTTATTTTTTACTAAGTCTCAGATTTAAGTTTAAGTTCAGTTTGTTTTGGTTCATTTTTTTATGACTTTATATGACTACAGCTTAGCCTTACAAGTATGTAGGAGAAAGTACAGTGGACATGAAACTCGCAGGCCCATTTTACAGCCAGTGTTTGGTTTGTCCCTTCTGGTCTACTGAAGAAACATGGCCTGCGTGGAAGAGGAGCCCCCTGTAGATAGAAATGGTGCATTCTAAGGTAACAAAAACACAAAGATAGATATAACCACAGCCAACAGCAATGTATATATCATAACAGCAAGCTGACAACTTCAACCACTTGGCAGTCAGCAAAAACTAATAATACTAGTTTCCTCTGATTTATTCACTACTGCATGGGTTGTATGTTAGTGTTGGTCATGTATCGCTTTATGCCTATGGAGACTTAATACTTCAGTGTACAGGAGAGTGCAACCTAGTGGTCGTATTCCGTTTATTAAATTCATAAAATGCATTATCTCATTCATGCTGCATTTAAACTGAAAAGATTTTATTTGTATTTGGTTTTAGATTTACAGAATTTGTGTCTATTATATGCCACAAAGTTTAGTTTTGCTTCAGTCTACAGTAGCTTCTTATTTACAGTTTAAGGATGATCAAATCTTGATTCTATTTTTTTGTGTTAAGCATACACATAGTAGAGTCTCTCTCCACTCCACTACACACCTGCAAGTAACACCTGAACTCATTTGCTCACAGCATTACAAAGTGATTGTGGCCCTCTGTACACATCTACTATCTAGATTTATGAGTCTTGTTTCGGCTAGCGAAGAATGAGAATGAAATTGGACACATTTATACAGTGTTGTATAAACAACAGAGTGAAAAACAATGTGTCCACACTGAAACATCTCTCTCTCTCTTTCTCTTCATCTCGTCCTTTCACACACCACTACGACAGCCACACAACAACACACTCTAGTTTTAGTGAAGAATTGCAGTTGCTGCTTATGGACGCCCTGAATTGCCAGCTTGCGTGTGAGATGACGCCAGCAGCTGAGACCTCTACACTGGTGATTCATTGCTTTAATCACTCTGGCTCTCCAACCTCTTACCAACCATGGCAGAGTTTGACACATCACTGCCTTCTCAGAGCACTCGCTCCATTTGTCCTATTTAGGACACTGTCTCTACCCTTGTAGACAATTAGATGTTAGGGGTACAGTGTTGTGTAGAGCTGGTAAAATTCAGCACAGCCAACGCAGGTTGAATTGCTGTGAAAAGTGGTATGTGGTCATCCCCAACGCTCCTGAGATGATGGTGGGTTTCTTGTACTGCTCCTACGTCACAGACCCCATCTGTCTGACCCCACCACCGGAATAACCTTGAAGAACCTTTTGAAAGAATATTCATCCTACATATTAATGCAAGTTTTATTTGCCCTCAGCTAAAAACAGGCCAGTTTGTTTATTTGTCAATTCCTCCCCTCTAGCTCTTCCTCCAGTTCACTTTGTTTAATTCAGAGTGGTCATAATATTATATCCACAGTGCAACAGTAAGCTTTGTAAACCTCTATTGATTTTGCCCTGGTCTGTCTTTTACTGCTACATAAGGTGGAAAGTGGATAAGATCAATCACTCCTCTTTTCTCCATTTGTCACCTGAAGGCAGATACCTCAGCAGCTCTATAGATTTACCAGTGGATGGAGAAGTACCATCATATGCCTGCTTGGCTGTGAGGAAACTGGGAAGATTTTGTTCTCATTTCTGTGAGATGTTGAGTTGTATGTGAAAACTAGGATGGTGTGTAGACACAGTAGCTACTGTGCCACTAGCTGGTGAAACCTGAGAGAAACCAAAGGGAGAGAAACCTCACAGATGGCAATGATTCACTCTCAGAGTACATGAGGACACTGACATGAACTGTATGTGGCAAGTAGGATGGTGCTTGGCTGACAAAGTCATCCTGGGACTCTCACACAGAGAAAAAAGGTTAATCTGAAGTCAGCTCCAAATGAATGTGAGTGCTCATTCACTCCCACTCCTAAGGTTTCTATTTTACCTAATTTATTTCCATGATTTTAGCGCTCCTGCACTGTCTTCCCCAATAAAAGCAGGGCAACAAATTATACACAGATGTGACGGTGGGTCATAGTGAGCCTGTGTGAAACCCAGAGAAGTTGAGAATAGAGGGGCATGCAGTGCAGTGGCCTGTGGGATGTTGATGTCCCAGTGTGTGAGAGGGATACCAAAAGGGAAAGCCAGGCTTGAAAGAAGGATATTTCACTCATCGGGTTGTTTATTTACTTGCTATGTTACAGAAATTTACTATTTTAACAATTTAGTGTTCATAATATAATATTCACATTGATCCAAAATTAAATGGGAAAAAGAAAAAACATGAATGAATGAGGGACTGCAACAAAAATTGCCAAATTGTATGCTGTAGCGTTAAGATTTTCTTTACTATTATTATGCTAATAGAATCAATTTGTGCATGATTACCTGAGTTACCTAATTATATTTATTTTGCCCACTGATGGATGGAAAGAAAGAATTAAGTGTCAAACAGAGAGCAGAATGAGAGGCTCTCCTGTCTTGTGGGTGTGTGTGTGTGCGGGCACGAATAACTTTGGACTAATTTTAACTTTTTATGTACCGCCAGTCATTTCTTCTGCCAGGACAGAATGTGTGTGGTGAGGCCGATGCCCAGTCTGTTTTGTGTGAGACAGTAAGCTATAGAGTGAATTTCTTTTAGGACACAATGCAGGGATCTGCTCTGGGAAGATGCTTTTGGGAGCTTGTCAACTCTGTATATTGCATCTCTCCCCTGCTTTCGCAGAATGGGACTGTAGGTCTGTCAGTCACATTGTCAGTATTAGGGCCCTCAGTGGCCCCCACAGGCCTTTCCCCTTTGGCGTTCCTCAGTGATGCCACATTCAGATGCTGCTCCTTTCAGTCTGAGAGCTGCTGGCTGTCAAAACAGTCTGCTTGACAAAAGTGCTTGTCTGAAGAAACAACAGTGTGTGTGTGTGTTGTGTTTTGGTCTGTGTGTGTGTTGTGTGTGTGTGTGTAAACCTTAAAATCCAGTGACAATAAACTAGCAATATTGTTGCTTCTTGCTTATCCCATATTTCCAGATATCTGTGCATACTCGCACATAACCATAAGCCCTGATGGTGTAATACCCACCAGAAATGGTGTTGTCCATCGAAACTGGTTACATGCTATGGCTACATACAGGACACCCCCTTTCCTGTCATTCTTCAGCTGTCCTATTCAATAAAGGTAAAAAGCCCAATATATATATATATATATATATATATATAAAGACAAAGAAAAAAAGCTTTTTATCAGTTGTTTGTCACTGTGGTGTGATTTTTTGTGCCACATTAAAATCAAATCACAGCACAGAAAACACACGAGGTGAGGTGTATTGCATTTCAGTTTTGTCTCTATAAATGTCTTTTCATACAGCTCTTGGCGCAAATACTTAAACATTTCATCCATTAAAATGTATGTATGGATTTACAGATTTGTCTACACTTTTACAGAATATATGAGTTTAAAGATTTGTCCACACATTACAAATCTGAATACATTTGCAAATTTGAGATTTTGAGACAGATTTTTTTTTACACATTTTCAAATCTTATTACTCAAACACAGATTGAAATACAGTTAAACAATAATCCACTTTTTATACATATTATAGAGAGTGGTATTGATCTTCTCATCTAATCCGGAAGGAAATCAAAAAGTATTTGCTATCACTTTTAACTATTTTTTAATGTTATATTCAAAATACGTCATTATTGAGCATTAACTTATGGTAGTAAATATTTTCTGTAATTTGAAGTATGATGAAATCAGGTTAGGTGTAATAAAATCTGCAGTTCCTCGTATATAGATTTTATTCAAACTTTCCTATAAATTTATGACACATGATTTAAAAGTTGAAATAATACCCTGTTTTCAATATTAGGGTTTGTTTACAGCAAATAATTTGGAGCTCCTTGGTCTATTCTGAGAGCTATTCTTTTGCTACTGTTTCCAAATCCCACACAGACTCACTGTGTAGCTGTCAGTCACACACTGCAGAGATGCCGAGGGTCAGACTCTGCACAGAGACAGCACCATGATGTTTCCATGTTTGCATAACTGTGTGTGTGTGTGTGTGTGTGTTTGTGTGTGTGTGTGTGTGTTGTGTGTGGTGTGTGTGTGGGTTGTGTGTGTGGTGTGTGTGTGTGTTTTGTGTGTGTGTGGTTGTGTGTGTGCTTGTGTGTGTGCTTGTGTGTGAGTGTCAAACCACACAGGAGAAGGAAGTCAATCTCCAATGTAATGAAAATGCAAATTGTCTCTCTCATGTCAACCTGCCCTGTCAATCAGCATCACAATACTCCATTGCCTTTCAGCCTCTCACAAAACGGCCCACAATCAACCTGAACGTGACTGGGACAAATCACTCCACCAAGCCATTTCCCTCATTCATTACAGATAAATCAATCTCCCTTATTGTTATGTTCTCTCCTCATGTCTATTCTCTATTCCTCCATCGATTTCTGTCATTCCCCCATTTGTCTGAACTGCTTTGTCTTTATCCCTCCTTTCAACAGTTTTTCTCCATTGCATCCAGAGGGAGGGTTTGTAATTGGTATGAAAAAAGTTGGTGGAATGAAAAACGATAAAGCGAGCAGGTAGCTGGAGGTGAGTGGGATGATTAACGATTAGTAATTAACTACAGGCTCTGTTTTCAATTACAGTTCAGAGGTAATGGATTGTTTTTTGTTTGTTTTTTTCTGACCGACTCCAGACTCATAATTAGTCTGTCTTTGTTTTGGAGACTAGGGAGGGCGGGAAAAAATTAGTTTGAGACAAAAACTGACTGGGTCTAAATTAAAAAAGGTAAGCTTATTTCATTGTCGGGTCTAATTTCCTTTTTTAGATCAGTCCTGGTAAATGTAATGGAGTTGTGTTGTAGATAAGAGCAAAGACTGTAGAGTTCTTCTTGCAATAAATAACAGCAATACACACAATTCCAACACAGTGCTGTGTCTGCTTTGTTTTAGGAAAAGGTGAGAACTCAGTTATGTGGCTGGTAAGAGAGAATGAAGCGTGTTTAGAACCTTGTGGAACAATTTAAGTTCAGGGTCTTTAAACCTGCAATAACTGATTTTCTTGGCCGATTGAGGGCAGCGGAAACAAGCTGCAAATACAACGCTGACATATTATCACCTTTAAAGTTGATATGGCAGTTAGAAAACAGTTAATCATCCAGTCATGTTTCTGGCCACCTGATGAATCCATTATTAGTCCATTACTCACTCTCCTTTTAGCTCTGGTTGGGTCTCTACCAAGGGAACTATCTGGCTCTTTAGCTGCTAAATGGGTCACAATTTTCTCCAGCTAGTTGCTAACCGTGTATGTGTGTTGGTTTGTGATGCGCAGGTAGCATAGAGTGTGCTTTTTAGAGCCTTTTCACAGAAAATAGCAGCCTGCTCTGGTTGAAAAAGGGTGAAAGTGAAATAAAGCAGTAAAGCTGCAGGCCAGAAAAAATAAAACCAAGCTTAAAGCTTAGCCTTTTTTTGCCTTTGTTAGAAGGAGAGCTCAAGATGAACAGGAAGGTGAAGAGAGAGATGGGATGACATGGAGCAGAGGTCCATAGGTCGAACTTAAACCCATGGCACATGGGGCGCCAGCTCCACCAGGTAAGCTAGAGGGTGCCCAGAAAAAAATAAAGTTTTTGTCTTTTTAACAAATGCTTTCATTTCATTATAACAGCCTTGATACATGGGGTGCCAACTCTACCAGATGAGCCACCAGGGCACACCAGAAAACTAAAGGTTAAGGTGAACTTTTGAATAATTAAAATCTTTACACATTACAAGGAAATAATTTTGTCAACCAAGGAATCACTTGACAGCTGTAGCAGTGTACTACTTTTAAATTGAAATCCTTGCACTTGGGGATCCCCAGTAGCTCACCTGGTTGAGTGCTAAGGCTGAAGTCCTTACTGCAATAGCTCAATAAATGACGTATTCACAAAGAGTGCATAATGAAGAAAATAATCAAACAAATGAATAAACAATCTTTTGTGACTGAATTATATGATTTAGAGTTATCAAAGGATGAAAGGGAAAAACATATTTATCTAAGGGAATTATTCTATTTGACATTAATTACATTATCACAGAAAAGCAGTAGACTTTGCCCGCTCATGTAGAGGCAGTCCATAAACAAACAGCGGCAGACCGTGGTTTGTGTCATGTAAAACCAAAAGAGAGTTATTTTGAGTTTTAAGTTACATAAGTTACGTTATGTGCATCACGTGACTGGCGGTGTCATAATTTACATAATGTATCATACAGATGCACCAAAGGACTCTGAGTGCCTCTGTATGAGACGCTGAGGGGGTGTTACAAAGCATCTTTACTTGACGACCTGTCAGTTTCAGCTGATAAATATATCTAGAGGAGTGTAGAGAGTACACACCATATTCAATATTATATTAGTATATTTGATATTAGTATACAGTTGTAGTATACAGTATTTATCCGAGGGTTTACTGCGCTTTAAGTTCAGCAAACTCTCACAAAATGCACCAAAACTCACAAAGTACCACTAAAGTGCATAAAACATATTATACATTTAAATACATTACAATACTGTATGTGTCAACACACATTCAAAACAAAATGGCAGATGCACTCAACGGCTACAAGTCACTATTTACAAGCAATGACAAATGCACATTTTGCTACTCTCGACAAAACCTACTAACTTAACATAGTGTTAGCACTCTTAACATGTTAGCAAGCTGTAACAGACCTGTTAGCTCTGTTTAATATTCATAAGATACCTAAAAAAAATGCAGCTATTTCCCCCAGGTATGTGAGTGGAAACAGAAACAATCGATCTCAGACTATCAGATCAACTCTGTAGATAACGGGTTAACATTATTGACATATATAAAGATGGACAGCATGACAGCTCTCCAAAAGCAAAGCCAAAACATCTCAATTGCCCCCTCGTGGCCAACTACACTACAGGTCAGTAATCCCCCTGCCTCCATGTTAGCAGATGGGACATGGGCCAAACTAAGAAATTAAAATAAACGTCAAATACATTTTTACCAAAGCTGGCTACTGTCCTTTTAGGTAGTCCTTATCACACTGATGTATGTTGAAGTGTTCAGTGTTTATTCATGTTGGTTTTAATGAGTTATTTGAAGCTATCAAAAGGGGGTTTCACGTCTTGAGCCTTGCTTTATTGATGCTATTGATATGAAATTTATGAATGTACAATATTTTTATTTATCATTACAGACCATGAATTTACTATGCCCTTTTCAAAACTTTAAACATAGTATGAGTGTATTATATTTTAACTTGTCACTTGGCACTTGGAAAGCAGGACAGGGTATGTGGTGTTTGTGTAAGAAAGAGGCAGAATGGGAGGAAGAGAACAGGGGTGTGTGTTTAGTCTCTTCTTTGACTTGATCGCCAAATTAAATAATCAAAGGAGTCATTTTATTGTCTTCATGTCTTGTTGTTACTTCGTTATCATGACAAGACAAATATCTCTCAGGATGGAGAACCCTGCTTTGTCTGGCAAGTGTCAGATTGGCATTGGATCAGACGTAAAAAGCCAGTTTACAGATCAGCAAAAGAGTTTATTCATATCCCACCTTCCCCACTGTGGAAGATGAAAGACCAGTTCTGCAGTTCTTGAATGTCTGTGAGACACTCTCCTCCATTTCCATTGCTTATCCAGTGGAATTCAAGACAAAAACTGGGCTGTGCTCACTACATAGCTTGTATGGAGAGCAGCTCCCATGACCACTCTCTCCAACATATACTATACTTATAAACATACTTGAAATAGTAGAAATATTAAATATTAAGTGAATAACTGAGAGCAGAAACCTCCTATTGCACTGCTGGTATGGGCTGACTCTTTAAGGCATGTTGCTACTTTGGCCTCACAGCAGTCAGTGATGTCGCAGCAGGATTTCTTTTCTTAAACTGTTTAGACATGGGGATTGGCCCATATATTTGCATACATTGTTTGTGAAAGTCATGTTAATGTCTTATGTTGATCTATCTCTCCATCTGGGTGTTTTTTCTCCACATCTTAAGGCCTGCAACAGTAACGTTGTGTTACTTTTTTTGCTGTTTCTCCTCGCTGCCAGAGAAAATTAAATTAGATTGGCTGCCATGGGTGCGTGACACTGATATGCAATTTGTCTACGTGATCTGAATTTGGAGTTTAATCTCGGTCTGTTGTCCTCATCTCAACTTCTCTTGTGACAGCAACTTGCTTTATAATGACCTGCATAAATCACTCGATTAGAATCACATTTTGTTTAGCTGACTCTTCTTACACTTTGTTCCGATGAGATGCATTTAGAAATGGGGAAGTGGCTTCGACTTTTGTTGGACCCAGAAACAGAAAATCAATTTATGCTGCTGTCCCGATAAATAGGTTCTCCATCGGCTCAAAAAACAGGATCATCAACCTTATCCAGACACTTAATGTCTGTTACACCAGTATTTAAACATAGCTAGTAATACATAAAGATGTGTTTTAGAACATACTCATTTAGTGGGATCATTTTCTACAACGTTTTTTTCTGCAGGAAGAATTTAACTTTATTTCTTTACAAATTAAAAGCATATTTGCAAATGATGCTAGGAGACTAACTGAGATTAATTGAGGGCAACTTCATCATACATACAAAAGACTGTTGATTAGTTCTATAATCACCCATCAAATTTTTTAGGATTATTTTATTTTATTTTATCACAATCTGTCATTATCTAATTCTAATTCTCAGATTTGTGTTGCTCCCTCTATCCAGATTTGTTTTTTAATCATTTGACATATGAAAATCAAACTTGATTAACATAATCCTGTGGGCTGTGCAAGCAAAAGAGACTCCTTAACCCATACACAGGATTACCAGTTCCAATCATCCAGAGCATGTCTGTGTCCGGTCTTGTAGTAGAAAAATCAGGGTTCCACTTGTGTAGTCGGCGTGAAGCATTAATCAGTGTATGATTATGTAAACAAGTAAACCAACAAGCAAACAGATAATAAGTGAAAAGAGATGCAAAGATATAGTACATGCAATTTCTTTAAATCAAATATCACTAAAAAGATTTATTTTTAGGTTACACTAGTATAATGTCTTTTCCATTGAATTAAAAGCATTTTTGTCCATTTTTAACCTTTCTAACTAGATGCATTTTCATTTGCTTAGCTTGCCTACAGTTAACTACATGATTGACCAGTAACTAACTCACACCATGAGAGATTCTGGCTTGCTCCGTTATTTTCAATGTCATTATTCCCCTTGGTAAGAGAGTCTGGTGCGGCAGAAATCTGATAACAACTTTGTGAGGCAGATAAAAGAAGTTGTTGTGAAACAGTTCAAACAAATGTCCCTGTATGCTCTCCCCCCTTTGTCCCTGTCTGATGATAGATGGATAGTGCACTCCTTCTAGTTAAGTCATCCATCCTACAAGAAAATGTGTAAAGCATACAATATGTAACCAACTTTGTCTCTTGATCTTTATTTCTCTTGCTCTGTGTCTCTTTGTGTTTGTCTTGGTTTGTTGGGGTCTTTACAGTTGCCTCTGAAATGTTGCATTTATTTACTGCTTCGGCTGTATGGTGTTGTGCAGCGTTTAAAATATATTGGACATCTTTGTGTTTTATTTGCTTTTTTTGTATTTATTTCAATTTATATTTTTGAATGGTTGAATCTTGTATGGTTAGAGGTCATTATATCTTGTGTTGGATTCCTCCTGAAATGGGGTATTGATGGGTCTTAAGCTGCTAAAATATTTTGGGCACGTTTGCAAAAATACCATATTGATTAACCAAGAGAAAACAAAACATTCATAAAAAACTGATCAGTTTTGTTTCAATAATTTGGCAAGGTGTATTAACCCTGCAGGAAACAGTGGGTGCAGTGCCTTTTTTAGATATATCTAAAACTGGCACTGTACCCACTACACTGTAAAGCTACAATATGCAACGTCTTCATACAAATATAGCAATATATAAATAGAAAATTACACATTGTGGTTATACATTAATCCTCTAGCCTGAAACTGACGTCAGTACATTTTAGTTATCATGAGGACACCAAAGAGCTGGGTAGAAAAGTCAAATATAATCATCATCAACCACAAAGCAAAATAAAAAGAATATACAACAACGCCAAATGCACATAGATAATACATACTGTAAACATAGAGGCTGGCTTTTGTTTTTTTTATTACACATTGCCTTCTACTTCTGTACCTGTGGTTGCTTTACAGATGCTGGTTAGCTCAGCCTCGGGCTAGATGCTGTTTCAAGGTAGACAGCTCATTAAGAATAGTGACAAGTGCTGCAGAGGGAACTTAACCAACTGAGGGGAAGGAGGACTCGACCAGCAAAAGCAAAAAACAGCATATTGTAGCTGTGACAGTTCCTGAGACACTTTCTCCACTCTGGAACTGGACGTAATACCTCTTCCGTTCTTCCATTGAAATAATACCATTCACTCATGGAGTGGGCAGCTCTTTCCTGCAACTATAGCAACATTTTCTAAATGATCCACTAAAAGTGAGCCTGGGATCATGTCTATATCTGAAGCAAGGCGAAGCTTTGTGCCTTTGGGTATTCTTCTCCATGTCTGATAGGATGCTTTTTAAACTTCAGTGGTTTCTTTTACTGTGTGTGCAAGTGCACATTCCACATTACTGTGTGTGTGTGTGTGTGTGTGTGTGTGTGTTTATGCATTTTTGTGTGTGAGTGTGAGAGAGGGACACGTTTTTTTTTTTCTTTCCAGATGTGAAATTTTAGCACAGAGGTGCAAATTTCAGGAGAATTTTTGTTGTTGTTTCT
>NW_023339729.1:12253874-12306217 GCF_004916995.1 Morone saxatilis | reverse complement strand
CACACACACACGCACACAAACAAAAGGTGTAAAAATCCTATATTTGCCCAGTGGATTCCCACTGATAGAGCAGAACTATTCCCACAACCCACAGAGAGGGACAGCCTGCGTGGGCGGTGGGTTGTCATTCAAATCCACATGTACGAGGGCAAGTGATGCATGAAGGGAGTTTGAGATTTCACTGTCATCTTCAGCCTGGTCCCCCTGCCTCCATTTCTGCTCCAATGCACTGCTGACCACATAGACTGTGTAATCTGTGCCACGACTAAAACTGACTGCAAATCGTTTAACTTCAAATACAATTTGAAGTTAAAGCTAAAGCCCCTCTCCATGTGTTTGAACTAATTCTACAAAGTTGTGTGTAATTTTACTAGAGTGCTTATTATATTTAGTGTTATACTGTATGATTCAGTAATGCATCCTTCCCTGTAAATGTAGTTTTTAAGAAAGTTTTACACTACACAGTATTACTACTATTACTACTACTACTGCCGCTGTAACACTGCCTGCCGCTGGGTGCCGCTGTTGCATCCTGATCAAATTCGCTGTCCATGGTCCTGAAAAGATCAACTGCGAGGCTCAATACGGGGCTTTTCAAATGTTCCCCCCTGTCAGTCACCACCAAATAGACACACATCCATCTATAGATCCTAATGTGCCAAAGCAAGTGCCTAAAGAAATATGAATCACTCATTCCTCTTTCAGAGAATAACTGGAACCAGCACAAAGAGAGAAAGGGTCCTTTGTTAGGTTGCATGGAAGAGAAGTAGTCTATAAAAAACTGCTAAATGCTTTGCTGGTACTGACGCAAGATCAAAGAAAGTTGGGTTTTTGAGTGCTTTTAATGACATGAACTTAAAAGCCATAGATTGCGCCATACAGAGGTGAAAGCGGCTGCGGGGGCTTCCGACCATTCGCATCTGTCCGTCACTGATCCGCTGGACCAGTGTCAAGTCAGCCAGAGGAAGCTGTAAGGATACCGGAAACCTTGAGAATTCGCCTCCAAAATAAAAGGACAACATGTTTTTCATTAAGAAGCGGTTTAAGTGGTTCAGCTTATCGCATACAGGGATAATTGTGTTACTGAAATTAATTTAAAAAACGATTAATCAGCAGGCCTCTTTAGACCTGCGTTGTCATCAAACAAAATAGAATATAGACACTGTAACAAAAAGATCCTGACCAATATCACACCTACAGATTGACTGTCACAACAAAAAGCAATTCACTTTTGAATGTTTTACTTCATATTGCGAGTAACTGTAAGTGTTGAATGTGCGTTTTGTTGCATTTTTCATAAACAACAAAAAAATGACATGATTTGCGGATTTCTTTTAGGATGATTCCCATTATTAAAGTTCCTTTGTTTCTCTTAGTTTATGTATTTTTGTGGATTCTTTTCTATAACACATTCTCCTCTAAGGCAGAACTAATGATTTTAATTAATTAATAAATAAAAAAGGACACTATTTGACATCATTAGACACCGTTTTTTTAGACAAGGCTATTATTTTGAAAATATGAACCGGACGTGTACCACTTCACAGAATCTAACTTGCCAGCTGAGAAGTGAACGAGTACGAGGCAATACGGCTGACTTGCCACACTCGCGCTGGATTCACTGTGAAGTTAAAACCGTCCACGAAGCTAGCTCTCCCCTCCGCGAGGAAAACGCAGATACAAATATAAAACACAGACACTTTTATTCACCCACATGTTTGGCCACAGCGCCATTTTTTGTAAAGAAGTCGCATCGGGATATGACTCCACGGTCGAGACAACCTGCAGCGGACTTCACCTGAGTGTTTCACCTGACGACGGAATGACGCTTTAAATGACATTATCAGACACAGGGAAAAAGGAGACTTGCTGAATGAAACTTTGTGCCATTTCTCTCCCGGAGGGATAAAGAAGCACCCATGGGCGGCGTGTTCGTTTAAAAATAACCGAGTTGACCGCCGCTGGATGGGACGCAGATAAAAAAAAAATGTTTGGCCACCTCAAGTTCCAGGTTAGGAGGTTAGCAGCAATGTCAGGGGTCGCTCGTTTTGGAAATGAATGATCACTGGCAGCACCGACGGTAAAATAATGGTCAGAAGATGTCTAGTAACGTTCAAACCGTTCAGGTAAGAGACAAAGAGATAACGACGTTTATTCTGTACCCAGTTTCCCTTTAGCCTCGAGCATTGTGGGTTAGCATTGGTTTTTTTTAATAGTGTGTTTTCACTGCGAACATATTTGGCACACATTGTATCACACAGATGTCCCAAAGCTGATTGGAAAGATGCTTCTCACTGCGAGGAATGGCTGCACTGAGTTGTAAAGCCCTGGCACCATGCACTACTTTGGCATTGTGTGCGTTATGTGGAGGAGCTGAGATGTGTGTGTGTGCCACCACAGACACACACACACACACCAGATGTTTCTCTGCTAGATGAATTAGATTTAGATCCACATGGATAAAGGGACGACATTGTAAATAAGCCTGTGCTACCAGTCAGCCGAGCTAAGTAAGTTTCTTCCTGCATGGATGGCTCTATTATCACTGTGTGAGTGGGCTTTGTTTGTGAAGATATAAAGAGGAAAACATGTTAACCACTTAAACAGTTGATGCTTTACAGTCCACTGAGCCATGCTGTGCCAACCTACTTTATTTGATTTGCCCTGATAGACATAGAGTAACAGCAGGCTTAAACTCTTTAAATGATTTCCTCTATTTCCTCATAATTCTGGGAGTTCAGTGGTACAAAAAAGCTAGAGGATTTCCTCCAGTGAAGACTACCATTCACCCTTCATCCCACACCCCACACCTCCCACCTGCTAATACTGTTGGATTTTCAAAACATTTTCTCCTGTAGGCTGGAGCAATGATGCAGCAGCTGTGCAGCTGTAAAAAAAAGAAAGTGGTTCCCGGTGATTCACCTGCTATTTACTCAGTAAATCAAGCATGTATTCAAATACAGTCAATTAAGCAGCTTTGTGACAATATGCTACACTATTACTGACAACACAGAGTGAGCAAGTGATTTGTGTGTGTATTACATGCAGAATAGCCTAGATCTTGTGTCTCAGGAATTGTACTACAAATAGTAGAAAAGACAGGTTTTTAAAAGATGACTTGGGTCATTTTGCATCTCTTTGATAGTTTTGACAAGGAAACAAAAACAATGAGAGAGACCGAGGATGTTGTGAATATGCATCTTAGATCACTGGAGCACCAGGACACCCCCAGTAGACAGATGTCAGGCAATAAGAGGGAACAATAGGTACAAATAATAGGTCCTTACTTTTGAGCAGCAGGAATATTAACTGGCAAGTCTAATTAATTGACAAGAGCTAAAAGCTGAAAAGTGTTAATAACCAAAAAATGCTGCTTTTCAGACTGTAGTCAATGAGAGATTTTAAAATCAACATATTCTGTGTACGGACGCCATTAGATCCGAATCCTTTCCAGAATTTAGGCTAGTTCAGGCACCAGGAAAAGTTTCTTGAAATACACCACAACTAACGGCTACGCCACGGCTCCTCCACGCCTGGCAGAACTCCTCTCGCTTCAAAATCATCTACCTTGAGGCAAAATCTGATAAGTCTATATGTGTGAGGAAGCCAATTAGCTGATAGCAGATCTCTCCTTCTGATCCAATTATAGGGAGCAGAGCATTTACTTTAAGCCTGTTAATTAAAGACTCGTCAGGCAGGACCGGGGCGTAATCCTCTCATATCACCCACCTAACGCCAGTTTGGAGAACGGCTAAATGATAGCAGAGGAAACGATCGCCCTAGGACACCATCAGGCCAGCTTCTGCACACCCACATTTGCTGAATATTGTTCTTATTTTTCTTATATTTCCCCCTCCTTTCTCTTTCCATCAATCTCCGTGTTGCTTACGAGCATTTCTACTTTTCTTCTGTCCTGCGCACACACATAAACACACGCACGGTTTATTAATCCTTCGGTCACACAGAGAGGAATAGATCAAGTGGATTAGAAAACCTAACTGTAAAATCAGCCAATTTACTTCATGTCCTCTGTGTAACCCCTTTAGCTTTCAAACTGTTATTGGGCCCTTCTAAGTTTTCCGCACTATAATAATACAACGCGCTGAAGATGAGGTCTGAGTTAAGCTATTATGATTTTCAGCTTCCACCTACTTGGCTTGATGACCAGATGGTAGTATAGTGAGTGCATAATCCAAGCAGGTATAAGTATCTGTGGGTCATGGCGTCATATTCATGACAAATAATCCCTTCATCGTAATGATTGTATAGGATTGGATTCATATCAGTTAACGTATTGCTGCTCTGTGGTCCTCTGACAATGATTGAGCTATTCTAATTACTTCTGCAATATGCCTGGAACAGATGGGGGTAATATTTTATTATATCATGATATTACAGTATCCTGGGAGAGACAGAGAGGTAAATGAGAAACGATAGTGAATGTGTCAGCTGCTTAGAACCTGGGACTTTAATGTAAATACAGTATGATTATAAATTCCCCATGTTTTCAGTGCAAATCAATAAAGAAATGCTACATGCAGGAGTGCCCATTGACATTCTGACACTAATCCTGCTGATCGCAGTGATCATCACATTAAAGTGTTGCCACACACTAGCAAATGGAGTTGATAATCAGAATTGGGAAGTCTAATTTCAACATGTATTCATACGCAAATTACAGTTTGTCTTGTCGCAAGTGTAATCAGTACGGCAATTCATTAGATCCAACTCCAGTTCAGAATGTTATCTGATCACGTTGCCTACGAAATGTATGGAAAACAAAGATAAATGACCAATTTAACAGTAATGACCGTATAGCTGCATTATTTTTTTGGATAGCCGTAATCATGTTTGATGCAACCCATTAGATGAGAGCCTTGATGATGATAATTATTCACTGTCAATATGTTCTATGTGTCGTACTCTCAAAGAGCCCCATCCCACCGTCTGTCCTTGAAGCCAGCGTATTCACGACTCGGGACAAGACACATTGGCTCTGTCTTGGAATATAGTCACCCTGGGAGCGTGCCAAACCACCACGCTCTATACTTAACAGATTATTCAACATCATCTCGATCCCTTTGGGTCAATCAGATCACTTCAGCAAATGTTCTTTTAAGTGGCCATTCTTCCTTGCTGTTGATAGGAAGTCGTTTCTTAAGGCCTCATCAATAATGAGAGGTTTTGTTCAGAACTTTGCGTGACCGGAGCTACTTACTGTACCATTCTCGGAGGTGCTGTCAGATTTCGCACTGGGAGGTGCATTCAAGCAAACAGCTCTTGCTTGGCTTTGAAGAGAAAGGAATACTTATGAATAATTTATTCATTTGTTATGCTTAGATTCAGTTTTCCAACCTTTGATGCAGAAGTTAAAAGTTTAAAAGTTACCTGTATAAGGCTGCTTTCCTTTCTTCCGCTTTAAGACATTACCTTTGCTTTAGAAGCATTCCTTGTAGCGGATATGATTGTTGGAACCCTATGTGTTTTTGAAAAATGACAATGCCTTTCCCCAAACAAATGTACATGATGAGGGGGTTTGGAAAAATGGCTTCAGCTGCTAAAATATATAGTATAAGCACTGGAGCCATACCTCGTCACATAAATCTGCCTTTGTAATGCAGTGCTTCTACAAAGTGTTCCAAGAATTTTCTCTCGCGGGGGCAGGGGTGGGGTTAGCAGCAGAGCGGCATGCATTTTTAAAATGGGACTTGACCTGTTAGTCATGGAGGCTGACTAGCATTTTGTCCAGTGGATGAGAATCACAGACAGACTTTGCCTCCCTGGTTCCCCAAAGAGCCATGGTATCATAAGATAACCTTTGATCCATATACACTGAAGAGAGCAGCTTAACTAGGGCAGGATTTACACGGATACAAAAGACCTGATTTTCAACTCTTTTAAGTCAAAGATCTGAGTCTCTCATGGCTGTCTAACAAGAGAGAATCCACACAGAGTCTCATTTTATTTTCCCTTCTGAGGTACGGTACAGTTTCGAATATCAGATATGTGCCACAAAGACAGGTGTAGCAGCGGTATGTGTTTCAAAGCTCAGATCTGCAACACATATCAGAGCCCACATCCTGATATATTTTAAAATGTAAGCACCATATAAGCACCAGTTTAATAGATAGGTTCACATTTTTTAATTTTAAAAGCATTCACACATGCCCATATGTAGATTGGAAGAGTTATTGGTGGCTGAAATCATTTGTTCCTAATCCCTTACATTATGAATTTCATTATAAAACAATCTCTCCAGGGTCAGCATGGACAGGAGAAACTACTGCAGCAACTGATACAACATCCCCATGGATTCATATTTATGAACTTTTCTTTGTTCGTAATGTAACATCCAGCTGTAAATTCTTTTGCAGAGGATGACAAATATTTGAACTTTGGATGGCAATATGTATACTGTCAACATTGCCGGTGTTGTGCTCTTGTCCACTAACTCTAGCTCTTGACATTTGGTTTGGCGTCATCCGTCTAGCTGAATCCATGTGCATGCAGCATAACTCAGGGTGACACAGTATACAGTTATTCACACAGTGAACACTGTATTGCATAGCCAATTGTTGACCCAATTTTGTGTGATTCAGACAGAGGCGTGAGTGAGACCAGTCTGCTGTGCCCCATTCGGAAATGCACACATCGCTCTCAATGTAAAGTGTCCAGATACATTCAGTGACACCCGAACAACATTATTGTAAGATTCATAAATCTAATCTAATCTAACACGTTTCAGACCCGTCATAATAGCTGTATTTTGACGGACATTTCTGTAGATTATGATGTTATAGATGCGACACTATACAAAACAAAACAAAAAAGTTGGTTTGTGATGTTGGAGAGCTCTGTGTGTGCGCACCTGTTTCCTAAAGCCTCGCAAACTGTGGCATTTGTGCTCTAAACACCTAACAAACCTGACAGTTTGATAAATTACAAAATACGACCGCAAATAACAGAGATGCTGATTCGTACAGGAGTAATATTATCACATGACCTCTGTTTGGCGAAACGTGGTCATGGTAGATGTGTAGATTCACATGGGATTAAAATCACAGACGACCTCTGCACTTATCACAAATTGCTAGACGTCCCCCGGTAATAGTAATCCCCTGCAAATAGGGCTTTGGTTGTCTTTACGCGCTCACCTTAAAAATGTTTTGGCTGTCTTTTGTCCTCTTCTTGCCTTTTCTTCCCTTCCTCTCTGCATCCCCTTTGATATTACATAAATAATCACATCCATTTTGCCTGCACTTAGCTTAAACTTCTCAACCTTATTTTGGCAGTTGTCTTAGATGTACGCCAACCGATAACATCAAAACACTAAAATGTTTCAATTGCCCTTTGGCTTCAAGTTTCTGCTGTTCTGCGTGTGATCATTGCTCTATTTATGCTCTGCCTTCTGGAAGTGCTGCCTGCTCTTTCTTGAGTGTCTCTTTGTTTCTCTTCTCGCCTCCTCTTTTGCTGCCCTCCACGTTCTACCTCATCCTCTCGTCTCTGTATCTCTATTTTCTCTCCTGCTTTTCTTTCCTCGCCGCCGATCATTCTGTCCTGCGAACCTGTCTTCCGTAATTATTGGCCTGTTCGTCTGCCTACATTCTTCCTTTTTGTTTGTCAGGCTTCTCGCTCTTTATCCACTCTCTTTTCTGCCTCCGAATACCTCACCGTGCGCCCCTCTCTCTCTATCCTCATCTTCATATCGCTGCTCACCCAAAACATCTATTTACCTGCCCTTCCCTATAAATATGTCTATCGATCTCAACTCCCTTTTCATCTATTC
The DNA here is from genome assembly GCF_004916995.1 of Morone saxatilis. Lineage (NCBI taxonomy): Eukaryota > Metazoa > Chordata > Actinopteri > Moronidae > Morone > Morone saxatilis. The sequence goes on along the minus strand of NW_023339729.1, from coordinate 12,298,431 downwards.
CCTCTCTCCTCCCCCTGTGTTGCAGGATATTCGTGGTGGGAATTGGCTTCTTCAGCCTGTGCTTTCTAATGACCTCTCTGGGGGGGCAGTTCTCAGCCAAGAGACTGGGGGACTCCCCCTTCACCATCCGCACAGAAGGTACTGACATGTGCCGTGAGTGTGTGAGAATGCATGTGTGTGCGTTTTGTGTGTAAACAGTTCCTTCACGGAGCTGAAATGCTGTAATGTCAGTGCATATTGCTGTGCTATAACTCTCCATGGTCCTACTGGCGCTTCCCAGCTATGTGCCACTTTGTCAAAGCTGCACCACTTGTCACTGGAAACATAAAACATAAAATGGCCCAGAATGCTTGGATGAGGTAAAGAAATCAAGTAGATGTAAATTCTATTGCAGAACCAGTATGACCAATGAATTTCATTCACACAACCCTGAGCGGAAAAGCTGCTTTTTCTATAGTTGTAGTCAAGTGGTGAGAGATAAATCAGGATGCTTATAAAAGAAGATTGATATGGTGGGTGGGATGTGAAGTAGAGAGGCCAGCCTGTAGCTTGAAAGTTATTGGTCTGATCCCCAGCAGTGACAGCAGTGTGGGTGGCTAATGTTATATCTGTGGGTTTTACCCCCACTAGTTTCAGGGATTCTGCACTTGGTAGCCCTCTTCTCTCTCTGACACAAGCAGCATATTATGGGGCTGTGTGTGTGTGTGTGACATACTGTATATGTGAAAATGCATGTGAATATATATGTATTGTGAAATATTATTTACTCAGCTGACAGTCATTTACAGTAAAAACACTATAACACAACAACAACAAAATGAATCCATTTATTGGGGTGGACTGTATCTTTAATGACCGGAGAGGAACCATAACAAATCCAGCCTCAAATGCATTTTACAGCTCTCCTGAACCCTCTCCAGATTCTCTGCAGGACTCACCATTATATGAAAGTCCATTAAAGCAAACCTATGTTACTTTTGCTGTAACCACAATTGGAAATTACGGTATGATGACTCATTGAAAAATTCCTGCATTTCCTGAGATTGTCCTGAGTCAGTGGTTGAGAAATTCCCACTAACAAAGACCACAGCATTTATACATACAAATTAGTTTACTGTAATAACAGGTAGGGTCGTGATGGCTTGAATGAGGATATGGTACAGAGGGATGGATGGAATCAATGAGAGGCCTGAAATCATCGAGGAACCCAGGGAGAGACGAGGTCTTGTCCCTGAACTTAGAATTACCTGGAAGTGAAACATAATACTTTTACAGCCCACAGTAATGTTAAGATACTATTCTGTGTGTTTATTTTCCACAGACAAATACTGTAAATAACCCTAACACCCATACATTTCCATATCACTGCACACTGCGCAGCAGTTCCTGTACGTGTGTTGCATGGAAACTGAAGCCTGTGTCCAGCAAAGCCATATCTCACCAGTGAAGTGTCATTAACACATTTGTCGGCCAGCAATATCACGTGACCCGGAGTGAAGGCTGACTGCCGGTGGCAGGGCAGGAGAAAAAGAGAGCACCATTGTAATCTCCTGCCGTAGAAGGTGCGAAGATTGAAAGTCAGAGGTCATTTTTTGGAGGCCAGACCCTCTTCTAGCACTGCTAGAGTTAAAATAAGCAATTCTACGCTCTGAGACAACTTCCACATGTGTGTAGCATGTGTGTGGGCATGACAGTAGTTGAAGCATACCATTAGTCAGTTTATGTGGGCGTGAGAGCAACTGAAAGACAGGGCAAGTGCTACGTTAAGTGTGAATCAGTCAGGTGGTGTTGTGTGTCACTATGTGCAGTAATCCATCAGAGAGAACGATGAACCAGGGACAATGGAAACAGAAAATAGTGGACTTAGCTGAATGGATAGATGCAGAAGCATATTAAAAATCCGGCTCCTTGTCTGTGTGTGGTGTGTGTGAGAGAGAGAGAGAGAGAGAGAGAGATAATGGGGGGGTCATTTGGATTACTGTGTTTGTGACAAATTGAGATTACTGTGTTGTGTGATAAATTAGGATTAGTGTGTGTGTCAGTGTGTCTTAGTAAAATGTACTTGATTAATCAACTACTCATGCACTGCTGCTTGGGAAGACATCTGGAGCAAGCTCATTAAAAACTGTATAGTGTCCAACCGTGCTTCCCCATAGGAGTTTACTTTGTGTGTGTGTGTGTGTGTGTGTGTGTGTGTGTGTGTGTCTCTAAATGTATGTGTGTGTATCCCTTTATGTACGTGAATACTTTTGTGCTTGTCTATGCACAAAAGATTCCCTGTATCTCTGTCATCTACAGTATGCCTGGGTACATTTGTTTGTGTGTATGCCCCACTGTTTCACCCTCTTTTCTCCCTTTATGCGTGTCTCTGTGGTCTACTACCTCACACTGTTTCTGCTGCTTTCTCCCTTTGAGTGTGTATGTGTGAGTTTATGTATGTTTGTGATGAGCTGGCAGGAAATTGGCTGTTAAATGGGGCGACAGCAGCAATGTGGGACAAGATTGAGACCAGAGAGACTGAGAGGCCGATCCATCTGCTCTCTGCAAATCAGCCCCGCAAAACAACTGGCCCTTTCATTAAGCCTCCACTCGCCACCTGCTGGGGAGCACACACACACACTTTCACTCCCGTGTTTCATTAAGTACATGTCAATTCTGGCAGACCTTATAAAGAAAGAAAACGCCGCCAAATTAAAAGTGTTCAGTCAGTGGTCAGTTTTATTTGACCTGAAGACATTTCACTTTGCTACTTCACTGTGATTTTTTAATTATTTTCCATAGGCAGAATTAGGTTTTATACCATAACAATGTTTGTGATCATTTAACAGCGGCCAAGAAATTTGGGATATCTGGTTTGAGAACAGCTAGGGTTGAATGATTGAAAACTGTTTCTAGTTTAAAATTGTATTTGACTCACAATTTTAATTTTAATTTACATAATTAATTAAACGTTTAAGCTGGTGATCACTTTAGACAACTGCCGCTGGTAAATTAATTTAGCTGTAGAAAATTAATGTTCTGTGAGTTTGGGCAAACACCAAATTCTTGGCTTTTTATGCTCTCTCTCTTCGGCTGCCTGTGTTTGTACAATTAAAACTTGGCCAAAGATGGTTTTTCGCAAGCAGAAACACCACGGAAAAAATAAAGAGTGGGTTGTGTCTGTTTGCTGTTCATGAAAGACCAACAGTGGCAGGTTTTTCTAGGTGATGGCCTCATGTCAGTTTCAGAGCGGTAGCTCGCAGGTAGCTCTGCAGTTGTTTGCAGAGCAGAAGCTCGCAGGTAACTCTGCAGTTGTTTAATACAAATGACACACAGCTGTCAGAATATCGAAGTTAATATTTTCAGTACATCATATCATTGTCTTAAGCTAGTCACCTAAAAGCCCTGAATTGATATGTCCAAGATTTGGGACAGTGAAGCAGTCTGTCTTGTTACTCTGTGATCGGTAGTTGAAGCAGCTACAGTGCAGATCTGTCAGCAGTTGCATTAGGTGTCACCAGTCCAGTGATGATCAACTATGTAGCTGTTGTCAGTAATCAGATTGTCGTGTTTGAGTGTTATGATTAAATTTGAATATTATTGCTTGTGTAAAATATACTGCCAATGCAATAAATGTGACCTAAATTAGTCAGGTTTTCTATAGAAAACTATGCAATTTATTTAAAAAATGATTTTTCTGTAACTGACAGGTTTAAACAAAACCTTGACCACAGATTTTAATTAACAGAAAATAACTAAAACTTAAATCACATCAAAATATTAGCTAGACCAAGCCCCAGGAGCTGTAATATTAGCATTGGTTCAGGAAGTTTTTTCCCACTCATGCCATATATTATGTTGTTTTTCTTTACAATGAAAGCTTTTTTCTAAGACAACAACTAAGAAGTTACTTTGTCATGACACAGCAAACTGTCAAAAGCTGGATTGTTTTGTCCATTACCTTTGGTCCACTAAAAAAAGATGATCTCTAAATGTAAATACTTCAGCGCTATAATGGGAAAGATGTGTTTCTTAAAGCGATCAGTTGTATCGTAAATTAAGGGATTTTGGGTCTTTCACACACGTGACACAGTGAGCCATAGAAGACTGCTGATTTATAATGCCCTTGGGCCAACATACATACTGTATCCATAACAGTTTTGTCCCCAACAGCCGAAGGCAATCATTTAGTTACTACTGTTCGTTTCTATTTTTTCCCCAAGTATCACTGTGTTTACATTGTATTACAAGGCTTTCTACGTCCTGACTTGAGATGATGATTATTGAGCAGCTGTCATCTAAGACTAATCCATGATGTGTTGACAATGTCATCAGGAACACAAGCAGACAAGTAGTGCTGTTCTGTGTAGGAATCAAATTCACAGGCTTTCATCTCGCATTGTGCCTTAGTCATTTTTGCACTGATATTAGCTTCCTGTTTGCACACAATAACAGGCAAATTTGTGTAAGGCTTTGTCACCTTAGTGGGAGTTGCACTGATAGCAATTGTTTGGGTATTAGCTGAATTTCGCCGCCACCTCTCGCTTGTGTGGATTATCAGCTTCCACTGGAGGTTCAGAGTACTGGGTTTTCTCTGAAATCCCCATAGTGACTCACAAGCTCATCAAGAGTTGTGAGCCGGAGATGGAGAGGTAGAGGCTCAATTGTGAAAATGAGAAAGTAGAGGAGGAGGCGGAGGGAGGTGAAAGTAGGATAGTGATTGTATGTGTTTGCGTGTGTATCTGTGATTAAGCAAGAGAATGAGATTTCTGGAGGTTGCATTGCTCACAAAAGAGTCAGATGAAAAAGAGGGATAAAAGGTACATAAGCAGATTTTTTTCCTCCAGATTAAAATACATCAGACATGAGGGAGATGTTAGCTTGATCAAAGACTCTCCCTATGGAGCTTGTTCACACTCTGCAGTTTATTACATTAACAAGGACCCATGACAGTCACTTCACCCTGTTTGTTCTAGCTGAAAGACTCTGGGCTTTCTCTGTCTAGGTGTGTCTCTGCTGGGAGAGTAAATATAGTTTTATAATTTTTGCTGTTCTCTGTATGGCTGAAAGCTTGAGAATGCTGTCAATTGAAGACTAATTTATTGCCATGAGGAGAACACTCTGGGAATGCTGTTTGGAAATGCTGCTGTGTTCGGATCCGAGCAGGGGCCGATACTAATGGTTGTTTGACTCGCATTAAACTCAGTTCTGTGATGTTCTCTGAAAGTTTACACGCCATCAGTCACAACAAGACTCACCCCAATGTGTCACATTCCCGAAAGTCATTTTTACTTGTATCCTAAGAGGACCTCAGCCGAGAGTTTACACTCATGGAAGTCACTGCAGCTTACATGCATGTGCATTTTTTGGATTATTATAAAGTGTGTGATTCTGCACGTGTATATGTCAGTACATCAGTATGCAGTAGCTGGTACTGGTTGAACACATCAGACACCCCCGCTCTGTGGTCTCCTTTCATGTTTCACACTGGATGTTCATCTCTATCACACATTCCCTGCAGTTATGTTTCCTTCCCATCGCTTCATGTCGAACAAATCTGGCATGACAATCTTCTGCATGTCGCTGGCGCTAGGTGCAGCAGGGTAGTCACTCGGGGAGTACACTTTATCGGTGCACTCATAGCCTGGGGAGTCTGAATGGCCTGTGTGTGTGTGTGTATATGTGTGTGCATATGGGTTTATGGGTTTGTGATTCTCTCTGTATAACCCCATCAACTCAGAGCCCAAAATATTAAATGGTTGGGGAGTGAATGAATGTGTGTCTGTCTGTCTTTTTGAGGAAGAGTAAGTGTGTGTTCCTGACCAAGTGTCCTCACAAGAAAAGAAAGATGGAAGGAAAATCTTAACAATTCTGACTTAAGGCAATTTAGCCAATTCTGATGTTTTACCAGACTCTTATTATAGTTTAGTTATTATATATTATAGTATATGGTGGAACTTCTAACAGCTCACAGTGCTGGTAACTTTTATTGGGTTTGGAATAATAGAAAGATCAGCTATCTCTGTGTACTGTAAACTCTAGCTTACCTGATTAGGTCACCTATCTAGAATGTAATTTAGAATGAAGCATTAGTTTAACAAAGGGATCATACAGCATGTTCTTTAGTGAATGTAAATATTTCCCACATACAAATGTGCCCTTTTTATGTCATTGTGTATGATGTGAAGGACTGATGGTACTGTATGTACTACTGAATGTCAATCTTAAATCATGTGCCTGTGTGCGCAGGCAGGAAGTGGGTCAGGAGGTTTATATGATCTAGTTTTTTGTGTTCAAATGAGTGACTTTACAAAGACAACATAAGGGCTACTTATTGCCAGCCATCAAGCCTTGGAGAACATTTATTGTTGTGTATTGTATATTTTTCTTCAGAGAGAAGCTGCTTCTTAATCCCCATCCATAAACCAAACTAAGCAAAGCTAAGGTTTAGACTAAGGTTAATGAATATGGTTAAAGGAAGCTGGTGAATCGTGTTAGGCTGTATTCTTAGTCATGTCAATGGTAAGCATTCTTCATAGAAATATGAACATACTGAAGAGAAAGTTTAAAACGCTCTCAGAAAAGGTAGAAAACTGTACCTTTTTAGAATACAAAAAGCCAAGTTCCACTCTTGGCCTGGGGAGTGGGAAATACAGAGAGAGGTATTGCATGTAAACCAGCAGGAGACATAATGATCCCTCACCAGCTTCCCACCTGTGAAAACTGCCTATTGCGCATAAAGGTCAAACTAAAAACATGCCTGCTAGGGATTGAACACAGTCCTCCAGTTAAGGTATGCAGTTATTTACGTATTAATCACCTAACTGACAAACAAACAATAAATGGAGAGAAAACTGGAGACTGGACATTCACTAATATTCAATCGCAGTATGGATGGGGATCGTTCATTTTTATTTCCATTTTTTAGTCTTTACCACTGCCACTATTGATACTTTTCTATTAATTTGGTGGAAAGACGAGACTACAGTAACAAATGGTCACAACAATTCAATTGAATTTAAAAACTTTATTTGACAATTGATGATTGTTTGTGCAGCAATGATTTGATTTAATTTACATGACTCTAGTACCTTGAGACTTGGGCTGAAAGCTATCAATTAATTAAGTAATTCAGTGTTCTATCGATTATTCAATCAATTAGTCAAGTAATTGAATAAGAAATAACCAGGTCCTTATAGAACTGGGTCTCAATCACTGTCCCTACTCTTTAGTGTGTCTTTGAGAAAGGCACAAAACCCCCAACTGCTCTAATAGAGCTGCACTGTGGGGGGAGAAACAGAAGATTGCATTTTGCACTGAACAGCTTTGAGGTTTGAAGGTGACAAATTACTGTACTTGCTGAAAAGGGAGGAAGGCTTCTCAGTCAATACATCATGAGATGTGCATTTAAAAACAACAGCATTTATTGGCCTTTGCAATTTCAATGCTGTGTGTACTCAAAGGTGACTAAATGGCTGCCATATTATTTGTCCAGAAAGCTAAGCTCAGTCAGAGACAGAGTCAAGGAATTGAACGTGTGTATGGTTATATTTTTGTGGAACAGGCTCTGCTCTTTTAAGGGAGCTCTTGAAAAGGCAATGAGGATTCTGCTTGGAGAAGTAACCCCCTGTAAATCAGCTGGCCTCCGTTGAGGCTATCAGTCTGGTTCAGTTGTGCGTTCCTTGGCAGTATTCCCTGCTGGTTTGGCCAGCTCTTAGGTTAGTACTGTTTAAACTCCCCCTGTCCTTTGAGCTCCGAGTGAGGGTACAGACAGCTAATAGGACCGCAAACTAGCTAGTGGCAGCTGCTAGTACAGTTAGCATTTACAGCAGTGCACCGGTAAGTGACTCCCTATGTTACAAGAGAAAAGGTCTGTGTTGCACTGTGTTACAATCCCCTCATACTTTTGTCCCAGTGACAAGGCGCAGCTCCTAAACAGAGTTTGATGGGTTTTTGTCTGTTTTTCTGTTACTATCTAACTAATGAAAAGACTCTTCTCAGCAACTAATGGTTAAGGTGACTATTAGGGGGCAGCCCTAGTGTTTACATGAAGGTACAGTATCAGCAAAGTGATAGTGGCAAGTGTTTGGTTATAATTGCAGCAGCTGAGTTAATATAGTAGGAGGTTAATAGTCAGCTGGTAGCCAAGCAGCTGTTGAATGAATCATTGATGGTAAAGCATGAATGAAACATCTGACAAATCAACTCATGCAAATGCAGGTTTAGTGCTCTGCCTGAACTGATGTTATACACCATTTTCCCTGTGTACCTGGTACTCACATTAATCAGCATCTAAGTTAGACTGTAGTACTATATACTACAGTACTATTGGCTATTATGACATTATTATGTCCTTAAAAGCATACACTTACATACACTGCTCTCTATCTTTGCAGCCCACAGATACAGTGTGTTTGTACTATGGATGCACGATATAGTAAAAACATCATATTGCGTTTATTTTGACAGATATTTGCGATTGTGATATGATCATCGATTAGTGTGGGAATGATAATTTTTGCATCACAGATTTAATATTCACTGAAGAAACTATTAAAATCATGATGATGTCATATTTCTGGGGGTCTGTACCAGACAAGCACGTTATCTTACATCTGGAGAACAAGATTTGTAGGTCAGGACTTCTCTTCAGAACTCCAGTACATCATCATAATGCTCTTATGTCACACATTTCACCTTTATCAAAAAATTGCAGCCTCTGCAATTCGCATATTTCGTTTTCAATAATATTTCGATTAATTGTGCGGCCCTAGTTTGTACCCGCTCTGCATCTATTTTACACACCTGTAATATCCACATTTATAACTCTCTTCCCCAACTTTGTGTCCCGACTGTGCAAACTTCAGGCCATTCACCGTCTTATTTCATCCTGAGCCCATTCCTAACACAATACATATTAATGAGAAAGCCTATCCAATTTCCAAGTAGAGAGGGCCATTGTTCTGACCTAAGTGCTATTACCCAGCCGTAAATGAGAAATTTCTCCACAGCACATTATATTATGGTTATGTCTCTTGGAAGGTTACTCTGCAGCAATATGCTGTCTCAATTACATAACCTGCATCAAGCTTTGTCTACAGGTTGCTAGCTCATCATTTCCTCTGCGATAAGCTGGTTATTTTCTCCGGTCCTGATAGTGTCATACTCAAGCGTGCTTGTGCTTCCATTCTGCAGTAATGGTGTTTAAGAAGCCATGTCCTCTGTTTTCTGACAGTTTTGGGAAAGCTAGCGATTGTATTATGTATGTCTTGACAAAGAAGGCAGCTGTATTTGTCTACTTTCTTAACTGGTGTGAACTGATAAAGTCATAAAAAGCACAACAAGCACGACTTGAGATTATTTCTTTCCTCGAGCCACCTCTTTTCCCACCTCTCTCTCCTTCTCGTCCCGCTTCTCATTCTCTCTCATTTCTTTCCCTCAGAGATGAATATATTAAGTGCCTGGTGTGAGACTGAATAATTGCAGGGTAGCTGTAGCTTTGTCTTTGTTTCTTCAGCTCACTTCTGCCTATTCCTCTGCCCCTTTTTTCCCTGCTCTCACAAGCGTTCCTGTGTTGAACGCAGTTGGACAGTTCTTCTACATCCAGGAAAACACTTCTGCCTTTGTCTGAAAAGTGACAGTAATGATCGCTGCAATGCAGGGGAATTCATTCATTTGACACAAAGTGTATAGTGGAAGGGTGATGAAAAGGCGAGGAAATAAAGGTTTCTGAACCATTTTAGTATCTTCAAAGTGACAGATTTGGCTCTAAATAATGAAGCTTAGTTTCAGTTAGTTTCAGTTAGTTAGCAGACAACCATCAGCTGGAGACAATATCAGAAAGCCAGTCTTCTATCCTTTTCTCCATGGGCAGCAGACCCTGCCTCTTTTTGCAAGTTGAAAAAGATATAAAATAATCTTTCTTGAGACGGTTTGAAAGATTGATATGAGCAAAGGCACATACAAGACACTAAAATGATAATGGCAGTAATATAAAACTTTAACACGAACCAGTCACAATCACTATTTTTGTCTTTTGATATCAGAAAACATACTGTAAACACTGCACAGTGTTGTGTGTTGTCTGTCTTTTCTACAGTGTCCTTTCTGTTGGAAAATATACAAAAGATAATTGCATTGTTGCAAGAAGGATGCACTGTTCCGTTGGCAGTGAATAGAGCTAAGTTTCTGTGAAAACCACATAGAGGATTGTTGAAAAATCTTTTTCTTAGAGAAGACTCTGCACACAGAGCACTGCCATAGAAGGAAAGTGGCAACAACGTCTGAAAATGTTTGCAAATATTTAGATGCAAAATACAGCAAATAGAAACTCAGACAACACTCAAACTGAGTGGACTCATTAATGCATATTTTCCTTGTCACCAGAAGTCATGAAGAAGAGCCTTACGGGGGATTTGTGACCGAGTGCTATAAAATTGGCATATGACACGCACACTCTAATTGTATGAAATACAAAAATGAAACTGCTTCTGGTGGAAATGGGTAGAGAGCATAAATAAGCTGGGAAATGCATACATAAGCTACCATAAATAAATAATGTTACCAACACTGATTTCACACTAGTGGCACAATAAATCCCATACACTGTATGTACTGTATCTGAAGTGTTTTGTTGGATATGGTGCTTATATAGCGGCGGCAATGCCTATGAGGGCACTGGTGCTATTTCAGGAAACGCTGCAAGGAGGAAGTGACATGTCTCTTAGGGCAGCAGAGATGCAGTATAGATAGACGGATGAGGGGAAAACAAAGGATGAGAGAGGTTACTTCTAATAAGATTTAACTCTGCTCTGCTTGTTTGTTTCATAGTGCAGTTCACTTCTGTTTGATTTGCATTGTTTGCTGCATTGACACTGCTGCTCATTTTTGTCTATATGTTTTTTATTTCTCTTTCTGTTGTGTTTTGTGTTTTGGGCTAGCTTCTAGTTTGAAGTCAGTAAATGTAATGTTTGACAGCAGTGAAAGAAGTTGGTTTGAAAGTTTGACACATAGGGACACAATCAGTGCAGCGGTTCATTGAGAATAGTGAACTGCATGTACCAGCCGTGTATGTTACTGATATATAAGTCATTTTTTGACAACTAAACATAATGGCATTTCAAATAAGCCACAAGCTTTAATTCTTTGCGTAGAAACACATTATTACAATTTAGCAGCCAAATCAGTTTTTACTAGAGCTAACTGCTTCCCTGGGTAGAAAAAAATATATTATACTTCCATATATAAAACATGGTATATATGTTTTATGAGATAAGTATACATGTTTGTGTGAAAGCAATCCTGTATGAAATGATGCATTAAATGAGTATATGCAACCAAAGTGTATGATGAAATCATATTGTGTATTCATATAAGCAGTCAGTGCACTCTCATTTTAAAGATATTTTTGTTTCAGTGACATGATGTCACATTGATTCACTTCGCTGAGTTCTGGTATTGTATTTTCTTATGGTGTTTGGGATTAAATGCCATTCACGGTATGATGAGCGCTCTTTCATCAAATGTAAGTGACTGGGATTCGTGCAGACATGAAAGGGATCAAAATAAATATACTTGCATACATATATCCTGTGATTATGTTTGACAAACTAAATGATACAATAGTGGCTGCCTTGATTGCAAGACAGCAGTATTCAAATATGGATACACTCCCTCCCTCTCTCTTTCTCACAAGTTACGCTCACACACTGAAGACAGTTTCTTAAATCTTTCGTCTACAACACTACAGTATCTCGCCAATCTATTCCTGCAAGATGAAAACAGAAAATAGCTCCTACTGACAGGTAATGGCAGAGAATGAGACAAGCAGTTTGACCACAGGAAAAAAAAAAGACCCGAAAGAGAAGAGAAGTGAATGGGAGCTCTAGTGAATCTCTCTAAGCACTAGACAGGTGGATTTAACCTCATCTAGCTGTGTGTTTGTTTAGGTGTGTGTGTGTGTGTGTGACAGAGAGAGAGAAAGAGAGAAGGTCCTGTTTGCAGCACCTGGGGAGATGAGCTGTGTCTGTGCCGGGCTGTAAAGCTAAGCTGAGAGGAGGGGGAGAGTGATTGCTGAGAGTTTAAGAGAGGAGGAGAAAGCTCAGTTGAGGGCAGCTGAGATGTTTTCATTTTAAAACCGGGGATACACATGGGCGCAAAGCTAAATTAAGATGCATGTGGGCTGAAAAGACAAATGCATAAACACTGTCTTTTGCGCACCCGTCACACAGTCAGTTGAAATTACGGTCAGCCTCTGCTTCTCTCTCTCTCTCTCTCTCTATCTGCCACACAACTCACACACAAACACACACTTAGAAACATGCGTCAAGCGCTCCCGTGCTTCCAGTAATCATGTGACAGCCAGGATCACACCAGCAGCCTTGATATCAGTCGTTATGTTGCACGTCTGTCAGCAGTTTGTGATAATGTCATAAAGCTGTTGATGTTTGCCTCCGGTCTTGTCACACACAAGCACTCACAAAAGCTCTCCCTTATCAGCATCAGCGTCCAATAACCGTTTTTACCCCTATGAGGTGTAGGTGACAAATATTATCAGTTGAAGGAGAAAAAGAGGCGTAATTCTACCGTTAAATTCTGCTCTATCATTGGCAAGATTCTTTCTTTCATTCATGAGTCGATAATCTCACCTCTCACTTTACTGTAGGTTACAGAAATGAGAATTAACTTAAATTTATCAAACCACTGGCTACTTGTTCCAAATAGAACATCTTCAGTACATAATGTCGCACAGAGGTTAAATATATATGGTATAGATCTATGGAAATTGGACAGGATCCAGGCCCCAGGATCTTCCAATTTTTCACTAATTTTTAATGGGCATTGCTTTAGTGTAGAACATGCAATGTTGAAAATGTCTGAAAAATACGTTTTATTACTGCGTATTAAGTTCTTCATAATAAGGCACTTGGTGTTCCTGATTGTGAGACAGTAATTATTGACCCTATTTATAGTACGCATAAAAAACATGTCATTCTTTGCCGCTTCAATCCTTAACCTAGACATACCTGCTGCTTGTTGACGGCTTTCTTCCACTCAAGCATCTGTTTAGCAGCTTACAGAGCTGATCTGGTAGTGTGTGTGTACTGCACTGCCAAGCCTTGGGCTCTTCCTCTCTCTGGGAAAGTTTAAATGGCATTACCTGTCAACTCGGATGATAGGGCCCATCCGTTTCTCAGTAAATAAAAGACGTGCCGAAGCACAACAGAAAAAGCAATTTCTAAAAGGTTTTCCCAAATCTCTCATTCTTTGTTTCTGTCATGTAACATTCAGTAGATTTGTCTACTGAGAAATGCATCCCGTTTGAATGGGAACGGCTTTAACAAGCGCAAAATTTTTCCTTGTCAGAACCACTCACCTTACAATTGATGTGGAGTACAGTTGCTTTCCTGGGATTTACAAATGATAGTATGAGTTTAATCCTGTTCACTTCAAGCACAAGTTGAGTGGCAGTCACAGAGGCAAAGTGTGAAACACTTACAATGTTGTACAGTTGTTAATTATAGCCTTTGGCTTATATTAGCAGTCTTAGTGTGACTTAATCTCTGTCTCTATGGCCTGTATGTAAGTGTCTAAATGTTGGGACTGCTCACATACGCAAGCGAGAATTCAAACATGTTGTAGTGTCCCTTTCTACATGTTGGTGGGTTACAGATTAAAATGTATTTTTCTGCCTTTGGGAGATCAAGTTGGATTAATCCGTTTTGATTGATCACTCTCATTTCTTTAATGGACCCACTCAAGGCGGCGTCAGTCTCTGTGGCTCCCACAAGGCTATCACTCTGAGAAGAATGAAATGTGTCCGACTCAGCATCCTGTGGTTGAGGAATCTGGGAATACATAAAAACTTGTAATTCATGCTGTAGATTATTTACACATACAAACCAATGGTGCGATAGTATGCAAACATATACAGCATATATGTATTCTATATGTATTATGCACCAATCCTCTCTGTCTCTGTCTCTCTCTCTCACACACGCGCTCTCTCACACACACACACACACACACAACTAACTATACCCACAAGCTTTCGAAGCAGCTGAGCTCAGACAGTTTAGCAAGTCGATGGAGAAAATTGCCTCAAGCTCCTCAGCACAGCTTTGTGCAAATAAAATCCATGCTAGATTCACATCTAGAAAAAATGTTCACAGCAATTAAATGTATTTTACATCTACATTTAAATGCACCCAGCTGTAGAGCAGTTAGTGTATCTTCTTCTATGATCTCGTGAGATTGTCTTGACCTTGTAAATAATGGATCTGTTTCTGTGTTACCCACCACCTGTCCATGGTGCCCATTGTTTTATTCCCGTAAGCATACACAAGTCCCTCACTATCTTCTATATGCAGACCAAGTGCCTCTTACATTATAAATGTATATGTGGTATTGTCTCTGGTGCCGTCTGGCTTGTAGTGTGCTGTCACGTTACATTTTTTGTCGAAGCAGTGAGGTGTCTCTCTCTGCCATGTTTCAACATGGTTTCTATAACACAAACTGCAGAGTGCTTTATACTGCACGATATGATAAACAATATCAGACTGCGATTGTTCTGACAAACAATATTTCTAATGATTAATTTAGTGGAAATTATCATATTTGTGTCACAATTTTATATTAACTATTAAAATTATGTTGGTGTGACATTTGTTGGGGTCTGTACCAAACAAATATGTTTGTGTGTAAGATTTGTAGGCTAGTGCATCTCTGCAGCACTACTTCATTATAATGCTATTTTGTCACACATATGACCTTATGAAAACATTGCAACTTCTGCAATTTTAATATTGCACTATATTGCGATTTTGATAATATTTCAATTTGTGCAGCCCTGCTTTATACCCATGTCTTAAACCATTGTCGCATTTGTTTCCCCTCACTCAGGTCTCATTTCTCATGTCCTCATTAAGGAAAAAATGCTGGCAGAAAGTAGACCACTGCCTCTACCTTTAAGTGTCTGCTGTCTGCAATACCATACCATCATGACAAGTGGCCGCGTATCATTATTTGCTGGACAAAGGTGGGGTGTAGAGGGAATAAGTAGAGGTAATTTAGAAACTGTGTCACTATTGCCTTATTTGTCCAACAGAGATTATTGACAAGTTGATTTTTCCACTGTAAAATGTCCCACTCTGTGTCTATCTTTGTCCCAATTCTTCAGTAAAACACAAATCACATCCAAATTAGGTTGTTGAGTTTGTTAAAATTATGGCAGAAATTATACTCCAAGTGGCCATAATGCCCCTACTAAAATTAACTACCTACACGGCTAGTTTGACATTGCCCTGTTTTGACCTGGCTGTTGTGCCCTTAGAATTTCTGTATTTCCTCATTAAACTATATACGCCAAATAAACAAAGTGACGTTTCCCAGTGTCTGTCAAGCAGGACATCAGCAGTAATGAGAGATTTCTCCCACTCCCACAGATATATTTGTCAATAGAGATGTTCAGAAAGTTAACGTTTTTTCTGTTTTTTCACCAAACATCTTTGGTGTAATGTTAACAGAGGGGTAGTTTTGTTACTTTAGTCAGTCATAAAGTGTGTAGATACGCTCAGGGTTTGTTGCCACAGAAAGGAAATAAGAAGTCAATGTGTATCTAACATTACTTCAGCGTCTTGTTGTACTCTTCACAGCAGACTGTGAAAAGCTAACTTTAGCTAGCATTGGTTGGAGCTATTAGGCTGAAGACAATTTAAATCCGGAGGTCTCCCAAATAAGTTTCTGAGCTAGAAGCCGTGGGTTTCTCTTTTGAGTTTAATTGACTGCTAGAAGCTAACTAGCTAATACATCACACACTCTTTTTTTACTAGTGTATAAAGAACCTTCTTGCTAAGTTATTGAAAATGTCTTTGTCCTACAACCAGGTAATGTTTTTCATTGTTTGTTCTGCTGAAGTGTTGAGACTGCACCCTAAAGAAGCAACAAAGATTTTGTGATATAAAAGTATCTTCACACTAACTAGTGTTTATATCACTTTGTTTGTGACGGCTCTTCTTCAAAGACTTCATCAACATACCCAGCGTTCTACAGAAAGGTGGCAGCGAGACTGAATGGTGGCACAGTAAGTGGGTTAATCTTGACTTGTAACAGAAATAGATTATATATTTCAGCTTTAAGTGAAACAAACTTTGCAGGGCATATAGTACACACAATCCTACTATGCCACACCCATTGAACTGGTCATACAGTTATATTTATTGGAGTTCACATTAACACGCCTTGCAACAACACAAACAACACTGTCTAGTTGCTATCATCAATATTTCAAAAGAACATCATCCTCAGCACAAGGTATTGAATAAATAATTGATTAGCCATCCTGTAGGATTTAATAAGTGCGTTCTTTGCATCGTTATGACTTTACATGTTGTGCCGCTGTGTGAACATGAGTATGGTGCGCTCATGTTTCCACGGGGCCAACTGTATAATCATTGCACACTATCACCTTTAAATGGCCAGCAATGTTGTCAACACAGCACCCACTTTGTTTCTCAATCTCCCTCTACAATAACTAACGTCTGATCTCTGCATCAGCGTCAGCAGAATAAAACACAGTAGTGTCTCAGGTAGCTGAAAGATAATGCAATTAGGCAGAGACCGCAGAGCCTTGGCTGCAAACCAAGGCTTATTGAAGCTGACATGGCTGTCAGATTAAGCTGGGAGGGAGACAGATCAGAGTCTGAGCTTTAGTATATGTATGTGTTGATCTGTGGGTGAGTGTTTGCGTGTGTGAGACAAAGACAGAACAGGCAGACACAGCAACCTGCTGCAGATTACACAACAGAGTGTCAATTGGAAATGGAGGTCGCTCTTGTATTAGTCTACTTGAACACAAAACTATTAGGGCCTCTGCCATTTGGCCTAGTTTCTGTTTTATGTTTTCCCTCCATCCCTTTGTTTTCTGTTTCTTTTTTTCTCTTCTTTGTTTATTATATTCTTATTCTCAGTTGGAGATTTTAAATCTAATGAAATACTTTTAATTAACAAATTTCAAATAACTTTATATGGCTCAGATTTCACACTATGCCGGCTAGAGGTTGTAATAGAAATCTGTAATGAAACAGGACATTTTATTCTTTCATAATTTCATTCAGAGCCACCAATTCAGTGCCCCTGTTCAAACCTGTTGTCAGCAATATTTATAACCTCACGTTTATCTGCTAAAATTCATTGGACAAATGCAGCAGTAAATATTTAGTTTATTTATCTATTTGGTTTATGTGATAGATTATTAAATGTTTGATGATTTTCTGTACATCTTAGAGGTCTCATTGGTTTTGTTTTGTTTTGTTTTCTAATTGCTTCAAAATTATCATGATAAAAACTAAAATCATATTGGACTCTTACAGTGCCACACCCAACTATTATGAATGCTGTACTGCACATATAGAAACAAACCAGTGTATTATTATTCTATGAAACCCAAATCAACAAAACAAAGTTTATGACCTTGAATATGCACCATTGTTGTCGTAATGAGGTGGAAAATACACAAAGATGAGAGTGTATCAGTCATACATAAAATCATAAGAAAAGTCTTTCATTATTTAGTGCAGCTTTGAGATTAGCTAGCTGCTGCTAGCTGTGTTTCCTGAAAATTTAAACAGTGCCCTCTGTTTTCTGATTTACATCATCTTGGGGGAAAAAACATTTGCTGCTTTAAAATTCCATCAGCCACTGAAAGTTTGGGAGTTTGCACAAAAAACAGTGATGGCTTTTCTAGCAAAACCTGCTGTTTATTCCTTTTTTGGAGCTGCATAACAACTACTTGCACTCTAACAAGATGTATGCTAGCCACAAATAATTCTGTGGGATGTGAATACACTGAATTCAATATAAACAACTGCAAAAATGAATACATGTGCAATAGAACAATGTTTTCCCAGATTAGAGGCAACAACTGTGTTGTTTGTCTAAAGTGTGTTGTTCATTTTCTATTTTGGCTTTGTAAAAGACATGGCACAGTTGTTGCCATTGGCTATAAGCCTTCGGATAAACACCTTTTGCACTGTACACCTAAACTGCCCCCAGCCCAGCTGTTCATTTTGACTGTAAACATTTGTATATCCCTAGTTTGCAACTCAGCCTCCCAGTATCACAAGGCCAGATGTCCATTCTGGCTCCAAGAGTGGTATGTCTTTCCTCTCTCACACATGGTTTCACCAGTCCTTTGCTTCATTACCTGTGAGTCAGAGTAAATAACGGGATGAGTGAAGGTGCCAGGGTGCTGAAGTGTGCCACTGAGCAAAAAAAAAAGAGAGCCGCTTCTGCCAAAGCTCTCAGCACAGAGCACAGCCTTGACAGATGCTAATGTATCTGCTGAGAGCTGAATTATAGAGACAAACACTTATAGGTCCAGAGAGAGAAAGAGGGAGAGACTATTAAATAAGATTTAAGGTGAATAGGGAGTGAGAGATGCCAAGAGGGAAAGTATGAAGAAGTCATGAATAGTGGGGATGAAGAATCTGAGAATATGAAAGATTAAGGGAGAGAAAAAATTGAGACAAAGGACAGAAAGATTATTGAGAGGTCAAAGAACAGATTGATTTCAAGAGAGCGAATGTATTCATAGCCCAGATAACTATTAAAGTATCTGTACTCTACCTTACAGGATGAATGTGCAGTGAAAGAGTTGAAGGAGAAGCAAAAAGTGATGAGGAAATCCTTTTTTTGTTCCACATTACATGTAATCACCACAGAAACTGCCTTTTGGCATATAATGATTTTTCTACAACAGTTGCCAATACATGTAGTTTAAAAGGTTTGCACAGACAGTACAAAGTAGGTTAAAAGTTTAGGATGGCGTTGAGAATTAATCCCTCTCCTCTTAGTCATCACAAAGCCTGGCAGCAGAAGTTACCTGCTCGCAGCTCAGTGCATTTCTAGAAAGCACAACTGAAAACAAGTAGCAAGTGCTTATGTGCAATGAAATATATTACACATGGAAGGGAAGGCAGGGAGGAAAAGAGAAGCATGGCATATGGAATGTTCTCATTAAAGCCAATTTTACAATTCAGATTTTCTGTCTCTTCTTTTCATTGCTTTTGTTCTGTGGGATGACAGTAAATGTGACACTGACCTTTGGCATTTATCTTGTTCTATCTAAAAAACTGATAGTTGAAACTCACTTGTTTTAAACCAGTTTTACTGCCTGTCCTTCTTTAGCTCTTCCATCTTTCCCCTGTCCTTCCCTTAGGGCTGCTGTGCAACCATGTTTCATTGTGATGTTGATTGATAAGAGGCCTTCAGGTGATGTAGTGAAAGATAATGGAGAGGCAAAGAAGATACAGCACATGCCATTACTGCCTAGGGATTGGCTATGTGTGTCCACAATGTAAGCATCTCTCAGTTTCAGTTTTCTCTCAACATTTTTACAAACTTAATGAACCATCTTTCTGTCCCTTACTAAAACTTTGACTAAGACCTTTTCTCAAATCAAATGAGCTTCACAGAACAAGATATTGGTGTCGGTGTGAAACTCTCATGGACTTTAATGGCAGCCAAAAACCAAACAGTCAAATCTTTCTAATGGGAGTTTAATTGTGACGTCTATTGATTTACTCGTCCAAAGTCCGATGTATAGCTCAGTGCAGTTTTTATGAAATGCACAGTGCAACCATGTCAAGAAAACTGAAAGGACTTAGTATGTCTATGACGATTATTTGTCATCCAGGTCATGTCAGGACTAAGTCAAAGGTAACAGGACTTATTGCTTGGTTCTGAAGATGTCTTGCTACTCATAGGGGCCTCATTGTTCATTATGTTGTCACAAAAGTCTCTTTAGATTATGTCAGCTAGCTAACATGGTATCTGGTAAGAGGAAAATAGGTGATTATGAATAATGCTTACATTGTGTTTCACTTCATTCATCTGCCGGCTGGTTATTTAGCTGAAATAGCCATCTTTTGTGGTGATAAAGTTAAATCAAAATCACTGAGCTGGAGTTTTAAATTAAGACATTTTCTTGTCCGTCAAAGAGTTATCAGCCCTAACTGGTGGTAATGCTGGTATTTAGGCATCTTTTCTATGTCAGACCTGAGTTACCATTTCCGACTTATAAGTAGAGTTAGTGTCAACATCCATGTTATACTTGAAGGACCAGTGTGTAGGATTTAGGTTAGTGGCGTCTAGATTGAAACTCACCTCACTCTTCCCGTCCAAGCATGTCAGAGAAACTGTGGTGGACACGAAACTCGTACAAGGCCTATTAGCCAGAATGTGTTCTTCAATTCAACTTTAATGGAAATGGTTACATTGTGTTACATAGTATTCTCAACACTCACATGACCAACTCTGTAATCATGCAATGTAAATGCTCATCAAGTCATAAACATGGGAATTTATCTCTACCATTCATCCCATATGAGGTGGATATTAACCCAGTGAGATGCCCACACCCACCGGTAGGGCAAGCACAGAAAGTACACTTCCCTCCTCTCCCATCTTTCCAGGAAACCCCTCTATAAACATCATCTAGGGCGTACTCAAACACACACACAAACCATAGCCAAATATGCTCAGACACAAAACAGCGGAAAAGGTCATGTCACACATATTTCCCATCTAAATTCTTGTGCACCCCCATCTTACACACACACATACACACTCTCTCTCACACACACACACACTATAAACTCAACCTCTCCATCTCTGCCAGCCTCAGTGTAGAACACAACGCTCTGTCACACTAACACACATTGACGTGGTTGTGGTGAAAGGAGCCCCTACAGCTGTGTGTCTGTCTGCTTTGAACAGCAGAGCTGTGCTGAAGTAGTGAAAGTCAACAGAGAAATGTTTTCTGTGAGACAGAGACTTCAGTAGGTGGTTGAAATGGTAATTAAGGGCCACGGCTTGTGTTTGTCAAGCTTGTCAGGATGCTGAATGAGTATGACTGTGGCTTGTATGTTCTCATGTATGTTGTGTGGAAGTGTTTTGAAAATCAAAACGGAGGTCACAATTCAGTTCAGCAAATGAACGCTGCCTCGTTTTGTGTAATTCCCAGAAGAATGATGCTATCTGATGAAGAAATCCATTGTTTTGCATTTCATTTGAAATTGTGGTTGGAAACATGCATTGCTATCACCACATTTCATCACAGCTTCATCAAGAAACAAACACACCCACACAGACAAACACACTGCACAAAGTAGCCTTTCATGCTGCATATGTGTATATACAATCTGGTCTCTTTTCAGATATTGCCTTTTATTTGTCTGTCTCAGGTGCTTTGTGTGGGTATGTGTTGATGCCAGTTTTTCATCCTCTGTCATCATCATAAGACGACACCGAGAGAAACAGTGAAAATTAAAAAGCGATGGAGAATAAAAGATAAGAGGAAGAAGAAGATGGAATATGTTTGCAGATGGACGAGGGATGGAAAATTGTACAAAAGGAGAAAGATGTCCACATGTGACATCTTAAAAAACAAAAAGTGCAACTCAAAATCAAGAACAGCTTACAGAGGCAAACATACTTTGGGAAAGGTTGGGGAGGAGTGTGACAGTGAGGGTTCGATTGAGGCTGAACTGTGGAGTCACAAAGAGCTAGATTACAGCCATACACGGAGTCTTTCTTCATCCCATCCTCGATCACTTCGAAACAGAGAAGCACTCAAAAGAGAAGTGACAGAAACTGTCAGCATTAATAGGCATTGTAGCTGTCTCTCTTTCTTTTGGTCTTTTATTATCCTCTCATCTATCCCATCTGCCTTCCTGAAATCCAATTTGCCTTGACATCGCCGGATGAATGGTGAGAAAATGCGAAAACCAGATGAACAATAAATATTTCAAAAGCTGAACCAGGAGGGAGAATTAAGATTTAGCAATATGTTTTTTTTCTTCCACCATTGGCAGCTGGTTCTATTCTACTTTATTCTATTCTGTAGGGTACAAAATAGCTTATTGATCATCCCATCATATGTGGTCTTACATCTTATTAAATTGCCTTTTAGATCATTGGCATTCATTGTTTCTACTTTATTGCCAGCATGATATTTCACTTCCTTTATGCTTCATTTGCTGCATTTTCATTTGCCAGTACCCTACTCCCACTGTATACTTCCATTCCCATTGTGCATAAAAAAACCCATCCCACTCTTTTCTGTCTGCACTCAGTCCTGCCGTTCTTTAGCTAATGAACAGTAGAGCTCCTGCGCCATAATAATTAAACTGCATGTAATTTGTAGTAATTGAATGTGGGTGAGGAAATGAGGAGAGAGGAGATGCAGTGGAGATTGTAGCGGTAGCGGGGCATTAAGCACCATGTCTGTCTGTCTGCCCACTGAGGGATGAGAGAGGAAGTTTACCAGTGATTGTGTTGTTGCCTTTACTGCAGACGCGGGGGAGGGTGAAGTGGATGGGGGAGGATGAAGATTTAAGTGAAGGAGTAAGAATAGGGCATGAGGAAGATGTTGAGAGAAAAGCACAAGGGTGAGGGGGAAGCAGGAAGAGGCTCAGGGAGAATTAAAGAAAGCAAAGATGAAGTGAGGAAGAAGAAGGGGGGGTGGAGGAGGAGTATGCGCAGGTAAACATGCATAATATGTGAATTAATTTGTGTGTATCAGCTAGAGCTTATTATGTGTGTATTTCATTAGTATCGTACAGCCTTTAAGTCTCTTCTTAATATGAGGAGCCGAGACAAACCGCGGTGATGATGTCATCTGGAAGTCCTACATTCAAATTATACTGGCTGGGATGGAATATCTTAAACAAAACATTTATGAGCCCACAGAGTTATTAAGCACTGATGAAACATCTCCATAATGTATCATGTGACATCATCAGTTCAAGTCTAGAATCTCCGATTTCCAGCCCAGTTTTTTAGTTTTTGTAAGAAATTGACTTTAAAGTGTGAAATAACATCACAATTTTGGGGTGGATTTTCCCGTTTAAGTCTTATCTGCCATTCTGTGTGTTTGTGTGCGTGTATGTGTGTGTATATGTGTGTGTGCTTCAGTGACAAAATGACATCGGTCTCCAGTTAATTTAGCTGTGTCAACTCCTATCCAGCAGGCCCTTCTGTCAGCATTCATCAAACCACAAATGGTTTTCTTCTCATGAATATGCAAATGCCCCCCCAGCCAATCAAACACAATCCTGCCCTAGCAATACCTCATGCACACAGATGTGTGTGCGTGTATGTGCGTATGTGTATGTTTGTGTGCATTCACACATGAGTATAAGCTGCAAGAGACGATCATATTGACACACTTGCATGGCGTTGCACGTACTTGCCATCCACGCCCACATACACACACACACACACAAATGATTGGCGGGCTCACCGTAGGAAGGATTATAGTTCGGAGCTGTCTCACAAACACACCACATATCAAATGATCGAGAGTTTGCTTCAAGACAGTTTCATTTTCAAAGACAGAGCTTGATCGTGCTTGATATGTGGAGACAGGGAAACGTTTTCAAAGTGCCATAACTCCGCTGCAGGTGAACACTCATTTCTGTCTTCTTTCAGCTGAGTTTTTCCAGATCGGATCTCATCATTTTCCAAATGCTATTTTTATGAGATCATGCCATATTTGATTTGTAGTTTCAGACTGTCAATATTAATCGTTCAGTACACTTGAGCTAATCCAGAATTAACCAACGCTGTTGTCATGTTATGGTAAAAACTTTGCCTTCATAATTTGTGTGGTGTAATTCAGTTTAATTCAATTATACAAGTAAAAAAGCAGAGCAAAAACCAGCTTATTCACCCTGCTCTAGAGTGCCCCCTCTATGACCTCTGTCCTTTTTACAAAAAAAAACAAAACAAACACACTCACACAGGCTGCCAGAACACCTCGGGGCACAATCACACTCTTTTAATGGAAGGAACCCCGCTGCTTTAAACTCTCTCGTTTTTTTTTGCTCACCAGTCAACTATAATAGAGGAATCTATTATCTATTCAACCCTGCACACAGCACATGCCTTAGTCATAGACATACTTATATGCAATACAAACACACCCCTGCCAGTATTGACTCCTCCAGCGTGGCTTCCTACTGCTGAAATATGAAAAGTCATTTTTTGATGAGGCAGTTGACACAGACAAATACATTTCCCAGCCTGGGTGAAATATGAATTTTTGAAGTTGGTGACATAAAAAGGATTTGATGGAGGGAAGTCATAGCTATTTTGTATAGTGTGAACCCTTCTGTCATTTCCATTACTGTAAAGTCAAGCTGACAGACACGCTGTGGCTATTTCATGGACCCACACGCAGACACATACAGTAATTAGATTTAGTATTCTGTATGGATTCTTAGTGAAGCTGCATCTGGCTGCCAATTTAATTTCCACTCACTAATGTTAATTGTTCCTACTGTCAAGATTCTGCTGCTCAGACACTGAAATTGGATATGGGAAATGGCCAACTTTCTGCCCAGGCTACAGGCCTTACACACACACACACACACACACATACATACACACACACATACAATACATATACAAAAAGTCTCCCTCTCAGTTTTCAGACACACTAACAAGGATTCTGTTCACGCTTCACCCATTTCAGTCCTCAGGAGAAATATGATGTGCCGTGACACTAAATATTCAGTCCAATATGGTGGCTAAAGCAGGGCCCTGTCTATGTGTGCATGTGTGTGTGCTGATTTATTCCACCCTATGCCAGTGGGGGAAGCCAAACACGGCATGAAATAGTATGCCAGCAGCTTGGCCCTGTTAGCTCAATGCTTTTACTCTCATTGAATCTTAAGTCTGCATTTATCTTACACAAACAGGTAGTCACTCAGACAGTACAGCAACTCTGTGCTAGATTCATGACTGAGGGCCCACAAACAACTTTTGTTTGATCTCTTGAGAGAAGTTATTCCTTCATGCATAGTAAATAACTTGGAGCACACGTCTAATTAAAGTAAATATTTGGTTATTCAGTGCCAGTTTAGGATTCTTCCCTTTTTAATCTCCCATTTTATCATTTTCTTGGTGGTGGCATTACAGCGTGATGCAATTAAATGTATGCATTTATCAAGATGAGCGATTTCAACAACAATTTCATAAACAATAGGGATGGGACAATATATGATATTATCGTGTATCTCAATAAATACACACTCTATACCGTGGTGAATTTGCATTATCGGGATGATTGTGAATCAAGATTAGCTTGAATATTCTCACATGGCTTGACTTGAAAAACCGTTTAGCTTGCTAGCGTAGAGCCTTGATTTCCTTATTTATATTCAAGGGGGAGCCTGCATCTTTCCAAAATCCTAAACCTGTCACCATGGCTGAAGGCTGGATTGAGTGGATGGATTTGAAACTTTAGGTGCCTAATCTATGCTGTCCTATCCTATCTTATTGCGATAATATCGTATAACACAATTACTTAGGCCAGAATATTTATGACAAGAAATTCTCATAGTGTCCCATGCTGAGTACACCACTCATCACGATTGGAAGAACTCATAAACACAATTGACTTACATTTTCATCTGTGCGTTTTATGATGCCTTTGGCTAGATTGTTTGCTTGCTAAATTTGGTTTATTTCTTGAGGCAACCATCAGTATTATAAGCTGACAGAATTCAGCAAGGACCTTAAAATAACTTAGACCCCAGTGTGTCAAGTGAAACAGCCACCTTGCTCAGAAGTAATTCAATATTTATCATACATGTTTATGATACATGCAATGGTAATGCCTGTGCTCGGAGGAAAGAGGGTTGAGAGATCCTACTCAACCATACTCATCACGCCACTGCAAGTTCAACAAAAGCCCCGCGAACAAAAAGCCAATAAGAGTAATTAATGAATGTAATCCGCGCAAAAGACATAGAGAGGAAGGAAATAAACACTGAGCAGAATACAGACAGTTCAGTCAGGTAACTCAGGTAAAGGCTTGCACTGAAGCAACAAACACTGGAGAGAGAAACTCCCTCCAGACAGCAACAAGGCCAAAAGCATTACAGAGAGTTTATTTTATACTTTATTGTGTAAAAAGCAATATAAAAACATGAAGGAACAGCTTTGATGCAGGCATTTTATTTTTTAATGCAATGTCAAGCTATTTAATTGTCAAGCATATACACTGGATTGATTTGAATAACTTTAATGTATTTGAAGTGTGCACTGGCCACTATATTATCTAAAAAAATACAAGTATCGTATTGGGACTCGGGATCAGCAGATACTCAATATTATATGACTTGGATCTGGGGTTAAAAAGCCTTGATTGAACATCCCTAATATTCATAGAAGCTGATATGGATTTGATTGGGTTGAACAGAAGGTGAAAGCAGGGATAACACCACTGGCTTATAATCAGGAAGGTTTCTCTAACGTATAGAAAATGTCAGTGCCATGGGCTTTAACAGTAATGGCAGGCAGACTTTCAGGGAATTCTTATCTGGATGGCTCTGACATCTGGCCTTTTTTCCTTTATACTGTAGACATTGGTCAGTTTCACTTCTTTGCTCTTCTTCCTTGCAGTTACTGCAGTTACTGCTGCAGGTCAGAAAGCATCTAATTCCATGGCCCTTTTTTTATTTCAATTCTTTTCCATTTGTCTCTTTTGTATTTAGTCAAGCAATGGTGATTAGCAATGAAATTACTTTCCCACCCCCTTAAAGCTGAGTCTAAAGCTTTCCTGATGTCAGAGCTATTATAGTACTGAGCCATCAGAGCTTGTCAGTACATTCCATATAATCTGTGATCAGTGATGGACTGATCAGAATGAGCTTACAGACAATACCCAGAGGCTCGATACAGATACTCAAAGGGGAAAATTAGTTGCTAGATGGCGTTTAATCTTGATTCTTGTCCATGTTCTCTCTTCATCCTTCTCTCGTTGCTTCTTTTCTTTCACATCTCTATTTGTATGTTTCTGTAATCAGTTTTTCCAGGTGTTATTTTGTCTGTAATGCCAATGACACACACCCGCACTCACACACACACACACACACAGTTTCCTGTTTTTGACTCCACTGCCCTTTCAGCTTGAGCCAGTCAAAACCATTTATATCTCTGCAGTAATGTTGCTGCTGTTTATCTTCTTTCCGTTTCTGTCCATTACATGCAGTAACTGTGGTCACAGTGTCCTTCACTCTCAAATATATTACACCAGGGAGATCTAAATGAGGTTTCATCTGATGAGGGAAGACAAGGGCAGTTGTTTTCTATATAATGGTATCATTTAAAGGACCAGGGTGATTTAGTGGCATCTAGCAGTGTAGTTGCAGAATGGAGATTGCAACCAATTCGCCTCACCCTCCCATTCTAACCGTGTTGGAGACTATAAAATTTGCAAATAAACGTGGCGCACCCTATCTGGAGTCAGTGTTTGGTTTGTCCGTTCTGAGCTACTGTTGAAACATTGCGATTCAACATGGCGACCTCCTTAAGATATCTCCCTGTAGATAAAAATGGCTATTTATAAGGTAACAAAAGCACAACAATCCTTATTTTCAGGTCATTATACACTAATAAAAACATATTTATAAATATTATATTCCATTTCTGCCAACAGATCCTCCTAAATGTTACTCACTGGACCTTTAAGTAAGCTATTGGAATATTAGCCCTTCTCCTTTAAATAGGTATGTGGACTGATAAAGATTTCAAGTTTGTCATTCATCAAGGTACATTTTGAAATCTCAACAAGGATCAGCTTTTCTAAGGCAGGCCTCATTTATATCCGTTGGTCATTTGCCATCCATGGGAATGCAGCTTCTGTAACAAAATTTTGACACACAGATTCGTCAAGAAACAACCTCACAGGGAGCAATTAGCCCCCTGACTCGAAATGACATTTGATACATTAGACCATGGGAACATATTAAATATCTATTCATGAGCTTTTTGCATCTCTTGTACCTTCAGATTTGTAATACTGCTTTGGTGTTCTTACTAATTTAATGTATCTCATATGGTAGTTTATTTATAAAGAAATACAAAGGGAATCACCCATATTAAATAGTTATTGAAAGTACCACATTTAGCATGATTTTAGCAAACCAAATAACCTGTAGAAGTGGAATATTTGACAAGCATGTATTTGTTCAAACCTAATCATCAATTTAAAATAGTTTTATATAATAATTTCAGCATGGTCATTCCTTCAATTTGCTTGACCCATAACATGGATGTTATCCATTATCAGCCAATCACAAAGATGTCACCAGAGCGACCCACCAGCACACACTGACACTGCGATCCATCACAGGCAAAGGACATGACACTGTCAGTCTGAGACGAATACTTCTGTCGCTGAGGAGATAACTCACTGAACTTAGGATTCCTTTGGCTGTTGGTAGAGATCGAGGCAGACAATGACCTTGCACCGGAGCTTTTAGGCACTGGAGCCCATTGGCTGTAATTGCCTGTCAAGCAGCAGACATGGGGTTTGACAGAGTGGTTGGACAGCGTAATCCAGGTGTTTGCAGTGTCAGTGTGGGCCCTGGTAATTCTTCCGATGGGAGGCTAGAAGAATAATCTCTGACCTTTGTGTCCCTTATGTCCCAAGCTGTTTCTTATTAGACTGTTTACTGCATTATGTGTGGTTACTGAATATTTCATGATTGAAGTGGACAGATTCCCTCAGGCCCTCTTTACTTTGCATTATAATGCATCTGCAGTGTACACACTGAAATCATATTTCCATTACCTCTTTGAATTTGCAGTCTTTAAAATTCTCAGTTATAGTTTGAACACCTAATTTGGCTTGTTTACAATTTGCCAATATCTGATTATTGATAGGTATTCCATTTTGCTCTTTGCTTTTCCTGACGCCTGTTTGATTTGTGTTCACCTACTAATTGGATTTGCACAAAGTTTAAGTTTTTATCCATTGACATTGTAAAAAAAAGGCACGCTCATGTTAGCGAATGCCTGACCACTGGTTTAAATCGTATCTGATCATCTAGGAGTGCTGTTTTCAGGTGTTAGAGCCACTGAAAACTTGCTTTCAAGTTTTTCTCAATAGGATAAAATATTTGTGAATATGTGAGCAACAATCATTCAGTTTGGGATAAAAACATCCTTTGGTGTTTGGTATTCTCAAAAACTCTAATGTCCTTAGATTCCGTTTTTTATGTTGTGAAGAGAGAAAAGCAGAAAGTGTGGAACTGGGTCCCATCACTCAGAATAAGAGCTGAGATGTTTTAAGGCCTTTAAGGATGTGGATTGTTGAACCTCAGATCTTCTCCTCCTTTCCTGTGCTTAGATATGCTATGTGCTAGGCTCCTCTATGTTGAAAAGTCAACCAACCAAATTTGTGTGAGAGATTTGTTCTGCAAAGATACTAGAAAGCTTTCCATCTGTATCTCTACTTTTCAGTCACCTTCAACATTCTGGGCCATTATGACTGAATTCACAGACACTCTGACCCTGACAGTGTCAGTGTAATTATCCTAATGAGGTCTTGTACACCTTTTGTCCAGTCAAAGTCCTACCTCTCTCCCTCACTGCACCTGTGTGTGCATGCTTATGTGTTAAGGCTCACTTTTCAACTCCGATGGCCGATGATGTATTCATCCCTCCACACACACACAACTACGTACACAGCCCCTCCTTTCTGTCCACAGAGAGCCATCACACATTGGCCATCACACAGACACAGACTGAAAAAGAGGCAAGAAAAACAGCCCCGGTATAATTAGTTCCCGGCTTTTCATAACTCATGGTCATGGTGGAAGTCTCATTCTCATATAAAAGGGTATCAGAGGATATAAAAGTAAGCCCGTATTCAGACATCAGACTCCAGAGTGTCTGGGTGTCTGGCCCTAACAAAAGCCAGTTTATGACAAGAGATCAGAATACAGCACTGGGTGATGTGCACTGCTGTTGGCATAGGAAATGAGAGATCAAGCTGAAGATTTACAGGTTAAAGACTGAGATAATCAAACTGTTGGCTTTTAGATTATAGGATGATGACTAAGACACAGGTTCAAGTGAAGAGGAGCTTCTGTAAAGAGGTTAAAGTGGTATAATAATAGGGGTGGTCTTTCTCTTACGGAAAATGGTCACCGTATTGGATGTTCAATTCAGCTGCAGGAAAAGCCTTACATCAACTCAAAGCAAACATGGGAGTAAATAAAAGTAAAAGTTTACTAAACTAAATTTAAAAAAAACTGCAAATAAATAACAATTGATTGACTGAAATTAAATAGCCCTCTTGTCTACGGCACATATCTTCTTACTTGTACTGTGTTCTCTTTTGAGGAAAAATTCCATAGTTTTGCATTAATTCAGTTGAATAATGTCAACTAATTACCACTAATACAGGCTAGATAGTAAATTGTCTGCTCATCTGTAGCATATTAAACAGCATGTAAACATACCTGCAAATGTCACTTTGGTCTGGTTTGATACGGTGCAACACTGGCACTCTGGCAGCTTGCTGTCAATCAAACACAGACACTGACTCGCCACTCCAGCCACTGAGAGGTAAAGGAGCATTTCTGATATATATAAAGATATATATAAAGACCATACCTCCTTTAATATTGAAAAAACTATTAACAGTACTGATATATATAACATCTATATCTATATTTTAAAAAGCAAGTTAACATTATGTATTTTTAGAAAGAGATGATTAACTGTGATTTCTGATTTAAGCAACATTTTTATAAATATTATGGGGACAATAACACAAAACTTTGAATTGGTAAATCATCATAATGCTGTTATCTACTCCACTCCCACTTTGTCATTTAGGGCTATAAGCTAAAAGTATTATTACACAAAAAATGCCAGTAACGAGAAGTGATGGTTAAATAGATTTTGAATTTCAGAAGAACTGACCATTTCTTTATTCATAAAATGTCTTGAGCTGGTAGAACTGTGGTGGGCTATACAGAAGGAAAGGTAGATTGTGTATGTTTTCCCACGAATCTCATGGAGGACTTTTGCATTGTTTGGCACACAGCAGAAGGTAATTTGGTTTTGATCTGCAATGCAGTGAAGTGCATAGGGACAGTTGTCCAAAACAAGAAAACACAGCCAAAATCAACTACAGTATGTTGAGCCAGAAGAGCTGCAGGCCCTATGATTAATGTGCATGCTGTTCTATGAGTGTGTTGTGTGCTCCACTGGCCAGCTTTTCATTCATCTCATGTCTTTCCACTCAGTGCTGGGAGGCGTGGAGTCACGTGGTGTGCTGAGGAAGATCAGCGACATGCTAGAGGTGATTCTGAAGAGGATGGACAGCCTGTCCAAACTTGACAACACCTCCACCACTGACGCACGGCGCCTGGATGAGCTCAGCTCTGCTATCAACAGGTACGCTGAGTTTTATTTTGTGTCAGTGCTATGCGTGTTGGTGATCACCAAAAAAAAAAACAGTACTTCCTAGATGTAACTGGTTGTAGTGAAATTCAAACCAAAATAAGATGTGGAAGTTTATTTTTAAATGATGAGAGTCACACAAGTCTGATACCTTTATTCGTTTCTTATTTGAAACATTCTGAAAACGTTCTGAAACCGATAATGACATGAGTGTAGTTTGGCATCAACAACACATATATTTTTTGCCAAATTGTAAAAAACTGTATCATTTTACTGTTGTTAGTTGATGCCACCATATGTTAGATACTTTATTCTTCTTCCAATGAAAACACCAAATCAAATTTAGTTGTAAAATTTGACTTGAATTCTAATTCAAATACTTGCTATACAACTTGCTATACAACACCTCATGTTATAACACCCAATGTGAATTGGGTGCCGAATTGGGTGACAACTTTGCGTCACCCAATTCATATTGCCCAGTGCGAATTTGCATCTATTTGCATCTTTGCATTGATTTTGTATATAATGTACTCACACGTTTGGTGGGAACACACCATTAGGCTACCGGGTCTAATGAAAAATCACGAGCTCAGCGGATTTTTTTCTCATTCCCTGGCTACAAAACTTTAGTATTTAGTATGAAATTATAAAATAATTTCATAGAAAATGGATAGTGAAGCATTGTTCTTTCCCCTTATGAAAGGGGGAAAAATGCATCGCTGACATAGAAATAATGCATGCCAATCATCTCTTTTATGATACAGTATTAGAAGTGCATTGGTTAGCTCACAGAGCAGCTGGTAGAGCTTTGTAAGATTACTTATCCTATATGGCAGATAGACGTGAAATACTATAATGACACCATCCTATTCATTATCATTCATACAGTATTCATCACCTCTCCATCTCCTCTATAGTCATGACTTCTATCTTCTCTCCTTTTTTACTCCTCACCTTATTCTATTTCTTTCGTTTTTTTCCCCCTCACGATGGCTTGTGGAAATTGCTGCTTATTACCTCAAAATCGCTGCGAGTCTTGTATGACCTTGCTGCCAGTGCTTTTATCAAACTGCTCCTCTCTTTGCCCTGTTAGTACCAAAACATCGAATTTGTCTTTTCTATCTAACGTTCTCTTCATTCTGACTCCTTTCATTTTCAAACAGCCTGACTAAACTCAGGCAGTAGGAATGATGTGATACACACTGACACAAATCTCCTCGCTTCCTCGAACCTTGTTAAATGATCCCGGATAAGCGTTCAGGTTCAGATCTGCGCAGAGGCACCAGAGCGGAAGGATGGACCGATTAATATGGTCTGGCATTGGTGTTAACTGCAATCAATGTCTAGTAATGGGCTGTTTAATGTGGGGGAAGCCATTCTACTCTTAGGCCATGGCTGGAGAGAAGTGCCCTGCTAAGAGTATAGCTCTGTCTATTGTCAGGGACGGTACATGCATACGTTACTGTAACAGAAATCAATTTCTAGTTATTGCCTCGAAGGGGGTAGTTTGGGTGAATAAAGGCTTATGGTCAGGGTGTAGTTAGGTTCA
Organism: Morone saxatilis; assembly: GCF_004916995.1. Taxonomy (NCBI): domain Eukaryota; kingdom Metazoa; phylum Chordata; class Actinopteri; family Moronidae; genus Morone; species Morone saxatilis. The sequence continues at coordinate 12,265,634 of NW_023339729.1, read as the reverse complement.
AGCACAAGAGCTGAAATCAATATTGTGTGACTATCCTGTTTTAAATATGGTTAATGAACACTTTGCCCATAGCCACTAACTTGTTGTCAGCCTAGAACTTGGATAAATAACTGATGTTTAGCAGTGTCTCTTTAAATTAGTTGAGTGAAAATGTAGTAACAAATGGCTACATTATACAATAACATGCTTGTGAAAAATTACATCTTAAGGGTAATAATATGTTATTCTTTAACAAACCATAAATGGTCATTATCATCAATCAACATTGTGTGGAATGGAGGATAGAGATGAATGGGGACAGTCCCCATGGTTACAGCTTGCAAGTGTTCACGCCTTAAGATGAAAATTGACAGTGTCTGAACCTAGTTTCATTTTCACATTGAGTGAAAATCTCTGCATGTTTTATTTGCCGAGTTGGACTTGTAGGCACAAAATTCAGTGCGCTTGATCAAAACAGCGTTATGTTAAGGTTTAGTCGCAGTAAAAAAAAAAACACCCTATGATCCAGGCTTAATCCCCAGCAGCAGTGCCTTCAGCTTGGCTAGGTGCCCCATTACACACATCTGGCACTCAACCTATTGCCCACATTTGTTGCTGAGATTGCAATGCACTCAATCAGAGATACTCTAAAGTTAAGGTTTATTTTCACATGTCTACCCTATTACATACCCTGTATGTATTACCCCTTGTGAAAATGTTGCATTTTAAAACATTATATTATCTAGAAAATAAATGTAAATAAGCTGCAGCTCTAAAAATGAATAAATGAAAGCACACAATGTGATGACATGACATGCATTTCAAGTCTTGTCTAAAACTATGTTTGTACAAATTGATGCAAACCATAAAATGTTTGGTGGGTTATAAACATCAAACTCCCCACAGAGACCAAACATCACTCAGCGAGCCGAAGTAAATTGCAAGCTCAAAAATTGACACAAAAACTTCTGCTGCAAGAAGTTCCCCTTTCTTTGTTTAATTCTTAAATGAGTTCTCCTTGAAAGTTGTTCTCTTCAGCAGCAGTGCTCTGTGAACAATACGAAAAAAGAAAAAAATCCATTTTATTTTCTGCGTACACTGTTGTTTGGTTTGGACTGAATGGATCCTTGGGAAAGCGAAGCCATGACATAGCTGGAGTGAAAAGTTTTTTAGATTTAGGAAGCAAAATGGAAAAGGCATATTGACTAACGAAAACTGTTGGTGGGCACACACACACACACACACACACACACACTTTTTGTCTTGGGTTGGATGTTTCCTTTTGATTGGCTTCCTGCTGAAGGATAGAATAATATGTGTTTAATGAGTGTGTGTGTGTGGCTATGTCTGTGTGTAAATGCGTCACGCATGTGTGTGTCTATGTATTAGTTCATTTGAGGTAACGCTTGTTAAAAGTAGTCTTGGCGGGAGACCAGGGCACAGACCCCTGACCGAGGACATAGCCTGCGGGATTAATGGCCCCACACACACACACACACACACACACACACACACAAGGATGATTTAAGTCTCTCTTTAGTCCAATGATTTTCATTCCATCACTCGTTTCCCCTCTTCCTGTCTCCATCTATGTGTGTCTTACTCACCTTTACTCTCTTTGCCTTTCCTTTCTTGCCCCCCTGTCCCTTTTACTATATTTCCCTTCCTCTTTTTCTTCGTCTTGCACTCACACATACACAGAGCGAGAGAGTGTGTGAGAAAGGTAGTTGAGTATGAGTGACGTGGTAAAGTGTGATTTTTGCCAGCAGGGAGAGGAGCAAATAGGAAGAGAGAGCTTTATAAAAACATATCCCAAATCCAGGCCAGTCAGGCACGCATTCACAGAAAGAAATACACACAAACGCACACACGCACACATACCCAAACACACACTGGGCGGGAGTCTCATCTCCGTGTGAGCTTCATTGGTGCTGACACACTCCTGTGTAGCGGCGAATGGGGCTTGATGTCTGAGGCCCCAGCCTACGATTCGCCCACAGGGCAGCCACTCGTTACAGCAGAAAACGGAGGGGAAATAACGAGGGAGAGAGGGAGGGAGGGAGAGGGACAGCAAAGAGCCTGAGAAAATAAGAGGGAGAGGAGAGAGAGGGAAAAGGACGCGCAGTTGATTCACTTCGTTTTACTGTGCAGTGGATGAGAGGGGAGATTGGTAAGCCTCCCCTTAGGGGCACGCTCTCCGAAGATCAGTGCTCTGGCTTGGCTTTACCTATTTCTCCTCCCTTAAGCACTCATCTAAGCTCCGTCAGTAACAACCTTTATCCCAGGAGACCTTCTTTTCCACAGCACTCAAATCAATGTCACACTGCAGCTTTTCTGGAAGTAGTCAGCGAAGGAGACACTTAAATTTCTCTTTCATTTTTATTTTGTTTTTCCTGATTTCAGTTGCTCTGTGCATAGATCAGTGGGAGAAATAAACCATGCTGTTCAAACCTAATTTTCTATACCACTGTATGTGGAGTGTGTGTCTGTGGGCATTCATACGTGTGTTGGCATTTGGGTCTGTGAAGGATCGGTGGAATAAGCTCTGTTAAGTGTGATATTTTAACACCATGACACAGGGTGGAAAAAGTCAGGACACACGCGAAACAAATGGGCATCAGCCAAACCCACAAACCCACATGCTGACACCTTGTCACATGAATCTCTTGCCCTGGATGACTTCGGCTGATGGGATGCTGCCCGAACTGTCCTTCTCCCTTAAGAGGATGAGCTCATTAGATAGAGAAGGGAGGGGAAAGACAAATACAGAGAACATGAGAGAACACATTGTATCCTTAGAAACTCTGCCCCTAGTTATCATTGATTTTCTCTTACCGCTTATCTCTCGGTTTCGTCTTTTTGTGCTCTACTTCTGCTTGGCATCCGTCAGTGGATTTGCTCTTGTCGTTTCTTCTCCCGCTATACTTTCCTCCCGTTTTGTCATCTCTTTACTATTCCTCATTTCTGTTTTGTTTTCCTCATTTGTAAAAGAGCCAACTGTCTGCATTCATCAAAAGGGGGGAAATTTCATTGCAAGTAGCATGCAACAGTGGGCCATCAAATATGCATATCCTTGTATTCTTTGATCATAATCATCATTTAATGTTTCAGTCAAGCTGTTTTGTTGGCTTCCACGCGAAGGCGCAAAGGATCTCGTCATTTTATAATTTCTCTTTCTTAGCCGACAGTCCCCCTGGTACTCTTGGTCTGTTTGCTGTGGATGGTTGATTTCCTTCTTTTCATTTTCTGCCTGCTTTTATTCAAGTTTTTCCTCGACTTACCCGTTGTGTGTTTCTCAATTTTTTTTTTCTTGCCCTCTTTGGATCTCATTGTGCAATGCTCCCCCTTACTTCTCAGCCTTAGTCTCTCCTTCTAACTTTCTCCCATTCCAATTCTGTGTGTGTTCATCTCTTGGGATGAGTTCCCATTGTAGCAGACGTTAGAGGTGCGATTAGAAGGTCAAGTCTTATAGAGGCCAACTTGCACAGTCACAGTCAAGCCCCCAAAAGAGAGCTTTACAAAAACAGGGGTTACCAGGCTTACCAAGCAAAGGTTTTGTCCTTCAGGCCAAATACATTGCAAGTTTTATAGGACAGGTACCATGGCAGCTGTAATCCTCAAACAACTTTTGAGCAATTATATTTATGTTTTAATGTAATTTTATTGCCTAATATAATGCTGTAAAGTAATAACTTTAACTAACACGCTGTATTTGCCTCACTTACATGGAATTGAGGAGTCCAATTATAATTAGTTCTGTCATGTTTTTATTTAGATAACTCTGTTTCAGGGCACTCTAAGCGACTTACAGTACAATGAGTGCAGTCAAACATATGAATACAAATCTAACTTGCAAGACGCAAGTACATCAACTTCATGAAATACTAAGCAGAACTGCTTAAAGTGCTGCATTTAGAAAGAGATAAGACCTTTGAGGCTTCTTTTCATGGACCAAGCAATGGAAGATGTGCAGAGTTTCTGCAGCACTGATGTCAGTGGGGAAGACATTCCACCATTGTGGAGCCAGGACAGCAAACAGTCTGGATGTTGTTGAGTGGTAGGTGGGCCCTCATCTTAGTGAGGGAGGAGTAGCAATCTATTTGGCAGTAGTGGAGCCTGGTGTCTGGGCTTGAGCCATTCGCAGCACAGTAGGCAACTAGCAGTGACATGAATTGGAGTCGAGCAGCCACCTTATGGGTGATAAACTGATGTGTCCTCCTGATGTTGTGGAGCAGGAATCTGGTGGAGCGTGTTGTTGCAGTGATGTTGGCAAAAAAGGACAGCTGGTCATCCAGTGTCACACCCAAGTTCCTTGCTGTCTAAGCCGGAGACACCACAGAGTTCTCAGTGTCAATGGAGAGGTTGTGGATGGGAGAAGATGACATGCTTAGTCAAGTCAAGACTGAGCTTTAGCTGGGGTGCAGACATCCACTAAAAGGTGTCAGCCAGACACACAAAGATTTGTGCTGCCACCTGGGTTTCAGACCGGGGAAAAGACAAAACTACATAAAAACATGAAATAAATACAAAGCAGAAACTGTAAATTTTAAACGATTTAAAGGAAAATTATGAATAAAAATATAAATAACTGAAAATGTAGATCCTAAATGGGTACATGTATTCATGTCACCTTTTCCACAAAATGTTTCAAGTTCAAGGATAACATAGAGTCAGTTTTTGTATCTGTTAGTTTTGGCTAATGGAAGTCTAAATGAACAAAAGTCAAACCATGTAGAATTTCCATAGGATTTCGATAAAAGAAAATGAACTCTAGAATCCCTGAATGTATACCTGATAGGCTAATACACATAGGTAATGTCTTTCTATGTAAAAGCTTTATTTTATGCAATATAAATACTGAACTTTACATTATAACTTTACATCTCAGCAAATACATTTTGAAGACATATGTTGCCCCTGAAATATAAATGCACTAGACAATAATGGCTTCTCTGTTGTAGTAAATGTAGTAAGCAGGGCGCAAACACACTTAGTGATGCTTACAAGTGATACTTATAAAGCTGTTAATGAAGTGTTAAGACTTCCTGGGTCTTTTAAGGCTGCCTCCTTTTTTATTTTAGTTCATTTTCCTGCAGCTGCTGTTGACATTTAGTTAGTTAAGCAGCCTTGCATTCCATCCTTCACACATACACATAATCAATCATTCTGATCATAATCTCTGATGATGTGTTATTGTGCTGCATTTACGCCTCTGGCTTTAATGAGGGTTAATACCATCTGCTGATTAGACAATACAGGGAGAACAGGGAAGGACACGCCCACACACACACACACACAATGGACACTGAAGTCAAGTCATTTAAATGGACATAATGAGCACAGCCGTATGAGCATGTGTGGTGATGCAGGCTTGGCTTTGCGTGATGTGCAATCATGCAGTCAGATGCTTTGGAAATATGCGAAACTGCAACTAGCACACAATCCGACGCAAAAACATTCACACAAAACCATCACACACACTTTCCCCACACATATTATTATGTGAATGGGAAGTCTCTCACCCTACAGAGGAAGTGGTATTAACAGCACAGGTCTTTTTCTATTTCACGCTCCAACCAAGTGTCTAGCAATTTGCATCTCCCACTAACACTTTTACATCTGTTGAGATGTAAAAAAGGGAGAGAAGGGAAGCAGAGAAAGACAGGCAAGGGAGAAGTGGGAGAAATGTGTAAGACTGAAAAAGAGTAGAATGAGACACAAAAGACGTGAATAACGAAAAGACGGACCTAGGAGGAGGTGATACTATCATGAGAGGAAGAATGGGTAATGAGAGATATTAATAGCTGTTTGTAGAAGTCTGGCAGCCAGGTGTGTGTTAGAGTGGGATTAAAGATTCTACTTTATGCATGGGTGCATGCTTTTAGTCCAAGGCACTTTGTTTACATTTCCGCTCAATCTTATTTCCGCGTGCCTTTATCTTTTCGCTCTACGTTTGTGTGCAGGTTTCAACCGGCTGGCCTGGTGGAGAGGATCCAAGCTATTGCCCAGAATGTCTCCAACATGGCCACCAGGGTGGAGCAGATACTGCAAAACAGCATGGTGCAAGGAAGAGGTACAGTACTAATCTTCATCATCAGAGTGAAAGGACTTTACCCTTGTTTTACCTTATGTCATTCATAAATAACATATAATATAGAATATTTATATATAGCATATACATAAGTGAAAAAGACCCAATACAGCAAAGAATAATTAATAATAGTACTTACTACTACTTGAGTGATAAGTACACTTAGCGCACTAGTTAACCATTGGTGTTAAATAGCTAAACAGACATTTATATACATGAATGTTTGAAATGTTTAACTTACACTGACAAGCCCTGAATCAACTACCTGCAGGTAGAAGCCGGAGCTCAGAGTGAATTCAGATCTGACAATAATTTCTCACTCTGTCTGGTTGCAGATTTCTCTGAAAGATTTCTCACAAGGTAAACTGAGAGGTTGAGAAATCACTGCATTGAATTGATGGGACAGTATTATGTGATGCAGATCATAAGATTACACTTAGTGTACTGGGTTTTAACCATTGTCCCATTAAAACGGGTGTAGGGAGCAGGCTGATTGGAAACTTAGAAACATCCAACATCCCACATTAAGTGTCATTCTTCAGTAACGTTCAACTTGAAGCACAGCTGGACTCATGCACAGCTGTCAACTTGTGTTGATGTGAAACTTCAATGCTGCTCTTACTTCCAGCACAACAGAAGAGAATACAGAACAAATCTGCAGACACACACATGCTGAGAGAGAAAGAGATACACACTGTCACAGTCTTGTTTAAATGAGGACATCTAGCTGATTTTCCCACTGACACAAATCACTTCTGACAAAACGTCTGACTATAAACCATTGGAGCTATTTGCAATTACAGTAGTAAAGTTAAAAATAGGTTTAAAAGAAAAAGATCTGAGAGTTACTGAAAGTCAAAACCAGTAAGAATTTATAGTTCGACTGATTTTATTAGTAGGAAAGTTAGAAGGTAAATGTGAGAAAGCAAGTCATCTGGGATGCAATGTTGTGCATGTGGGACACTGTGGTCATCTTCGTGTATGTCACCTTTGCTTTATTGCTTCCATCTAACCCAGTTGTTCTCTCTTGTCTGGCTCCTGCACATTTTTAATCAAAACCTAAATAATATTAAGCTTGTGACAGTTATACACACTCACACACACACACACACACACACACAATATATAACCACCATTATTTTTCATTTTTTCCTCCGTATTCTCCTCTCTCACTTTTTCTCTTGAGGGTAATTGCCCAATTCTTTACAAGAGAATAAATGAGCATTACATCTCCTTTTGTTTTTCCCCGCTGCATCTGCAGGGACGACGGCACATGCCAAAATGAAAACACTGCTGCTTTCTCTAATCACAGATGAATTGAAACACTGCCGGCAGACTTTATTATCATACGGCTCAGTGGCAGTTTATTTATCTCGTGGTCAGGCATGTGCGCGAGGGAACGACAGGAGAAAGAGAGAGAAAGAGGACGTGATTAGAATTTCCTTCCTCTCAAGCACTGACGAGGCTTTTATGTTCTGCCTTGCAGGGACAGGAGTCGAGTTATCTAGTTAGTTGACCATATTTCCAATTGTTGCTACAGTGGTTGCTATTGTAATCATATTTGTAAGCCGCGTGTGTCTCAGTGTGTGCATTTTTAGTCGATGGAGAGGAGCCCCGGGGAAGACTTATGTGGAGAAATGTCTCTTTTTCATTAGGCAAATGGAAACAGACGCAACCTAGAGAGAAAGGAAATTTGTTGGTCCAGAGAGAGAAAGAGGGAGAGAGAAGAGAGGGGGGTTGAAATACAGAAAAACAATGATAAATTGAAGCTGCATTGGTTCTCTCTCTCTTTCTCTCTCTCTGTGTGTCACTCTCTTCCCTTCTTTTCCTCACATCAGCAGCAGAGAGGCAGTTAACTAAGTCAGTGGAGCAATTAATACAGTGAGTGTAGCCTAAGTGAGCAGACGTACTTGCTAGCGTAACCCTAGGATGGTTGGCAGCAGCGGGAGACAGGCTGTGCTGCTTTGTCAGGGCCCAGTGAATAGTCTACACTGCAGTGGAGCAAATATGGTGTGATGTCGCAAGGGGGAAACCACAGGGATTTATGGGCACCGACGGCACACACAGCATACGCTGGAATTGATGGTGTTAATGATGATGAAGAAAGTGAACATTGCCGTAAAATGTCTACAGGCGAGTGGAGAAAAGCCGTTAATGTGAGTGGCACTGTAACCTGGCGGTTCTGAGGGGTGAGCCTGTGGGTCAAACAAGCTCATGTCTGTTGTCATTTTGTGAAAATTATTTGATTTTAGAAATAAAGCAGGAATTTTAAAGAGGCTTTGACATGCACCATATGCTGCTAAATGAGCTGATAGATATTATTACACTGGTTGATTGCTGTTGGAATAGTTATCTTCACTGGAGAATAAATATTCACATTAAAACCATCTGATTTAAGTAAGATAAGCCAGCGAGTCTAAAGACTAATGAAGAAGTGATTGTGAGTAAAGCAAAGGCATGCAACTTGTATTTCATATATCCATTTATCATTTAGTTTGATATATTATGAGAGATATTTTAGAATGGGAGTATATCCTGGTCTGTTGCTGGCCTTCTCCTGGAAGGTGTCCAGCCTACAAAAAATGTATTTATGCTTTATTACTGAAGGTTAAATTTCATTCACTATGTCTTTTCAGCAGTCAGGGATGGGACATCAAGCCAGTGTGAGGTACCAAGAGACCCCCGCTTTCCGGAGTGTCCAGGGAAAGTGGATGTGAGTATCAATCTTTTATTTTCATTTTAAATATGATGGTACAGCAGGTGTTCTTTAGCTGTGTTAGCCAGTAGTAACAGTAAGTAGTAACAGTAATAGATTGAGTTGGATGAGGATTTTGAGTTGCTACTTAAAAATCACTATGCTTTTGGTAGCAGTTGTCACATGGTGTGATGAGAAATGATTCGGTAAAGACTGTGCCTGTGCCAAGTTTAAGGTAATTACAGAAAAAGTAGCTTGTTACAACCTGTAAATTGAATATTATAATTCTTCTTCACTGCTATAGAACATAATTTATAATTCCTTCTAACCAGCTGATGTCCGTCCATGTGTTTGTTGATGGGATTTTGTTGGCACATGAATGTAAATAGCAGTTAATGTATGTATTCTCTGTATACCATCCAGTGGATGCGTGCACGTTGGACATCAGACCCTTGCTATGCCTTCTACGGTGTTGACGGTTCAGACTGCTCCTTCCTCATCTACCTGAGCGAGGTGGAGTGGTTCTGCCCCCCACTGGCCTGGAGGAACCACAGCAGCCCCCCTACCCAGCATGCACAGCAAGCAAAGGCCCCCAAGAGACAGGTGAAGGGAGTACTCATAAACATGCACAAGCAAAATAAACACCAGCTAAATGAAACGCTACTAGGGACATACATAGAGATATACTCAGACTTAAGTATTAAGAGCCCTCTTTTTATTCAACCCTAAGTTAATTATTTGGACGTACTTAGGAAATTATTTTTAAGTAATAAATGACTACATTTTGAAAAGAACTAAACAGATGTATAGTCAAAAAGGTACAATAGAGGTTAAGCAATTCCACCTTCTGTCTGTGATGAGAAAGAGCAGATGCAGTATGTGGGAGTATTGTCTACATGGCTCAGTCCAAGTATAAAAACAAAGAGATATATATTCAAATTCTTCCAGCCAGGAAAAATAGTTCAAATCGTTCTAAATTGAATTAAATGTGGTATTTAGTAATCAGCGACATACATTGACATGAATAATACAGTGTCATAATAACTTGTCTACAATTAGAATGAAATAAAGATGAACAAAGACATTTCTTCTTGACACGGCTGTATTGATGCAGCACAGTTAACTTCACATACCCAATACGCAGTAGCATCTTATAATACAGAACGCATTTACTCTGTTGCCAGGAGAGAACAGAAAATGTATTTCTGCATTTGTGGCCATTAATTTCACAGGTACCTCACCCTCCTAGGTAATATCCATGACTCACAAGTGAGGGGTCAAAGGCTGAACTTTATAATTTCACATAAACAGAGTCCAGTGACAGATTTGGTGTTTGTTTGCTTAAAAAAGCCACAAAAAACAACCAGGCTACTAGCTCAGACATTACAAGCCTGCTCAGTTCACAAGTTCCTTTGGAAATGTATAAAGTACTGTGAGGGTAGAAATGAGGACCAAAGAATGCAGCTGATTATTAGAAGCCGTATTTCATCTGGTTCATATTTGTTTCATGTTGCTGTCACATGAAAGAATGTACTTGCGGTCCCCTTTTGGCCACTGTAGATGATTTGTGGTTTCTAAGTGTAGACCAACAAAATGTGTACTGTGATGTAATGATTCTTAGCTCATGACATTAATAAAACATGTTACCAACATGTATATAACTCCCCTTCTTATAAACTACTTACTGTTAAACCTTTCTGTGCTGTTGGCACTTAAAAAAACATCTGTTTAGTAGTGAGTGACCTTAAATGTTAATTGCTCACTTTAGTATGTAATGTTTTTGAGAAAATAAACTCAAATCTTCAGTCCTGTAATGGATAGGGAGTCGAGTTAGGGGGGTAGAAATGAGTGTCAGAGGAAAACAAAAGACTTCATACAAGCAATATTTTTTTAGTGAGCTGCAATTGACAAATAAAATATGATTATGTTATAATTACAATTTTTACATACCATCAAAATATTTTTTTTCACTTTGTTATTTGTACCAAATGGTTGCCTTTTATATTTTCAGTTTCAGACAACCTTTAATAACAACACAGACAGCAAATGAAAAATAAAGAGAGTGATTAATATTGGTTGTCATTTTGTCATACGTCCCCAATACCAATCAAAAGAGGTCGAGTGAGAGTGCTAATAGTCTCAAAATATGATGTTCAATATTAAGAGTGTTAGCAGTCTGCCCCCATTGCTACATAATAGTTCACCTTCATCTGACCCTCGTCACTCTCTACTAATTAAAACAAGCCTGACCCTCCTCATCATTATCCTATTCCTTCTCATTTTCTCATTGACTTTGAGATCATGGAGCAAGTAAAACTTTTATACAGACAAACTAGTACACACTAACTAACGTAGTGTGATCACTTTGCAGGGTCATACCCACAATAACGTATGTAGACATACAGTGTCTAGGTATCTCTAATTTTTTAACAGCAACATCATTTGTGATATTGATGCATTCGTGAATTGAGTAGTGAAAGTCTTCCCTTGTTCTCCTTGCTGACTTTTAAAAAGGAACACTAAAATTCGGCACTCCTAGATTGCCTTTATTTTAATATGAACTAATGCATCACATTGGAGGCACAAATACAGGTGAATGTGCCATCTGGGGCAAGCTTGTGTAGTGATAATAAGGGTCTTTGAATTTGGATGTTCACCCAATGGAATAACACTGCACACACTCATACTGTGTTTTGATGATATTTTTCCCAGTTACAGTGGCTTAGTCAGCCTTTTACAGTGTTTGTTTGGGAACACGAAGCAATCATAAATGTTTAAAGCAGTTATTAAAGTGATGTGTGCACATTATATCTTGTTTTTTACACCTTATTTGTGGCAGCAGTGAAATATTCAAGAGGTAAAGCAGAATATTGCTGTAAATGAAGACTGATGTCTCCATCTTATCTACCCTGTGACCCAAATTACTTCCTGTATCCTTCACACAAACAGGGCTGAGCCAAGGTTGTTCTCAGAAGAGAAAAGTCTTAATTGTTTA
>NW_023339729.1:12243185-12253862 GCF_004916995.1 Morone saxatilis | reverse complement strand
ATGCATTCTGCTGTCAATTATTTCCATACTTTTCTTTGACAGGAAAACAAATAGCACAATGAAGTACTTCTCTAAAACATTAGCGTTGACAAGGCAAATATTGCACCATGATGCAAAATGTTTTACTGTATTCTTTCAGTGTTTTCCAGCATTTGCAGATAATACAGAATTACCATCACACATGACACGATGTGTGATGAAACGATTTACATCCACAGGTTACATTAGCTGAGGTTCTTAATTCTGCAGATGACATACTCCTCTTTCACATCTTTTCTTACTCACTTTCAGTTGCTTTACAGTCTGGGCCAAAGTGGTGGACACACTGACACAGTCATTCATATCAGTGGTCAAATGCAAACATTTTAAATGACTGTGGTACTCCTTGTGCCTAACTTCTTACACTTTCTTTTCACTTCTTTTCATCTCTCCTTTTACTTCCTATCCGTTACCTTCCCAGGCTGCCTTCCGCACAGACCTCTCTGTACTGCTGGACCAGGTTGGGACAGGAAAGGAGTCACTCAGCTTTATGAAGCGCAGAATCCGTCGCCTTGCTCAGCAGTGGGCAACAGCCGCCAACCGCCTTGAGGCCAAGCTGGAGCAACGATGGAGGGACCAAAAGAAGGTGAGAGAAGGATGGGAGAGATGAAAACAAAAAGGTGATTGGTGATGGAAGATGAGGGGTAAGAATGGAGTGGGAATGGAGGAGTACAACAACCCAGCTGAACTGTTAAACATGAAAACATTAACACACATAATGCAGCTGAGTATGAGTATGTTCAAGACTCAAAGTGATCTACAGATGCTTTGCAGCAAAATGTAAGTTTCAAGGTTAGCTAAAACCATTTGATTCAAAGATGCTAGGCATGGGAAACACATAAAAAGCCTTTTTCAGATTCCTCTTAAAGGCTTCTTAAAGAGAAAAATTATAGAGGAGGTAATGATAAGTTGTCATCCATCGCTGCTGTCTGCATTCTAATTCTCTAATCTGTGTTACTGTCTTCATGTACCCGCTCCAAAATATTTTTCAAAGCTATATAGTGTCAAATAAGAATTTACTCCATTACTATATTGTTCAATTGTTCAACCTCATTTTGGTTGGCACCAAAGCAGCGCAGTATGGACTTCCTGCTTGTAGCCATGCACACCAAGGGCTGAGTGTGAGAGAAAAGGAAGAAAGAGATGCAAAGATAGATGAGGGAGAAGAAATGAAAGGAGGTAAGAAATTATGACGATGAATGATTTGGATTATTATGAAATGCCAGGCATGTGCCAGTGCCAGAGGGAGAGGAATGAGATGAGAAAGGAAGGACAAGAGGAGGATGGATGGTAGAGGGGAAGGTACTGTAGAATATGGATTAGGAAAGAATGAAAGATGGAGGTGGAGAGTGGAGTCGTGAGACACCTCTGAGATGAGCAAGCAACAAAGACTGGAAAGCCAAGGTGGGTGTTTCATTAAAAAAATGGTTAATGATATAAAACTATGGATGTATTTTAAAAGCATACTCTTTCAAATGTCAACGAAAGCAATATGTAATTAAAACTTCAGGAGTCCTAGAAACTTTTCTGCTGCATGTAACCTTTCACTAAACCACATTTTAGAGCCTACCTATTACACTCCTTACCCTGTTCTGAGTGGACTCATAATCTTTTAGTTAAGAAAATAGTGATAAATGAAAGAGTTAATGTGAGGTGGCAGATTGAGCATAGAGTGCTTCTTCTCCCCAAAATGTTTCTCTCTGCCCCCATCTCTCCCTAAAATAAGTTAACAAGGGTGGAAATAGTCCTCTGTCACTGAGATTGATGTTCTCCTTTCTTGTGGTGCACTGGGGGGATTTGTTATCCTCTATCATGGCTTTGTGGCTGCTAGAACAGCCCATACGCCTTACAACGTGCTACTGCTATCTCAACAGCAGATGTCGTGGTGTTTGTAAGAGTTCGCCTTGGCTGTCAAAAGCTGTTTATCATAATAATTAGAAACGGATGTAAAAAATGTGTGTGTTTGCCAGGTCTGGGTCTGTCTGTGTCTGCCTGACTGCTAATTGGATATCATGGCAGTGAAAGCCAAGGGCAGAATCTCATATGTTTCATTTTGAAAATTGTCCATCCCTACCAGTCAAATGTATCTTTTTTGACTGTTACACTCCTTCCTCAAAGGAAGATTCATTTGCATTTAAACTTTGAAATAAAAGCGCTCACTTTAATATTGAGAAGGGAAACACTGTTTGTTTGATTTTAATTAACTCTGACTCAGGAAAAAAACATTGTCTGATGTGAATTGACTATGGCCTTGCACCCACCTAACCTTTGTCTTTGACAAAATCCCTCACTTCCAATAGCAATTTTAGCATTCTGCTTGAGTGTGCAGTCTTTACAATTCCAATGGGGCTCTGTTGATTCAGGTCTGTTTCCCTGTTTGGCTTTCTCTTTGATTGTAAGCGGAATGGATGTTTACTCAGAAAAAGAATAAATTAGCAGAGCAGAGAGGCAAGTTTGAAGGGAGAAAGGATAGAAGGGGAGAGGAAATGAGAGAAAAAAGCAAGATGATTCTTTTTAACTTTCAGCAGCAACACAAGGACAGGAAACCGGGAGGTGTGTGTGTGTATAAGAGCGACTGTGGAAACTTGATGAATGTTATTCTCAAAGGTTGTTTTTTTTTACAGATTTTCTACAGTCAAAAATATTTGAGAGATAGATGTTTGAGAGATTTTGTATGCATAGTGCCACGGTGAGTGATGAAGTAAAAGTCTCCTTTAGATATTCTAGGAAATCTTTTTATTTTGTGACTATTGTCGGCCCATTTCCTCAGTGCTTGTGGAGTTCAGAAAGAATACAATCAACCTTTTGCTGCACTTCCCTTTCAAAGCAGTTAGACTCATCTTTTTTTTTCAGTGCCGTTATCAAACTTAATGAAAAGCCTGGGTCAACCCATTCAGCCATTATAACGTAGCTGATGGAACATTTTGTGTATAACAAATTGCTGTTCTCTTTTTACTAGACATCAAAGGAGACATTCAGCAAAGCTTTGTTATAATGGAAAGGTTTTTAAGAGACAATAGCACAGATCCAAAGACACTGACCTTATCCTGTTAACCTGCTGCAATGAATTCACCACCTGTCTGGTGTTTAAGTGTCTCAGCAAGTGACTTTGTGTACATCTGAGCCTACTTGGTGTGTGTTGAGCCTGCACATTTAGTGTGTCAGCATATGCCAAATTGTTAATTTCCCTGCTCCCCGTGCCCTCTTGAGAGGTAATTGACCTCTGACTGATGAAGTGCAGACAGTGTAGGAGACTAATGGGATATGGAAGGTGCAGTGAGGAGGTGGTGGTGGGGGGGGGGCAGGTCGGAGCCATATGACAATAAGGAGGAAAGACGTGAGGAGAAATAAAGAGGGGAAAGTAGTCTGTACAGGTGTAAAAGGAGGATGACGGAGAAGGTGAAAATAAGGGTAAAGTAGTGATGGTTGGCAGTGCCAGCTTGTGTTGCCACCCGTGGCCTTCCATCGGACAGCTGCGACCTTCATAAGGGCCACAGTGCATGAGCGAGTAGGGTCACACATACATTCAAACACACACATGCGAGATCTTGCACCAACAGATGCTGAAACAAGCATTAGCATTCTTCTGTCGTTAGCCTGTTAGTGATGAGTGGAGCAGAGCAGAGCAATGGAGTGGTACCACACACTTGAGAGCCACTTCTACTCTCCTGCTCTCATATGTACGCACCAAGGACTTTCCAAGGATTTTATGAAAACACAAACTCATATTACATAAAACGATCCTAGTATCGGCACATGAAAGACAATACATTTCCTGCTTCACAGCTTATGCCAGTTAAATAAAATCTCAAAAAACCCATTCAGAACAGAGATGATATTGTGAAAAAACCTTGATTTGAGGGGTGGCACATGAACACACACACCAAGGCAGATGGGGTGTTGTAAAGGTGAGTGAGAGATTTGAGCGTGCGTCAGTATCGTAACTCTCTGTCTGTCTCAGCGGGTTTGGCAGGGCTTTGTGTTCGATCCCCATGGGATTTAACAGTTGCTTCAGATCCTTTTGAGAATTCCCCGAGCTTGCGGCAAACGAGCAAGCATTCACACTGAACACACACAAACATCCACACACACTGAGTTCATTGATGTATGTCAGTGGGAGACAAATGCGCAAAAAAAAAACTAAAAACAAACAAAAATTCTAAATCCATCAGTAAACATTCACACACTCACACACACACACCATCTGGGAGTACCATAAGTCCACTGTATAAAGAGCTCCACTCTCTCGTGTGTGATTAGATTCCTGAGGGAGGCAGCTGGCCATGATACAGGAGTTTATGAGGAAGCACAGCTTTAGCTTCGGAGTTACTCCCCCTGTTGTCAACTTCCCATTGTGTGGCTTTTCCACCCGTTCAGCTTCATTTTCGAGTGAGTGCGTGAGCAAATATGCGAGAGTGTGTTGGCGGTGATCAGCACCGTAAAACACAGTGAGAACCACCCACCCTAGTTCCTCTCTCCTCTCCGTTCTAGCTATTGATTCTTATTCTGTGATATAAAGGTTACTTCTCCAGCATTGTGCTGATACGTTTCATTGAACTCCACTTTAATTCTGTTCCTGCCTATTAGAGTGAAAGTGAAATCTCTCCTCAGCAGTCTAGATCATGGGTGCAAGTTGCCAGGTTTTGTAAAGCACCCTTACCTCTCTCCCTATTAACTTGTGTCTGTGTGAGTGCCAGTTTTAGAGAATCCAATCCACAGTTATTCAGCTCTGCTGCCACTGTGTGATATTTCTCGTATTTATTTAGCAGTGCTACTGTGCTGCTGCCAGTATGAGAAATTTGCCTCCTTCTGTCTCCATTTTGGCGTGGTTGCCAGTGTTTGTGTGATACACCCTCACCAGCACCACAGCCACCACAAAGCCAAGAGAGTGAACAGTATTGGTGCTGTGAATTCTCACTCTTGCCATCTGCCACCCAAACTGTAATTAAATTTTACTTATCTTTTTTATGAAGCAGAAGTTAATAGAGCAAGCTTATTAAATCAGGGGATTTTTCACGCCAGCTGGAGTGTCACTGGAGCTTGACTCTGCTGCATACGCACCATTGTCCAATGTTTTACACACATTCTGGACATCAGTGGAACGACTTTAGTAGTTGTACTGGATGTATACAGCTATAATACAAAATAACCTCTCCTCACTATATATAAAATTATAATCATTTTTAATTATTAAATATCAGATATGGAGACTGCTGTTTTCTCTCTCTACTATTCAGACACAATCTTTTCCAGGAAATGTGTAGGAGGAGTATGTGTACATTAGTGCATTGTCGCTAATGTGGCATGATGGAGAGGGGAAGAGAGTGCACACTTCTAAAAAGCTCTTGGAAGCTTTTAATCATTACCTCCACAGATCAGAGCCATGACGGTACAGACACATGCACTTACAGTACAGAGCATACATACAAGCAGAGAGAGACAGAAATAGCGAGATGAGACATAGTAAGAAATCACTGTTGAAACTTTCTGGCAACTCCACACAGCTGGTCTTAAGCTCATTATGTATGTTGCATGGAGGTGTTCATGCTGTGTTAGTTAATCAGGATTACTCAGGAGAGCAACGTTTGGACATGGCTGTGTCTAATCCTCTGTGAAAGGCAACGTGTTGCTCGGTTGCACTGATTATGCAGTGGCTAGGTGGGCATGTGTGAGAGGACTGTATCCAAAGTGCAAAGCTGTGTAATAGTGCAACATATAAGCTGTGATAGTTCCTTTACGTGTGTTATATGTTTTAAAAAACAAAGGAGGAGATTTTGCCATTAGGTGTCTAAGAATTAGGTCTGTATAGGCATACGGTGCATGTGAAGTTGGACCATAAAGTCCATAAAGATGGACTTCTACACGTGCATGCTATTCCATTGGAGCATGAGGGGATAATTCGTTGGGGATTTCAAAGAATTACTTTTCAGTTTCCATAATTTTCTTTTTGGAAGAGTCTGAAATTCTAATGATTCTAATCCTCAAACTCATTAAAACAGTTTGCACTGCAGAAGCTTAACTTTCAAGGAGCTTAACTTTAAACAGTAAGCACATATATATATAAATAATATAATGTGAATCAGATTAACTTAAATGTGCTTTATAATATACACATTAAACATTAAGTGTATATAAATTACTGCATCACCAGATAAGACATGTTGTCTGTAAAGGACGTTATTTTAATAAATGTTCTTTGAGGTACATACTAAAGAATGGCTAGTGTTATGTTCGGTGGTGGACCCAAAAGTAAGACATAGATTCAGAGGTATGGTGAAGTTAAGTAGCTTTTATTCCAAAACTTGCTCAATGATGATGATGAAAGGGTTGAGGCACAAGAGTGGATGGCTTACTGGAGGCAGAGCCTAGCGGGCAGGCAGACGGGTGTGGTGTAATTCTAAAGCAGAGATTAAACTAAATAACTAAAACACTAGGACACAAAGAAAACCTGAAAAACATACAACTACTAAAGTGACTGAGAGATTTGGTGCCAGAAGTCTGTTAAAGCTGTGGATGATATACTCAGCTGTCGAAGAGATGCAGGGCAGGCGAGTGGGAATGGTGGACAGCGGATTTCAGACAGGTGTGCAGATGAGCAGAGCTGTGAGCCAGGAGGGTAGCCACACCCACAACACACAGACACAGAGACAGAAAGAAAACTCAAGGGAAAATGCAGGAGTGAAGCCATGGCCATGACAGCTAGATGTTTTCAGGTTTATTATCTAACAGGAAAAATACACTTTTGGATTGGGTTATTGCTGAGTTCAGAGCTACTGCTATGCAAAATGTGAAATTGTGAAACAGGTTTAAACAACAAAGTAAGGCCTAGTTAGCAGCAGGACATCATTGTATAGGGATACGTTTTGTTAATGTTTATGGTTTATTAAATGAAGAGGAAGTTACACAGAAACATACTCATGCCTTTTTTAACCTTACCTTTCAACTTCATCACATTAAGTGATAATTAAGGTTTATCGCAACTCAAGACACTACCCAAAAGAAGTTGGACCAAGCAAGAAACTCGAGCAGTGAGATATTGGTACAAGTTTTAAGCAAACCACCATATTAGCCAAACTTATTTAGAATATTTTGTCCTACTGAATTGTTCATTGTAGAAAAGTTACCAGATCTCATTGTTTACCTTGGTATCAACGACTGTTATGTTTTCATAACCAAAATAAATTTCAGCCAAAACTATTAAATTCAAACTCAAGTTGTAATAAACCCATGAAGTAATATTAGTTAAAGGGGATATAGATGATAAGTAGTTGTATATATAATTTAAAGCCTCTGCATCAGTTGAATATTTAATATTTAACATCCATGGTATTTTTTGCGGTCGATACTCTTGTCAAGTGGAGGATTGTGGTGCAGCTTCTCAGCAGACTTTTATTTTAACTCTTTGCCACAATGTGTGCCTGTATTCCTTTAGATCCTGGTCCATGTGGGCTTCCTGACAGAGGAGTCTGGAGATGTTTTCAGCCCCAAAGTGCTGAAGGGGGGTCCTCTGGGAGAGATGGTCCAGTGGGCAGACATCCTCACTGCTCTCCATGTTTTGGGACATAACCTCAAGATCTCCATGTCTGTCAAAGAGCTGCAGGGGTGAGTTACTCTATGCTAAAGCTACCGAATGCTCGAATGTTTGACTTGTTGTTGGTTGTGGGTTTTGAGCAGGTGATGATGCAAATGTTGACCTCATTTCTCACTCATCAAATCAATTCTCTGGTCATCATTTCCATAATATCTCCCCTTCAGTGAATCAGTGTTTGCTTCTCTGCAGAAAAGACCAAACTGTGGATGTACCTAGTTTGACTACAAAAGCAGCACATACCAGTGGTGTTAGGAATGTAAAAGCAACAGGAAGGATTTAGATTGCTGAAGATCAAGGAGTTAGTGCCACAATTAAACCATTAACCAGAATAAACCTCTATCTGAACTGGTATGGACATGTTTGCTTTGAAAAGAGCTATTGATTGGTGGGGTCAAGGCTACACGTAAACAGTTCTTTCAGTGCTTTCTAACATCTACATGTTTTATTTAATGTATAAATTACTTTCACTAATGTCATCTTGTCATAGTTGTATTTAACATGTTTATTAGGTGGGATACAAAATGTCTGCCACAAAATGACCCCTGATGGCAGCTGTGACAACAAACCGATGATCTTTTACAATCCTCCTGTTATGCTAATGTGATCACACATATTGTATTCAAAATGTGTAAGACAGCATTGTGCTTTAATTACAGCCCATTCCCACTTATCCTAAAGATTAGGTATGAGGGCCGTAGGTTTGTTGATTTATTTGTAGCTGTATTGATCTCATATTGACACACTCCACAGCTTCCTGTCAGTGTGACTGCACTGGTGTGTGTCTTTTTATCCCATGCGTCAGCACGCTTGCATGTTTCTGCTGACGGATACAGCTGTAGAGCCAACACACACACACCGATGGATGGATGTAAATCTACCCTGTTGGGAGAGATCCCTCAGGCTTGTTCTGTCCAGTCTGTGCAATATCTACTTCATGGCGGTGACTGAATAAATCACACAGGTTGTCAAGCTCCCTTAAGATGGATGGCTAATGTTGAACAGTAGAATTATGAATAGGTATGAATTTGAGAAGACAAGTGAATCGTACAGCAGATGGGAGACGTCTTTGTTCAGCCTTGATTGGGCCAATAGTCTTCGTCTTTCTGCCATCGTTGATCACTGAGATGGCACATGTATAGAGTATAGATCAATATAATGATGTCTACAGAGAACCTGCTGTACTCTTTCTACACTGTGACAACTCCCACAAATCATAGAAGAAGTATTGTATTGACCCCAAGCCTTTGGCAGTCATTTTGTAGACATATAACACCTCTGCAGGGAGCAGGAGAGAGTGGGAAAATCTAGAGGCATTTTATACTTAAAAAATGAGTTTAGAGATGGCGGGGACGTCCACAAGGCTGAGTTCAGTTGTCAGACTTGAAATGGATGGCAGGAACGTTTTTAACTGCGTATGTGTTACTATAGTGTCTCGGGACACCAAAGGGACCCCCATTTAAAAACTGGTCTTTCTCACAACCCAGGATGGGATCTTTTTATTTTTCTACTTATTTTTACCAGCATGAAGAATTATTTAGTTCACCTTGCCCACATGAAATGGCTTTAGAAGGAAAAATAGCTTTTAGCTTTGGATTACTCTGGGAAGTAGTCTAATCTTTCTTCAAACCGCATTCGAATCCTGACTTGGTTCTTTTAAAAACACTGGTGTGAGAAAGAGCACACCAACTCTGCCTCCTGATGTCAATCTTTCTACATGGTTTGCTGCAGGAAAGTGGTCAATTGTTTTTTTGTTGATGTGTCACTTTTTTGTTTTCACACCTTTCATTTCCCTCAGCTCCTGCTTTCAGTTCGACAAGAAAGTTAAAAGTTAATGCAGTTTGGTTGTCATGGAGTTATACAATAAAAATTAAAATGCTGTGTTTTCCTTGTATCAGATATTGACATATTTGTCTCAAAACAGATATGTCAATATCTTTATTGATCTTTGGCTCATCATGATGTTTAAAGAACCTTACAGCTACCCAACATACCTAACCTATCTAAAGGATAATATGATAGTTTAAAGTGTCAATTCAGTTAAACCATCAATGATAAAATCAATTCTTGGCAAACAGATGTTGCTGAAAGGAGGATACACTGTTTTTAGCCTTTAGTGGCATTCTGATCCATAAGGTACTCCTTTGTGCTGTCATGCTATGTAGTTTTAGTGCATATCCATCCACCATATTTTCTGCCTCGCTACTAATCTACACACAACTACATGGTGATTCGTGATTTGAAAACCATGAGTATTGATTTTCTGTTTGCTGGCACTGTAAAATACATAGAGGGTAAAAACAGTATTTGTGAAAGAATGAAATCATCAGACACAAAAAACACATAATAATCTGCTTCATCCATGATGTTTCTCTGTACTCTCACATATTGGCTTTGTGTATAGTAACATCATGTCACGTAAATGCAATCATCATTTTTTGTCAGGAAGAAAGGAGGAAACCATAGTGATATTAGTGTCTTTTGTTGATCTCCTTGTTGCTGTTGATGTTGATTTATTGTGATACCGAGCCAGAGTATTGTCTGCTGGTGTGATAGAAATAAAAAGGTATACTGACAGATAAACAATTTCCTATTACATTGTTAAATAAGTCTTTTAGAACTTCTGACACTATTTCAGTTGAAGTTCATATTTCTTTCTCTTCCTACTTTCTCTTACTTATTCTAATATTGTCAGTTTTTTTTAGACATACTGCACTTCTCCCTTTATTCCTCCTATCCTCAATAATCTGCCAAAGACAGGAGGTGATCCATTGTGAAAAAATTTTTCCTGAAGACAAACAGTTAGATAGATGAACAGACCAGGCAGACAAATCTGACAGTGTGGACAGGCACGCCGACCGAGGTGAAAGGAAAACCAGGCAGACAGATAACAATTTTCCCAAAGAGGCTGCTTAGTTGAGTCCAAACACAGATTTGGAAAGTTTTCTCTGCTTCTCTTTGGGCAACACCAGTGTTAAAACAAAACTGAACAAAGAGTGCCCAGGGTCTATCCACCTCCACAGCTCCACAATGCTGTGTGTGTGTGTGTG
>NW_023339729.1:12231256-12243156 GCF_004916995.1 Morone saxatilis | reverse complement strand
GTGTGTGTGTGCATGTGTGTATATAGTCTGTGATACAGTGCTCTCATAGCCACATCTGAGAGTTGTAATTGGCTGAGGAGGAAGTTGTAGCTGTAATTGGCCACTGAGGGGATGATTTGGTCTTAATGTATACTGTATATAACAAACACCCTGATTTGTAGTTTCCAATCAGTACTACAATCAGGTTTTTGGACTTTATTCACTAGAGATGCACCGTCCGATCACATAGAGACTCATAAACACACTATGACCCACAGACAGTGGCTGAAAGTCAAAATAAGCCAAAGAGTATATGGAAAAAACAAGTTATATTGATTTACCACAGGATGCAGTATACCAGAGTATTAATTCAGAACTGAATACATTTGAATTCTAAAGTTGATTTCTGTGCTTGCACTCGGTCTATATGTGATTGTGTTGTGGCCTGTAGGTCCATATGATATAGGGAATAATTTACTTATGAGCTGTAATGTTTTCTGTGATTGAGTAGAGACATATCTCGGTCTCAAGGCTGTCACTGTGCGGGTGGATGGACTGATGAGAAATGTGTACGGGGAAGCCTGTAGGGGAGAGGAGGGAAGAAAGTGGAGTTCAGCAAAGTGCTGAGTTGACATCTGTGGATGTCAGGGCGGGGGCTCTTGTTATTCAAATATGCAAATAATGGTTCTTTGCATTGAATTTTTTTTTTTTTTTGAAGGCTTACTGATAAATGCCACCCCTTTGTTTTTGGATCTTTGACTGTCCTTCATTTCTGGACAAAGCAGAAATTTTACTCACACCACTTACTTGCCCACACACAGCAGCACACAAACCAAAGTTAATTCAATACAGATTTTTGCATCTCCCGGTCTCTGCTGAGTGTGCACTCTCACAATGTGGGCTAACTGAGTAGCTTGATGGAAATGAGGCTAAAGTTTGGTGCCAATTAGATTGGCAAGGGACCTGAGATGTATTAGTGTGAGAGTGAGAAGAGACAGGGCTCCACCTGCTCTACATTAAAGACTCCAGGGTCTGGATCACTGAAAGCTGTTGCTGTCAATGTGAAGGTAGATGGTCAGCACCATTGGCCTGATCTTGTCACTACTGTAAAGAGACATGCAGATTGCAGTAATACTGAAAAATAGAAGGATCTGGCACAGGAGAAATGAATGGCCAGTTGTGCAGAGGTGATAAAGAAGGCAGTGTTTGAACTTCTCTCTCAACTATTCCTGTCACACCTTTTATGTGTACAACCAAAATGTGAACAACAAATTAGTAGTACAAACAGGTTTTGATCAAGCATAGTCCAGCCTTTATAGTTTAGTTTATTCCCTTTCTTTTTTCTAAAGGGTTCACAACTTTATTGAAGGTAAACTGCAGAGTTCAACATAAGGTTTAAGGTTTATTTTAATACAATACGATAATATGATAGATTGTGATACATTTTTTTTACTTCTGATTCTTCTTGTTATGTTTGGTATTCTGCAGTGTTTCCAATTTCATTATAATTGTATTCCTCATGTTTTCCAAGATGATTCTGTCATGATTTCCAATTTAAAACCCCACTGAAGTTCTCATGGATTTTAAATGTTCAGGCTCTTCCCGTGCTCTGTGTGACTCGCTCTTGCTGTCTCGTGCACTCCCTCTCCATCTCTTCCTCTAACTTGAGGTGTCAAGTTTCACAATCTCATCCCAATTGCACGTAATGTCTCAGTTGCCATGGAGATCAGACTCCAGGCCTTTTTGAGGTTGGAGGTGGAGAGACATAGAGTAACAGTCAATCAACACCTCCAATACAGTTGAGGAGAGAGTGGAAGGAGGAAAACCAGAAGCTGACATGTGCTGATGATTGAATAGTGTGACTGGTCAGATAAAAGGCCTACAGCACAGATGAGTATGTGTTTCTAACCTTCCACTTATGTGTGAGGGGATTATAGTTCTGGTGTTTTTTTGAGAACTGCAGAAAAAGTCTAGGATTGTTTCTGCAAAGTAAAGTTTTTTACACTGTAACATTTACTTTTTTCTGTCTACTCCTAACACACTCAAACACATACAGTATTAATGTATTTGTAAAAAGAAAAGCAAGAAATAAATAATTAAGGGTGATCCAATCAGGATTTTTGAGGCCAATCACCGATCACTAGAAGCAGTATGGGCCGATACCGATCACAGATCACTGGGTCTATTTAAAGTCTTACGTTTATAGTGTATATATAGCTAATTTCGTATTTCACCATTTTAATTCTATACTCAATCCACCTTATTTTGTTCTTTTTTTGTTTGCTCACACCTACACCTCTGTCTCACGTACACCGGCTTCCCCGCCCCGCCTCTGTCTGCTTCTATCTATGTATCATACAGGATGTATGTGTCTGCTCCGTTATTTTGTCGGTCAGTCGTAAGTTTTATAAAGTCAACCAAGAAACACAACTTATGTTTTGGATTTTTTCACCTGCGATTCCGAAACTGTTGATTTACCTGCTCCGTGCTTGTAAAAAATCCACCAGATAACATCTTTCTATCTCTCTCTCTGCAAAATGCTAAAACAAGTCCCTAGCCGTTAATATACCGGGCAGCCCGCCCAAGTAAATCTATATGTGTCAAAGACTGAATAACTTTCCTGTGGAATAAGATAAATGACTCAGCTCTTCTAATCAGCGTTTATAGAAATCACTGATCAAACTAATTAGAGCGAATATCGGCCGATTATGATCGATAACTGATCAATCGGAGCACCTAAATAATTCATAGTACTGTCAATATGAATGGAAATTGAATGACTAATTAGAAAAGTTGCAGAGCTATATTTGTATTTCAGTCCTGCTTTCATATATTTCCAGATTACGTACAATTTGGGTGCTAAAGTGCCTTTTGAAACAGGATATGCCTGACTTTATTGTGCAATTACATATTTCTTTTTTTGACCATGTCACACTACAGTGGCATTTGAGAGCCCAAGTGCTAATGTAGTGCCCCCCAAAGTGCCCTTCTGTGGGCACTTGATTCACACCAGCAGCACTCATGTGCTCCTTTGGTCAGCCCAATTGCCCCTCTGGTCCACAAAATTTCACCTCTGGTCAGTTCCCTATGGGCACTACCTCAAGTGTTGCTTTGGTGTGACATTGGTGCAAAATGAACCCTAAACTTAAGCCTAACCCATGTGCTTAGTCAAGGTGCCCCTTTCTCATTTTGACCTGCACCTAATAGTCTTTGGACATCCCTGGTTGCTGTTATTAGTTAATGCTGCTGTTTTGAGTTAATGTGACATATTACAGAATGCTGCTGTTTTATGTTAGTGCTGCTTTGAGTTACAGTAATAATGTTGTTATGAATTATTGCTGTACTTATGAGTTAATGCTGTTGTTATGTGTTATTGTTCTTATTATAAATTAATGCTCCTATTATGAATTATTGCTTTTTTATGAGTTATTGTTGTTGTTATAAATTAATGCTCTTGTTATGAATTATTGCTCTTTTTATAAATTAATGCTCATGTTATGTGTTAATGCTCTTGAGTTATCAATCAATCAATCAGACTTCTTCTGTATAGCTTTATGTTACTTAGTTATGAAAGGAAAAATCTCTGCTTCCCTCAGCTCCTCAGGAAGGCTTCCAGAGACATGGACCATAGTGATAGTGAAGGATGCCTCACCATGGGTCTTTGTTCTGACTTTGGGGAGGAATAAAAGGCCACTACCTGAAGACCTGAGAGTTGATAGTGTAAAAGCAAATCTCATAAATAAGTAGGACTAAGACCATTAGGAGCTTTATAAACCAATAAAATGACCTTAAAATCGATTCTGAAGCACACAGGTAGCCAATGCAGAGACTTTAGGACTAGTGTAATGTGTCCTGCAGGTAATAAAAGCGTGCAATAATTCTTTGTCTTGGCTTGAGAGAGAAAAGGCTTCACTCTGGCAATGTTTTTAAGATGATAAAATGCATTTTTAGTTATGTTTCTAATAGGAGGTTTGAAACTAATATTTAAATCAATTACTTGTTGACAGGGATTTAATGCCAGTCCTTGCAGTTTCACACTGAGTTTGTCTCTCTGAACTTCAGCACCGGTGACAAAGACCTCAGTTTTGTCCTGATTGAGCTGAAGAAAATTCTCTGCTATCCATTGCCTGATATCTGAAATACAGTTATCAGGAGATGCGGATATGTAAAGCTGTGTGCCATCAGCACAGCTATGGAAACTGATGCCATGCCTCCTGATAATGTTTCCAAGTGGCAGCATGTAAAGGTTTAAAAGGGTAGGACATAAAATGGAACATTGGGGAACACCACAGTTTATAGCTTTTAGATGAACAGTCATCAATACTTACAAAAAATTCTCAAAGTCATTGTTACTATAATGGGTTAATGTTCCTGTTTTCCAATCAATAGTTTCATCAGTTGATGTGTCTGACATTCTGGGTCAGCAGTAAACAAGATAATAGTTCAGTTCTCTGGCCAAGATCAGTTTTTACGCCACCCTCACTAACAGTTAACAGTTGCTATAATGGCCATCTGTTCACAAATCCTTTGTACTTTAAGTTTCATCAGTGCCATTAAATCTTTATGTTAAGTTTTTTATGTACCCATATACATTTGCCAGCTAGTTCTGCTTCCTAAATGATTTTTCACCTGTCTTGCCAGTTACACTACTGATGTCAACCACTGACATAGGAGGAATCTCAGTCTGTTTTTGTCTGTGTCTTTTCCAGAGTTACATGCTCTGGTTGCTCTAATCTCTTTCTCACATTAATGGCGAGCAGGTGAGCAGGCATCTGGTTTATCTAGTATAATGATGGTTTAACATAATGTGGGTTTTTGTTGTTGTTTTTTCTACTTCCTACATGCTCACACCACCACAGAAATATCAGTCTCTAGACAACGCAGCCCTATTTTATATCATTTGGACAGGTCATCAATATTAAAAGCCTTTGGAGCCTATCTAGTTGTAAAGCAGGGCAACAATAAATGTTACCTTGGAGCCTTAAGCCAGTTCAGCAGACCTGTTGTGTGTATGTGTGTGTGCTTAATCTACCTATCGGTCTGCGAGGAGTTCTGTCTTTTTGTGAGAGCATTTTACCGGAGGAGAAAAGCTCCATATGTGCTTGTGAATCCATGTATGTAGTTGTAGTACTAGAGCATGCTGTAAAAGATGCTAGTTTGCATCATAAGCTCATTGCTTTAATTCTAGTGCTTTGCCCCAGAAACTGCTTGCATAACCCAAGAGATTAATGCAAAAAGAGCTATCCACTGAGGTTACGTAATGCTCTAGTTTTACCATGACTGCATTCCAGCTCTCTTTGTGGTCACTTTCTTCCTTCTCTCTTCTGCTTTTACTGTCTTCAGTTGCTTTGGGTCACAGTGTCATCTCTGGCTTTCATGCGTTTCTCAACATAAGAAAAACGTAATATGTCCTGACCTTGTTAAATTATTTGTGTGGCAACCTCCGAGAGTGTGAAGGTGCCAGATCAAAGACACTGTAGTTAGAGGTGTGGGTTTCTCTCTATACCTTTAGCTAAAAACATATTTCCTTTCAGAAATAATACTTATGCATTATGCAGTGTGAAGGAGGGGTTGTTAATGTGTGGGTGGTTGTGGGAGTTGTGTTTACTACTTCTTCCTCTTGTTGTCCTGTGTTATTGTTTTTCTGTATGTGTAGCCTTGCTCTGTTTGACTGTTTGCCTCATAAACCCTCCCGCTCTCTCTCTCTTTCTCTCACTGTCTCTCTATGTCTCTTCTCCCTCGATCACCCCCCATCAACTTGACTCCTTCACCTTCTGCCATCATTAAAGTGAAGCCTGTAGAGAGTCTGGAGTGAGTGACCTCAGTTCACCTCCTGCTCTCTCACAGGCTGGCTACAAACTGCCTTATTATACCTGCCCCAAGCAGATAAGAACACACACACATACAGTGCACACATGCACACACATCCTCTTTAAAAGCCTGATCTTGCTTTCCTTCCTTCACCCTGGCAATTAGGCTCTTCTCGCTTTCCTTACATCGCTGCTTTCTCTTATTTTTCATAACTTTAATATTTTTCTGTTCTTTCTGACTTTGTTGTGCAAGTGAAAAACCACGCAGTTTTAAGGGGAAACAGCTTGTAAAGCAGCTGACTCGAAACATTATTATATACTTGGCTTAAGTGCGGGGGAGAAGCGTCTCCTATTAAAAATATCCAAGTTAGAGTTATGAAGGGAGTGTGTATCTGATCTCTCTATTCGAGAGATCTTGCTGAGGTGTGTCAAACGCCTCCCTATAAGAGAAACAGTAGCACATTAACATTAATCAATTGTTTGTGTGTGTGTGTGTGTGTGTGTGTTGGGTATGTGAGATAAAGTGTCAGCTTGTCTCTTTGTTAAAAATTGGAGCTTGCAAATGAGTAGTATGCTCAGTCTGCATCATTTTGTCTGTGTTTGCAGAAACAAACCGCAAGCAACTCCTCTACTCTCCCTTAGTGGGTGAGGTAACTAAGTACATCTAGTCTTATGTTGTGGAGTACTTGTACTTCACTTGGGTTTTTTCTTTTCTCCACAACATTTCATAGGGAAATATTGTATTTTTTACTCCTCTACAATTATTTAAGAGTTTTAGTTATTTTACACACAAAACATATGAATAGTTTATGAAATATGAATTTTTGTTATAAATTAAACAACCCAACCATTTATAGTTAAGTACAAATGTGAGGATTTCAGAGATTATTTTAACAATTGAGGTTTTGGACTGTTATAAATATGCATTGTGAAGGTGTCACATTGGCCTCTGGGTATTGTGATGGCCTTTCTCACTGTCATCAGATTTTTTTAATCAGTCAATTAATGGAGAAAAAGAGTCAGATTAACCCATAATGAATCATTAGTGGCAGTCCTATACAAAATAGTTCAAAATGAGTTCCACCACCTACGACAACTTTAAAATCATGCTTTTACATTAATGCATAAGTAATAATAATGTAATGATATCATATATTAAAGTACTATAACAGGATCTGAATGTTGCCTTGTGTCCTTTCTTTCTCTTCCTGTCTCTGTCAGTCTAGTTCCCTCTCTCTTTGTCTCTCTGTTCCTTTCTCTTTCTTCCTCCAGTTGTTCCCCTCTAAGCTCAAATCAATGTGCTTGTTAGCAACTTCCCAGATTTTTACAGCATTTCATCACCCCATATCCTTACTTCTAACCCCTTACAGACACACACCACACAGCACACTAACACACACTTGGTAATGACTTCCCTTATCCCTTGTCTCAGATATGAAGAACTGAGGGTGTCGTGGCCCATGGGTAACTTTGTCTTTCGCTACTGGTGTTGCATTGACTCACATCTTCACATGACATTACCTCTAATTGGTCTCCATGACACAACTGGGACTCGGAAATACAAATAGGACAAGCTGCAGCTTATGCTTCTTTAGCTGATTTAGCACAATGGTGTACTTACATGAGTATGTCTGTGTATGCTGTGTACAGCTAGTGTAAAAAAAAAAAAAATCCAGCCCTTTAACATGGGAGCAGTTTAATGACATGACTCACACATTATCATGGAAGGAGAGTTGACTGAACATTTAACACAGCGACAGAATATCTCTGAACTTATCTGACTGTTTTATCATAACTGGACTTCATGATTCCTGATTTAATTTGTGTCACCCAGTCCTAAAATCAATATTGAAGCCTTAGTCTTTAATCTTTCTCCTTATGGACCATTTTGACCAAACATGAAAAAAGCGAAAAAGAATATTATTAATAATAATAACAATGCTCTATTCCATTGGAAACTTAGAAACCCCATTTACACATATTCACTTCCTGTGTCTCGGATAGTTACCCAAGACACATTTGATTGAAACTGCTCGCTCTTTAGCCTAATAAAGAGATGTAAATGCATCCATTGTATATAATCTTCAGTAACTACATCGGTAAGCAGTCTGTGGAAACTAGCCTGTACAATGTCTGTCCCCTGTGATAACAGCAACTGACATTACACTGAAATTAGCTGTCATTCTTCCTGTCACTCGAGACAGGGAGAAAAACGGTTCCAGCTATTTCAACACATACAATCACACAGCAGCCACACAGCTGTTGTAGCATTTATCTGATCCCTGATCAGTTTGACCACTGAAAGATCTGTGTGGGTGAGAGATAGGCATGAATGAGAACCTGTGAAGACGATATTGTTTGCATGTCTGTAAATGTGATTCATCCATGTGTTTGTGTGAGTTTATGGATAGTTGTTAGCCAAACAGCTGGTATTGCTAATGGTTGATTGTTGTAGCCAAACTGTTTAAGTGCATAAATTATTCCTTTATCAGTTATCATCTTAAGGTGCATTAGATCCACCTCTGGAGTGTGCCCACCCAGATATTTGCATGAAAATGAAGGAAAGTAAACCACCAAAATCTATGAAATCACAGCTGGATTTTATCCAGAAAAAGGACACATGAAAGGACAAGTGTAAATGTGGCCTGATAATCCTAAAAGGCAGTCATTATCACTGTTACTATTTATACCTGTGTTTTTCTAGCTATATGTCTACATGTCTATCATATAAAAGGTATATTGTCCCTGTGGAGAAACAACATTCTCTGAGCCATTTTGGCCCATTAAGTCATTCTGTCTAGTGTGTACAAGAAAAATAGCAACTGACCAAGAGAGAGGGGTAGAGTGGAAAGTAAAGGCAGTAAGGCGGCCTCAGTTGTCTGACTATGTGATGAAAGGCTAAGGGAGGTCAGTCTCTACCGGCTGCAGGGCCAAAACAGTTGGCTCTGGCTGAATAAAGTGAAGGAAAAAGAAAAGCTAGACAGACAGGTGCAGCAAGAGCATGTGTGTTAGATAAGGTGTGTGTGCTGCATGGGTGTGTGTGTGTTTCATCATCCCAGACTCAGGCGCTGAGGGCTTTTCAATCTCCTCTTACTAGGGAACGGAAGCAGGGGAGTGGAGTTCTAGTGCTGAATAGACTCCAAGGCCTGGGGACACATTGAGCAGAGCTCCAGTAAAACCAACGCTATCAGCCATTCATCAACCTCCTTTCCCTCACCGAGCTTTATTTCTCACGAGAAGTTGCCTAAGGCAGACAGAAAAGGAAATAAGGAAGATGATGTTGGAGAAGTTGGAGGAAGTGTAATGTCATGTAGTACCAGATTCAGCTTTTCCTAAAATGCCCTGACTGACCCATCACAGCCCCCTTTTCCTCAGTAAACAAGGCTTTTGTTGTTCTCATGGCGAAGTGGGAAACAAATCTAGCAAGCATTTCTGAACAGATAAAAACAACAGCAGACCTGAGAAGTGATTTGTGGAAGAATTTTGGATTGACATCATATATGGAAAATTCATGGATACAGGTGTTTGTAGAAATGCAATTTTCTTGTCACTCAAGTGAAGCAGTGAAGGCACAACGTGATTTGACAATCAAACAAATTATGTGTTTGTTGAACTCAATCTTTGAAATAATTCTGGACAAAAGCATACCAATTGCAAAAAGAAGTCAGCCTTTACTAAACAAAGAGGCAAAGAGAGGATGGTATCATATTGGTATTTGTGTATATCCAATATGTGCCAATTTCAGGAAAAATACAGAAAAAAAATGCTTGTGGTTGTTCTTTGTACCTTTGCCTATTATATTGGTGCACAATCCACATTTTTCACAACAGGTATTTTTTCATTCCAGCTCAAAAAAATTCACTATATTAGCCACCATACTGGTAATCTATGAATTTTTCCCCCTCTAAAAATCGGTCTTGGTTGCAAAAACCCCATATTGGTCAGGCTCTATTTTTAATTTTAAAAAGCAGACCAACCTCAAGGTGTTAAAAAATGCTTACATTTGTGAGCATAAAAGAGGGTTGCACTACATCAATATGTAAAATATGAATGTTGTAGATGATGTGTCACTATAACTGCATTACTTTGGATAGTTTGATAGTCCCATCAAAACTTCTTCTTCATCTCCAGTTTTTAGGGCTAGTATTTGATATAGGTACAATTTTCATGCGACTAAGTTACACAGCATAAAAGGTGGCTTAAGTTATTGAAAGCAGCAAAACGTCATGTATACTGTAGGATGAGGGACTAAATTCCTTCTTGGGTTAAGGGAAATAATGAGCCCTGGCTTGAAAGATTATGAACCTCCTAATGGTTCTTAATTGGTTCTCAGAGCAATGGTGCATGACTGCTACTGATAAATTAGTGTGCAGCACCTGCAGAGCAAGCACATCGTCATCAGTTTTGATGTTGGGAAAGTATGCAGTCATGCATTAAAGAAAGATATCAATAGTTACATCATCAATTATGTGCGTCGTAAAACTGAACAGTCGGTATCACACAGTGCTCTCACATTCCGGCTTCTTATACTTGTTTTCCCCACAAATTATTTCATTTTGACTTGTGTGCTGTGATTTGTTACGAATAAAACAGCTTTATCTATGTATAAGGTTAGAGTCAACTCTGTATTCTGTATCCACCCATTAGAATGTGTATTTTTATCTTAAAAACCATAGTAAGTTAAATGGCATTCAAACCAGAGATACCAATTTATCATGCCTGTGCCAAGAACTGCTAAAAATGGGGTCAGAAACCTCTTATTATTCACATTTTCCTTTAGCAAAGACAGTGCTTGTTAGTTATATCAAAGCCCTTGTTATCTCCACTTTCATTGAAAAGAGAGTGCAGCTGATGTGAGCAAAGTCAAGCATAATTGGGTTTGGTATACCCACATACTCTACCTCACGAGGCGTCCTCGGATTAAGAGTTAACGCGAGAACCCAAAACATTTTGCTCAATGATGCTGTCAGCGTCTCCTCTTCCTAATAGCTTAAAAAGCGTCGAGCTGTCAGAGCCGGGCTCAAACTGATGTCAGTACACGTGATATTTCTGTGCCCTCTCCATGGAGAAAATTGGGCCATTTTAGGGCAGCCAGCCTTGAAATTAGGCTGAACGGAGAAAGGTGTTGATTTCACTAAATCTAAATAGATGGCTGTC
Organism: Morone saxatilis; assembly: GCF_004916995.1. Lineage (NCBI taxonomy): Eukaryota > Metazoa > Chordata > Actinopteri > Moronidae > Morone > Morone saxatilis. The sequence continues at coordinate 12,232,210 of NW_023339729.1, read as the reverse complement.
TTTTCTCTCACCTTTACTTTTTTGTTTGATTTTCCACTTTGTCTCACTTTAGCCCTTTCCTCTCACTCATTTGTTCTGAAAATTCTGTTTATTAACTGAGCTCAAGCAGCGAAAGGAAGTTATAAAACACACACTGTCAGTTCTTTTTGTGGATGCCTACAGTATCAGTGCAGACAGACGCTGCTCTTACAGCTTCTTTACAGCTCCATCACTGACAAACTGACATTGTGTTTCTGCTCCATTTGTCTGATGGAGAGATGTGAGCAGAGTCCATAACATCTCTGTCCTACAGACATTCCTCCACTTTTTATTTCTCAGCAACAGTTAAAATCAATAATACAGTGGGTTTTAACCCTGCCTGTGATGTGAGCTGATGTTGAATCTGATCAGTATAATGTCTACCATGTTCACCATTTTAGTTTAACATGTTAGCACGCTATCATTCGCTAATTTGCACACAAAATCCAGCTGAGGCTGATGGGAAGTCATTAGTTTTGCAGATATTTTGTTCAACCAAAGTATTGCAAGAATAAAAACTGAAAATGTATTAAAAGAATAAAAGTCAGTGGATTACGAAAGTTAAAGGGGAACTTGGCAACTTTTTCAGCTTAATAAACCCGTTTAGAAATCATTTGGATGTTAAATGGCCTGTTCGGTGAAAATGGTGGAACCCCGCCCCAACCCCCCTCTGGCGACCATGCGACCCCCAGGCGAAAACCAACTTTTGGCACTTTGAGACTACCGTCCCGGTAAATTGGAAATAGGAAAGTACCGCGAGTAAGCGAGAACCAACGAGAAAGACGAAACGGCTTTTACGGCAATTCCAATTAAAACGCACACGCCGCACTCAATACGTTAGTGTTTAATGTATTTCACCTCGGTAGAGATTGCTCCACAACGAAAAAGTTGCCCGCCGAAAAAAAAGGCATCCACAGCGGTAAAAGGGTTGTAATT
>NW_023339729.1:12229848-12231231 GCF_004916995.1 Morone saxatilis | reverse complement strand
AAAAATGAAAACCAGCAAAGAAATTCAATATCTGTCTGGAATGTCAATATTGAATGTCTGTACAAAACAACATTAATATGCCTCCAATGGTTGTTGTGATATTTCAGTCTGAACCAAAGCTTTGTCACTTGTAAACTAATATTATTATGGGGCATTAGCTGTCAGTCTGATTCAAAAATTCTCACTTTGCAACAGTGTCACTTTAACTCTGTGCCACTGTTTCTTTCCACCCCATCAGGTTTAAGACTTTTGATACTTTTGCATGGTTGCCCCACAGTCATATCAGCTCTATGTGCGAACAAACAACTTGCTAATTAATACTTGTCAAGTCGGAATGATAGTTACTGAAGAAAACAACACTGCAAACTTTTTTCGGCATGTTATTTAAGGCATGGATGAGAGGAGGGTTTATTTTCTGTCATTTGACTGCCACTGGAAAACTCTTTTCTCTAGTGCCAGTGTGGGTTTGAAAGTCTAATTTCAGGTGTGAGCTGGAACTCATTTCAGGCAGCTGAGTGCAACTTTAGAGGGTCAATGGTCTACAGCACACATCGATAAAAATTAGTTCACTTGGTGCTCTGCCCTGTCAGCTGGGTAATACTAATGAGATCACTTGAATACGCAGTGTGTGTACGTGTGTGTGTGTGGTGGGATGTGGGATGGCACTTGGCATCCACACGTCCACTTGACTTCAGATGATGTCTAAGTGTTTTTTCCTACACTTTCATCCATACGCGTGTGTTCACTCCACACTTGAGCAAAAGGCATCTGCCTGCTTTATCACAGAACAGCACTCTGCTTCTGTTTCATTCCTTCCCAAGTGCCGGTGGCAGGTTGCAAAGTGGATTTATTTGATCTGCACCATGTGTGAGAGCATAATGATATGTATATCTGCCAAAGTATCTATTTACACACACATATCCCACCATATGTATTTTCTTACGTGTGTGTGTGTGTGTGTGTGTGTGTGTGTGTGTGTGTGCTGTGTGGCCTCATGTGTATCCGTAGATGTGTGTGCGTTTTCAATTCCCTCAACTTCCTCCGTCACAAATGCAGATTCTTATTCTTCTTGATTTAGTGGGATTAGATCAAAAGTTGCAGACGAAGGGAAAAGAGCAGAGTGCCTGACGTCTTGGGAGACAAAGCATGAGCTGGCTTTATTAGTAAAGGGTCCGTATGCAGCGTGTGTGTGTGTGTGTGTTTAACTTTTATCTGTAAATTCACATTTTTTTCCCATATATCAAAGTCAGTCACTGGAGGTTATAGCGTTATATTTTCTGTCCTTATTACAGTTTTATTGTATTGCTGCTTTTGTTCCACTCTTTCTTCTCTTTTTTTGGGCGGGGGGGTTCCCCCATCAGCCTTAGTACATGGGGTGCACGC
>NW_023339729.1:12229447-12229657 GCF_004916995.1 Morone saxatilis | reverse complement strand
CTCTCTCTCTCTCTCTCACTATCCTCCCCCTTGTGACTAACTTTTCATTTCTCTTTTCACCTTGCTCGCCCATCTTACTCTCTATCTTTCTCCCCCTGCGTCTCTAATTCTCCCTCTCTGCACCGAAGCTCTTCATCTGAGAATTTTATTATCTCTGACAAGAGTGTTGAATTTTTTCCTCTTCCTCATCTCTGATTCATTCCTGCCTCT
>NW_023339729.1:12222611-12229354 GCF_004916995.1 Morone saxatilis | reverse complement strand
CTCTCTCTCTCTCTCTCTGTATTGGTGTTTATGATGCCTTGCGGCTCCCTTATCTAGTGCACCCTGCCATGGCTGATAACTGGGGCCCGTCAGCTGCTTCTAGCACTGCTGTGTACGTATGTGTGTTCCGGTGCATGCGAGTGCTTTTGTAAAAGATGTGTTGAATGGCATGTACGTATCTGCTGCTGTGTTTGTGTATTTGGTTGTGCATGTGCGTGTGTGTGTGTGTGTTTCAAGTAAGAGAAACTTTGCCAACAAGCACACAGATTGCCATCCCCTGGGTGTAATCAGAGGCGGATGTGGAAACAGATGATTACATGGATGTTTGAGTGTTTGATTGCTCTGTGTGTGTGTGTGAGAGAGAGGTTTTGGTGTGAGTGTGTGTGCCCAACTATGATTTCAATGAGCTGAGTGAATTAGGAACATGTTGATTTACAGCAGTATTTACTTTTTAGGCAGGATTTGTTAATATTCCAGCTATCAACCACACACACATGCCCACCTACACGCACACACAAACACACTCACATCACTGAGGTAAATTCTTGACATGTAAAGTAGACTTGTCTTCCTAAAATGGGAATATTATACTGCCTACAGGTGCCTCCAGGGTCCACACATAAGAGGATCAAGCTGCTGTTGCACAATTTTGTCATCATGTCACGGTGATAAACTTTTTAACCAAATTCAACTCTGCGAGTTTTGAGGTAGAAACTTTTCTGATGTTACCTTATGCAACACCAAGGCAATATTTTCATGACATTTAGAACTGAGATTTTTTCGGTTTGACCATTTGATTTTTGCATGGTCCTGTTTTGAATCGTCAGTGAGACTTCTAAACATGTACACGTTTTGCATACCAAGTCACTACTACTTCCAAAGTGATATCTGCAAAGTTTTCGACATGCCGTTCTATTTCACACTGTCTTTGCTCTGTAAATGTGCTCCCTTGGCTTGACCGCTCTACTATATGGAAGTAGAAGTGATTATCATATTATTTTTATGTTTTCTTTTCTGTTCCGACTGTTTGAAGTTGTCTTGCATGCATAATTCTAGAAATTAATAGATAATTCTTGATTGTCCATGCTAAACATACAAACAAAAAATGAAGACAAGTCAAGTTGAAAATGTTTCCTTCAATAGTTTTTGGTTCTGAATAACTGAAGGAGCAATTTGAATGTCCTGTAAAGTCCAGGGGAGTGTTTTGATTGGCTCCGACTTGTTTGAATAATGAAAGAAAAATGTAAAAACAAAAGTGCATCTCTTTGAATGTCAAGACAATTCCATCACATTGATGAGTAATGAAGTGATCTTACTGCTAGTGCCATTTTTCTTTTTCTTTCATAATAGAAGCTGAATAAAATGTGCATAAACACAACACAGGTAATGTAGTGCAAAGCTCTAGGTACCAGAATACTGTATGTTTTCAACTGTTCCTTCTTGTTATGGAGCATAATCCCAGTAAATATGAAGTGAACCAGGCCATAACAAAATCCACATTGATCTGGATCTGATTCCAAACATGACCATCAGTCTATTTTGTCATTTTTAGAAATCCTTTTTTGTATGGTAGGATACACATGAAGACATACACACACACACACACACAAACTTTATGCATGCTCAGTCATGGTTTCAGCTGCTTCCATCCTCTTCTTACTGCTGCCCCCATCCTGCCCTCTGTCAGCCAGGATGACATCAGCTGACAGCACTGATTGGAATGCCCTTCAACTTTTGTGTCATGCACACACACACACACACACACACACACACAAATCACAGACTTGAATACAGTGCAAACACATAATACTCACACACACATGCATACAACAGACAGTCAGTTGTACACATCCCTATGTTCAGCATGGATCAGCTGTTCTCTCAGCTGAGAGGAATCTCTTCACCTCACAGTGCCACTTGGCCACACACACACACACACACACAAACACACCTAGGACTGGACAGAGAGGGTATAACAGACCTCATACAATTAATAGCTAACAGACCAAGGAGAAGTGAATAAGAATACAATATCTCCATTTGTTGACTACTTGACCAAGACACACACTCACACACACACACACACACACACACACACTACATATACAGTAATAGACCTATGGGCAAAATGACTGATATTAGCTCCCCACAAGCATTGTGTGTTATTGTTCATTTTGTGCTTCCCTGCGTCTAGTAACAGCCTGCTAAATTGCTCCTTAGAAGATCAATACAGTCATTTGATATTGAACAGAATAGCTATATAGCACCATGCACAGGAAAACACAACTAGTACCACCCATACACAAATTTAACACAACATCAATTATAACACATACATACATACACAACATTTCACCGGAATTCTATTGATTGTTCATATACTGAATGAGGAAAGAGTTCAATGCAGGATTTAATATACTGTGTCCTGAATATTAAGGCTGTTTCATACGGTTGAAATTATAAGCGTGATATGAACAAGAATATTTTCTTTTATCTGTCTACTGATTATCACAAGATGGAAATAAAAATAAAAAAAATAATCAAATTCATGTTCCACACCTTACTTCACATAATATGTTGTTAAATTACAAAATTCTTTAAAGTATTAATTTGGACAAAACCATTTTTTTCTTTTGTAAAAAAATAACACAATATCAGCAATAATGTTCAGATATCATCTGACTCTACACATGTTACATATGGAGGTCTGAGGTTTAGCACAGACTAAGAATCACAGCTGAAAACGAGCAGCTCCCATCAGAGTGGTTTTCTTGAATGAATGATTAATGACTGCAGTGAAATAAACGTTTTTTCCATGTCTTACAGATGTCCTTGTATTTCCAATTTTGCCAGTTTTTGTCCTGTCAACGGTGGACTTTGCCCTGTTGAAAATGTTTCATGAGCACTGGACCATGCCATGTTACTTTCATATTGCGGTGCGCTATAAACAAATGCTTTCACAGCACTGCTTTTCTGCAAGACTGTTGGTTTACTGTATGAACAGTGATTGATTTAACAGGCTGTACAGATTCTGAATACCCTACAGTAAATTGATATAAGTAAACATTGGGCCTCATGCAAGAAGCGACATACAAACAAATGTTCTCTTTTTTTTGTTCGTATCCATGATTTGTTCTTATTTTGTTATTACCTTATCTTATCTTTGCTCTTCTCGTAGCTAAGAGAAACATTTTACAAATGGTTGAGAGCACTGTAACCAAGATAGGAAAAGAAATCTTGTTTTCGCTGCCACAAATTGTTGTCTGTGTTGTTTGTCTAACACAAAGAAACACACATTTTTAATTTGAACATAAAAAAGTTTGGTGTATCTGGAGTTGACAAAAAATTAAGAGAAATTTGATAGAATGTTGCTGCAAGAACCCCATTAATTGATAAACTCTCCTGCCCTCCTTCTCTCGTGTATTTCACTCACACAAGGGGTCGTGGTGTGTGTGTGTTGTGTGTGTGTGTGTGTGTGTGTGGTGTGTGTGGTGTGTGTGTGTGTGAATGTGTTCATTCTCAGGGCTTGTTGACTACATGCCAACCAGGAGACAAGAGAACCTTGGGTAATTGGACTCCAGTGTGGCCCCTGCATGGCACTGGAATTGTGTCTGGGATGGCTGCCATCCTAAGTGTGTGTGTGTGTGTGTTACTTATGTCTATTTTGAAGCTCTGAATAGGGTTTTTCGTGCATGTCCATGCATATACAGTAATGTATATGTATAATGTTGGATATGTTTTAAAAGTTGAGCCACAACAACCCAACTGGAATTAAAGGTATATGTTCTGATTCTATATTGAGTTATATGTGATTTGTATCTGATTTGTTAACTGACTTTGTATTTTGTTTTTCTATATTTAATATTCAATCGGAATTATCAATGAAGCATTTTTAAGGTAAACATTTGCAAACAACATCAATTTTTTCCAAAAGCCACAATTTCAAATGAAACCCTCAAAATCCCTTTTAAATTGTGCCACCATCTGGATATGTGGGAAACAGGTGCATCAAACGTGAGCCAAACTGCAACTCTAGTTTTGACTTCATACTTCAATGTTAACAATCTGGAAGCTTTGATAGGACTGAATATCAAACCATGGCTGGAAGGCATTGTGATCATTTTGAAAATGTTTTTTAATCAATTATATATTCTGTTTTACAAAATGCAGACATAAATCAGTACCACAGTCAATTCTACTTCAGAACATCAGTATAATTAAATTGTATTAACCTAATGGTACAACTTTCGTCACCTATAAAACGTAATATTTTTGTTTGATTGTAACAAGCCTGACATTGTATGTTTCATTGTGTGTCCTATTAGCAGTACATCCAAATTTAGTTAAAAGCCATTGAATTGACCTATTCAAGGCATGAGCAGGTGTTAATATTGTACCAACCTCTGTCAAAGGATGAATTTAATGGACAGCTGGTTCAGTTTTGTAAAGAATATGCCACCCAGAGGTCAGGTATTCAAGGTGGTTTCATCAGCAAAATTGTCCTTTGGTGTTCTTTAACAAAAGAGAGAAAGAAAATGAGACAATTTAAAGAATAAACAAATCCTTTTCTCTCTTGGCCGATATGCTATGGCTGAATAGCTGCCAAAAGAAAAGGATTAGAGGGAAAGAATGAGAGAAATGGGCTGCCGATGGAAAATGAAGAACCGAGGAGCTGATTATATTCTGTCGTGCTGCTGTTTTCGTAGCTGTTGGTACATTACAGTCTGTGTTTTTCTTTCTTTGTTTTTTTTATTTTCTTTCTGTCTTTATTTTATTCTTTTGAAACCCAATCACCATTACGGCCTTCCCCCTTTCTCACTGGCCTCCTCTCTCTGTTATGACAGCCAGACATATGGGGAGACTGATAGACATCTGCAGGAAAACAAAGGAAAGAGTGTGCTCCAGCGCTGCATAATGAAAATGGATTGTACATATTGTGTTATTGCTTCCTCAGTGAATAACCAGCAATGGTATGATAGCGTTCAGCGTGAATTACAGCTTTTTCTGGCTTGAATGGAACACTGTGTGTGTGTGTGTCTGTGTGTGTCTGTGTGTGTCCTCAATTGGGGGTGTGATATAAAGCATTGATGAGGATATATGAATTTAATTTAGTTTGAGAAATGAATGTAGCCTGATTTAGGCTTTTTGGCATGAACAAACTGACTGTAAATGTAACATTGTCAGTAGTGGCCAAGTGGCTGGACTGTGACTGGTTTTTGAAGAGTATTTAATTAAGACAGAATATTATGTGAACGTTTAATACAAGGACAGATATGTACTTTGGGAATTGAGACAGGCTGTGAGCAAAAGCAGTTGTTTGAGCTAATTCTGTTAGAACGACTTTATCACCCTTTCTGCGCTAATCTGTTTTATTCATTTTTGTTCATTATCTCAATTTTGTAAAATGAATAAAAGCAAATTTCAAGACTGCATGAGCAGAAAACATAGTAAACAAATTTCTGTTAAATCAGAAATCCTAATAGTTGGAACATATCCACTTTTTAAAAAATAAAAACACTTTTTATTGAAAACCTTGCTACAGTAAGAAACAAAGCATGTGAAGAGTTATTATTATATTATCATTTCAGGGGTACTGACAGTGGAAACCACAGTGTGTGACTGAGGCTGTTCTGAGCCTTTTCTAAATGTCACACTTCCCAACCTTTTAGCCCAAAGTCAGGAGGTTTTCACAGGTGGGGAGGAGTAAGGAGGATTTTGATAAATTAGGTGAATGTGTAAATGTGACTGTTGGAAGAAAAGTTGTGAGGATATGCAACAAACATAGTCGCACCAAACTCTGCCAGGCCTCCTTCAAGATGTTCCCTCCTTATCCTCCACTTTAATCTTTTTTCCCTCTCATGCACATATCCTCAGTGTAGTCCTCCTCATTTCCACACCACAGACAGCTAATCTTTGACATTCTGCTTTAAGAGAAGAGAATAGCACATATATATTTGAGACATACATGTATGCATACTTGACAAAACTGACCTGACTCACAGTTTACTTTTACATAATCTTTTAAATAATCTGAGGCTATGAAGAGAGAGTCACACAGTACAGTGTTACCCTCTTAGTATACTACATGCAAACCCTCATAGTGAGATCTCATAAGCATCTGTGTAAGTGTTTTGTCCAAACCCTTATAGGAAAATAGTTAATTAATGTAATAAGTGGCAACTGGTGGCCAGCACTGAGTTGTATGTTGACTACAGTGGGGCAGTTTGCCAAATTCTTGAGTTTTTAACACCTATCAAGTCTAAATAATGCTGTAAGAGCTTGCTTTTCATCTCTGAAATGTGATTGGTTCTCATTGTATATGCCTCTTTAACTATGAGAGTTCTCCATTATCTATAAAGATGGTGGTAGACATTGTATTGCTAATGGAAACTAATGAGGGGAACCACACTCCAGGCAGAGTGCACACTTGAAATCCCATCATGCTACTCCATAATGTGTTACAGGGCTTCAAACCGCAGATAGCGGCCAGTTTCTAAAATGTTTGGATGCAGGCAACATTGCCCACTTCTGGGTTGAAATGTAATGGGGACTTGTAAAACAACTAAATTGGATCATTTTAGTTGGGCCTTGGGTAGGTGGAAATTTCAACAATAGCTGAAACCTCTTGATACATAAAATAATATCAGAATACACAGGATAGTTGATTTTAATAAATGTAGAATTTATTTTGTTTTGGTTCTTATACAAATAGAGAAATGTGCCCGGATAACTAATATATTAAT
>NW_023339729.1:12219966-12222591 GCF_004916995.1 Morone saxatilis | reverse complement strand
TTAATCCTGAAAATTCATTCTTTACCGTACACCAGACAAAAACATCTTCTACCCATACACATTTAGAAACCACAAGCAGTTGTAGGTTAACAGTAGTACCACATTTTCCATTTATCAAACTCTTTTATCCGTGTGTTTTCACTGCTGTCTGGTGGTGGTTAGCAGCTGCCAGCAGAGCTCCTGTAAGTGCTGCCTTGCAACACTATCAAATGACCCTTTGAATAAGCACCGCAGCCAAACAGACTCTAATGTAAAACTCGCATAGCGAGATGATATTCACTGGGGGTACAAATTGCATTACAGTCTCCATTAGCCTTTGGCCTCATCTGTCACAGAAATAAGAGCTAAGTAAGAGCTAGCAGACCACTCACAGGTCCAATAGCAGGTCTGTCGGCACGGTAACAGAGAGGCCCTCAGTCGATCAGTAGAAACTGGGTCAAACAAGGATGTGGAACTGGACGCAGTACATCACATACTTAGGAATGATATCTCTTCTCTCTTTAGGTTTGAATGTGTGTGTTTGTGTGTTTGTGTCTTGAAGGTTTTCTTGTAATCAAAGTAGACTTTTTGGAAGTGGTATCAAAAGAAAGGCAAACATTTGGATCTTACAACAGCAAGTATAGATCATACACATATAAGCACTCATACAGTTAAGCACATGACACACACACACACACAACCTCAATACATCAGTTTCTCTCTTTCTCTCTCTCTCTCTCTCTCGCTCTCTCCTTCCATCCATTGACCATCTGTTGTTGTTGCTGTCGATGTTGCTGCTGTAAGGTATAACAGCCAGGTCATTACACATTCAGCTCTTTTCATCCTGTTTGTTTGAATTATGTTTTGCCAAAGGACTCCCCCGGTGCCCCCTGGCTTGACTTTGATTGAACTCAGCATTACCCATACGATGCTATCTGATCAACAAACACACTTTCAGTCAAAACACAATTTTAGTTTTAATAGTTTTTTTTCTTCCCTCCAGGGAATTAGATTTTTAACTTTGATATGAGAAACTCTCTTCCAGTGCAAGGGAAGATGTAAACAGTGAGGGGCATTTGACTATTTCAGATCAATTTGTTGGGTTACTTTGTCGTGCAGTCATTTTGGCACACAGTCCAAGAAGTTCCCTCGACTGTGACTACTACAGTTTTTGTTGAAATTCCTCTGCTATACTCCAGCTCTGGCCTCATACTGCCATCTATACAGTCTATTTCTCTCACTGGTGTGCTCAGCAGGCGGTTTGAGTGTAAAAGCTCCAGGGTTAGGGGCTTTGATTTCTTCAAAGGGCATGTATTTAAAAAGTGGATGCGTGTTTTAAAGTGTGATTCTTTCTTTAAAAAAAAAAAACGACAACAACAAAAACAAAACTTTTCCATATTTTGTACTAAGATTTCACTGTGGTGGTGTCTGCACTTCTCAGAGATCATCTGTCATTCCAAAAGTTTTTTCTGCTGATGAAGTTTGGTTTCTGTAGCTGAACCCTTTGTTCCCTATTCAGCAATCACTCATGCTAACCACTCAGTTTTTTGGCTGATGGGGATGTGTTATTCAGCACTCTTTGTTTAGATAATTCCAGCTGACATCGAGTAAGATTTGAAGACATTTAAAATTTCAAATAGTTGCCTTTCATGTTATGCTGGCAAAATTGTCTTGACCACCTGAAAACCACTATATGACCAGACTAAGAGTCTACAGCAACCCTGGCAGCCCTGTGAGTCCCTGCATGCTAACATGCTCACAATGATACGTGCTGTAAAGCAAATACAATATTTAGTATGTTTAGCATCTTAGTTTAACATGTTAGCATGCTACTTAAAAACAAAATAAAGCTGAGACTGGTGGGAATGTCATTAGTTTTGCATGTATGTGGTCATAAAATATTAGATAAATTACATTTTTGACCAGCTAATGACTACTTAGTGATCTATGTTATTACAATTCATCCTGAGGAGTGTATAAATAACAGTATACTATTAAGCAACAGTACATATTTTTCAAAGCAACAAAGGGTTATAATTGAACGCGCAACAGAAACGCTCATTATGAGGTTGTTATTGTCCATAACATACAGTGAAATGAGAATATATCCCAGTCTCTACTAACCTTTAAACTTCAGAGAAATTGTGCAGTCTGTGAGCTAAGAAAGAAGATTAACTCCAAAAATCTGAAGAAAAAAAAATAGTCTGTCATGTTGCTCTGCTTGTCTAAACTCTGTTTTTTTGTGTGTGTTGCAGGTTCCTTGGTGTGCCCCCGGGCAGAGGCAGTTGCCCACTGACTGGCCCGCTGCCCTTTGACCTCATCTACACCGACTACCATGGCCTGCAGCAGATGAAGCAACACATGGGGCTCTCACTCAAGAGACACAAGTTAGTGGATGTGCTGGGTGGTTGTGTGCGTGGCTCATATTTTTCCCTGTGTTTGTGCTGCTTTCCTGGTGTATATTTTTATGTGTGTGGTGTGTCTGTGGGGATGTTTGTGTGTCAGCAATTTTCCAGGCAGACACGTAGGTTTATTGGCTGTTCATGGATTAATTGTTGCTCGTAATAAGGCGTACATCTCACTGCCCAGATGTCTGACTGTAACCCATTCAGCTTGTTAAATTCACACATTCTTTCTGTCAGACAA
>NW_023339729.1:12218108-12219866 GCF_004916995.1 Morone saxatilis | reverse complement strand
CTGCAGTTGGATGATATTGGAAAATGCACAATATGTCAAACAGCAATGACATTGCTTAATGTGATGTATTGGAACAACTTCACAACACCAACACAGACTGGCACTGAACCATTTCTCTGCACAGCAAGAATAAGATAAATATCACATGTAGTACAAGATTGGAGGCATATGAGATATTGACAGCTCAACACACAAACATCAGGACATGTGTTGCACCAATTTCCAATCAAATTCTGTCTCCGCAGCTTATTATTGCTGTTATTTTATTGCCATCAGAGGCCTTACTGTCAACAGGAGGGTGGTGATTAAGCACAGAAAGAAGAAGAGACAGGAAGACAGGGAAGAAAACAGAAGACATCTGCCTCATTAGAAAGAAGGAAGATTAGTGAGACGTTAAAAAGAAACAGGCGGAGAAGGTTTTTTGTGCTGTTACAAAAGTGTGCTTAATGGCTTTTGGCATTGCTACAAGGATGGAACAACTTGGAAACTAGGCCATGACAGCCATAAGACCGAGGAAACAAAACAGTAAAGTCATACCGAAAACAAGAATTTAAAGTGCCACGGTGCATTTGAAGAAAAGAAAATCAGCTGCACAACCCTGCAGAGCACAGTGATACAGGCCTATTTTATCTTCAGAGGCCTTCCATGTTGTTGCCTCAGAAATACATAAAATTTAAAGTCCAGCTTGAGCGTTGTCCTCTCCAGCCCCTTAAAAACAGCTTGCAGCCACCCCCCTCTGTCCCTCTCTCATATTTCCTGGTCCAATAAATTGGCATCCTTGTCTACCCCCTCTATGTGATGGCAGCAATTGACATTTTGCTTTCCTTGTTCTTGCTCCCGGCGTACAGAAGCAACAATGCAAGATAAAAGAGGAGAGGGCATATGTAAGTTGGAGGCCAAATGAAGTGAAACAAAGAGAGGAAAGAGCAAGAGATAAAACAGTGAACAGTGTGTGGAGAGATGGCAACAAAGGAAAAAAGAGAGAATAGAGAAAGAGAGATATCACAAAAACAGAGGAGTGGAGTCAACCTGACACCACATATAAAGGGTTGCTCCATGTATTTTTAAAATCCAATTATGAGAGAGAGAGAGAAATGCATTGCAGGCAGGCTGGGAAACAATTTTCCCAGCACACAACCTGTTTTGTTTGTCTTTCTTTTTCTCACTATTTCTCTCTCTCTCTCTCTCTCTCTGTATCTCTCTCTCTCTCACACACGCACACACACATACACGCAGTTCCACCTAGACAAGATGCCACTCAGCCAGCTGTCTGCACCTAATTGCTTGCTGAGGTCAGCGGTTTTCCACTCGGTCATTACCGTGTGGCGTCTTGATTTCTGCTTTCCCTAACAGAATGTGACTGTTAGTATTTGTAAGAGACTGCCTTTTGTTCGCCCCGGAAGCTCGCGCCGAAGGAATTATCTACATCTACTCTCACTTTTCATAAGATGATGCACCTCAGTGATTTCAAATATATTAGGAAGAATGCCCAGAATATGCAGTTCTTTTTGGGATGAGGTGTGAATTTATTAACAAACTACAAGCTTAAAAAAAAAACACTCAAATGTACAGTCAGGTATATCTTGTGTAACATATAATAATAATATTATAATATATAATAATTTGTATTGATCTAATGTAAAGCAACAAACTACTTATTTTTCTAGTATCAGGCAATCTCTTCCTCCATGTATCTAACAATTCAGAGGTTTAGGGCAGGTCAATGACATACCTATGCACCTCTCTCTCTCTCTCTCT
>NW_023339729.1:12208847-12218088 GCF_004916995.1 Morone saxatilis | reverse complement strand
CTCTCTCTCCCTCTCCCCCTCCTTCTCGCTTCGTCAGGGTAGACCAGTCTAGTTGAGCCCTGTGTGCTGAAAGGCATAATTAATCAAGTGCTCTGAGCTTTGGGGCCCTTCAGCTCCCTTTAATTACTTTTGTTTTATGTTCCAACCAACATCCACGTTCATTTATTATGCCTGGACAACACTGCTGTCCTGTCGGGTGTGTTGTTTTGTTTGTGTGTTTGCATGTCTGTGTGTGTGTGTGTGTGTGTGTGTGCGTGCGCGCGAGGGTGTATCAGTCCATGGGTGCTGCTGTTAAAGATGCTGATAGCCAATAGGAGATAGTCTTAAATCACACCCACTCATCTGATAATAGGACTAGCATATTGATTTCCTCTGCATGCTGAATTTACTGCTCTGATAGAGGCGGATCGGGGAAGATATCCAAGGGAAGGCCTGCAAAAAAACAAACAAACAAAAAAAACCTTATACAAGATGAGCTAGAGTGGCTGTACTTCCCTGGAGCCTGCTGACTCTTTGGAGAGACATCAGTAACAATTTAACTTTATTTTAGCTAGCAAAAGAGCACAATTCATAGATGTATCAGTAGCTGGTTGTTTGTTTTGATCATGGTAGAGTTGTCATCTTGGCCAAACTCACTTTAATTCATTAAGAATACTTATCCATAGTTACTGTTGTCCTATGGGTACCCAGTGCAACATTAAATGACTGTTTCATGCTGCAAGGGGAATTATTTCAAAAATCCAAATGTTTCTTCTAATTTTAAAGAGTGTTCAGGCTATTTGTTGAGTTTTTTGTTACAAATTGTACTGTTGGGGGCACAGTCTTTAGGCCCCTTGACAACACTTAAACAGCGTTTTTGACATAATTATTATCTATAATCCCTGGCATGTTCTTTGGCCTCTTTCCAGCTCTGTACCCTTGTATCTTTCAGTGGTATTTTCCCCCAAAATTGCTTTCAAGAGCAATGAAAACATTTAAAAAGCCACCCCGGTTTGAGTTTCACAGCAAAACTCTTTGCTGAAACTTTACAAAGTCTAACACAGACTTTGGGTGTAGCATTGGGAGTAAGCCGCAGCATCTGCTAAAGAAATGATGAATAGATAGATTGTACACATCACTGCTCTTTGAAAGAAAGGAGTCACTAAGATAAAGGTACACAGCATAACATATGAACAATTTAAAACTGCCTATAGCAAAAGTTAGCAACATTTCTTGTTTCTTTATTTCTACTTCACATGTCAATTTAACCTTTCTTTGAACAACATTCTATAAGAGCACATGGCCTTTATTTAACAAACTGTAATGCGTCTGTCACACAAGTTGTTAACCACTAAGATTACCGCATGTCCTGAGGTGCGACAACTGTGTTAAAGCTAATTATCCACACAGATGTTACTAAAATGCTGCAACAAATGTGCAGTCAATTATAAAGTTCTGTGTTAATTTGACAGATAATAGTGACATTTTGTATATAAAAAATGTGTTTGATTGTCAACAGCTCAGCAAACCAGAGAAAGACAGAAATGAAAACAAAGAGAGAGAAACAGGGCAGAGGTTTTTGGTTTGACAGCAGTAAACTGACACCATCAGCAGATAACTCTGCAGCACAATGCTTTCACTCAAGCAGTGAAAGGATATCTTGAATCTATTACATTACCACTGCGTTGGGTGTCACCTACTGATGTGGGTGTGTTAGGAATGGTCCACTGACAGCCAACCGGCCAACACATCTGTATCCTCTTGACAGTCTCTGGACCTCAAGTACAGCCTGAGTTGGCAAAATATAAAATAAAAAGACTGTTACATTTTATTCAGGCAATTAGCAAACTAAAACAGGCAAAAAGATTTGTATTTGTAATGGAGGTATGTTTTTGTGTGTTGTGTCTGCTGCATTGAGTATCTGAGGGGTGTGGTGGACCCCAGTACTGCCTTAAATGTAAGTTATCTGATGCCTAAATTTAATGAATAATAGCATTAGTTAAATTAGTTGTCACATGAATCATTTGTCAATGTGTTCCTGACAATATATTTGAGGACTGTTTGCATCTGTTCATTTTAAAACAGTAATACCCAATGGGGAAACTTAACCGATTGTTGTAACTTCATCACTCACTCAGTAACTCGGGGAAAGACTGTTGATTCTAATGTGACAGTAATTCCTGTCCAGCTTCCTCCTTCGTCTTGCTGACATTCAGGAGCCGGGCAAAGGATGAAATTATGCTTTACAGTCAGTGGCTCATTCATTAGCCGCATGGCTTCCAACTGATCAATAACAATCATATTCATTCAGGTGTACTGCACCTGTCACTATTACTCTGCTGACTCATGCTCAAATACAACGCTGTTTCATGCTTTAAATCCCCCCACCGCCCCAACCTCCTCCTGATGTGCTATGTTCTTTGTGTTGTGAATTAAACTAAGATTTAAACTTTGTGTATTTTTATTAAAGTGTGGATTAGCTTTCTCTGCAGAATCTTCTTGGTGCTTGTATTCTTTGAGCGCTCCCATAAAGAGCAGAGCCTTTCCCCAAAATGTTAAATTCCCTGACGTGTCTCTGACTGAAATGGTAATATTGTTAGGAACACGTAAAAGCAATCATTTATGTATTCATCTTCTTTTTAAAGTGTGTTCAAATATGTTAAGGGTGCTGATTACATCTGTGACACAGCAGCAGATTTTAACAACATTTTTAAGACCTTTCCGCAAAGCAGATTCTATAGCAGGTATGTTGTTTACCCAGTGGTCTGCTGACATATTACAAACCATATATTTGGCAGGCCGGAGCAATATAATAACAAAAACTGTTTTAAAATTAGTGTTGATTGTTGTCCAATTTAACTCATCTTCTTAATACTCCCCATAGCCAAAGCTGAAACTGTGGGTGACCACACACCAGCCTGCCATATTCCCCTCAACCCTGAGGACTGGTGAGCCTTGTAGAGCAGCCGTTTAACCCAGATTAGCCCCATACTCTGATCTCCCGATAGATATTCAGCTCAGCTACTCCTTTGCTTATCCCCTCTTCTTCCTCTCCTTCTTTTTTCCATCCCTTTGGGACCTCTTATCTGCGAGCAGAAACATTTTCACCATTTCAGAACTGGCGATATGTGATAGTGCAGTTTGGAGAGATGGAGAAAGGGAGACAGGGCAGAGACAAGTGAAACTAACATTTCTTATTAATAATTCATTGTCAGCTTTCTGTGACCCTTACAAATAGGCACAACATTTTCCGCAGGATCTCATCCCGAGTGCCTCAAAATAAGGCAGCACAGATAAGTGCACGTTTTTTGACTCCCTCTTGCAGATAAGCCTGTTTTTATAAGCTCCTTTCGGAGATGTATCACAGTAGTCGATGACAGAAATATCTGAGAAGTGTCGAGCAAGATTGCAGTGTCACCTTGTCTTTAACAAGACTGGAATGCCCTGAGAAGAATATTTTTGTTTTTTCTGCATTAAAGCTCCTGAAAATATATAAACAATAACCCAAACCCTGTCTTTAAGTTCAGAACATGCCTGAATATGAAGCTAAATGCTGCTCCAAGAAATCAAATTGTGAGAGAGCCAGCAATTATGGGTGACACACAAGACTGGCAATACATTAGTTTTAGCATCACTAGTTCAACAAAGAGAAGGAAATTAAAGCTAAAACAGTCACGTTGTTAAGTGCCTCAAGTGTAGAAAACATGACACCTGACTCAAGTGCAGCCATAACACAGGAATGTAAGAATAAATATTTTAAAGCTGTCAGCTTATAAGAATCAAATTGTCCCTCACCATTTGCACCGATGTCCAACAAGTATGCAGTAAGATATCTATCATCGAACAGACAGGGAAAGCAATTTCTCCACTGTGAGCAGCTTCAATAGACCATAAAACAGAATAACTATAAGACATGTTGTATTTGAGTAGGGACGCTATGATGTGAAAGGCAAGGGTCATGTGACAGCCAATGGCATTTGTAGGACAGTTTTTTTGTAGACTTGCTAGCCATGCTAATTTTACTATAAAGGTTGAGCTGTAAAACTAATCAGTGGAGGGACATCCTTAAAAGTTTAAAATATTGCAGTATTACTCTGTATCTAATAATGGAGCCACAATCTGAAGTTTATGTAGTAAGATGAAGAACCATTTCATAATAAAATCCAATACATCATACCAATGTACAAATGTAATAACAGTCCCTCACATGTACAATCACTATTGCTATACCTACCTCTAATTACATGTTTATTACCAAACAGATCAATTAACAATTAAATTCACATCTTTATTTGTTGAAAGCCACAACATCATGGCCCATTATTGCAGTTTCTGAACAATAATTCAGGATATATTGGAAATCACTAACTAAACTACAAGAAGACATGCAAGGGAAAGGATAATGCTCTGAATGTCACTTCTTCAATATGTAAGAACGTTAGCATGTGGAAATAGATACCTTTGTACAGCTTTAAGGCCAGTGGTGTGCCATGAAACAGTTACTTTTTGATGAAGAATGTTATGTCACTCTTTTTTCTCTCGCACACACACACACACACACACAGTTATCTGCCAGAAAAGAGTCTCAGAGCGGAGGAAGTGGACTCTGCCACCTTGAGCTCTTATTAATCCCCCTGAGCTCACAGACTGGCCAGATTGAACACACTCACTGATAGAGACAAGAACATAGTAAGCTTTCTGCGTGTGTATGTTTAAGAGCACATATGTGTGTGTCTGTATGATTGTTTTATGTGTGATGATGCAAAATTTCAGTGCTTCAGTGCTGTGCAACTAAGCATTCACTTGTAAACCATATCAGTGCCCTATCTCAACTCCAACCTCTAAACCTCAAAGTGATTTTTTTTTTATTATTCCTGTCAAACCTCCCACACGGCACTTGGCAACTTGCAGGCAAAACTGCTGGTTGCTGGTGTTATTTTTTTATATATTTTATTTATTTTTTTACTTTTGACAATCCTGCAGATATTATTTGTGTGGTTTTCTGCCATTAAGCCTCTTAAGCTGGAAAAAGAACGATTTATACCACACAGGGCCAGATTTTTTATTTAACTTCAGTACAAGACAGATTTGTGTTGCGCCTTGCATTCAGTTTGTGCTCTTAATCTGTGTAAACCTGGTGTGTAATATAGTGAGCAACTGGGACGACCCTCCGTTTTTATCCTGTAAATGAAGCAGAGCTCAGATTTGTCTGATTTTTCAAGCTCAGAACAGAAATGATAATATTGTGATGCAGAATCAAGAAAATGTCTAATTTTCCAGCTACACCTCAGAAAATGTGTTTGTTTGTTAAATGTGAGAGTTATTAGTGTTGCATTTTAAATGTTTAATGCTTATGGTTTTGACAGGGGGTTTAAAACAAAGTTTTTCTGATATTTGGGAGACCCATTTTGAAGTGTTTGTTCTGTGTCTTTACAGATGTCACATCCGAGTGATTGACACGTTTGGGACAGAACCAGCTTACAATCATGAGGAGTATGCAACGCTGCACGGCTACCGGACCAACTGGGGCTACTGGAACCTCAACGCCCGGCAGTATATGACTATGTTCCGTAAGAACAAAAAACACTTCTCTAATTAGTTTTCATCTACTGTAACACACTTGTATGTATACTGGCAGTATACCCATGGTTTGATCAATTGATAATATTGATTTACACCTTACATTATAAATAGGATGCACAAACATTTTTTTTTTTACATATCCTCATATCTTTCAACACGTGAAACAATCTATCAACTTCAAAACATGAAAGTTAAAACTTTCAACTGTCAGACACACACAGATCTGTCATCAGGTTTTGACAGTCATTCTAAAAATGATAAAAATGACTCCAATTCTATGTTTTCACTTTCTTTGACAGGTGTGGCTGCTTGTTCACATTAATTTGGAGTAATGTGTCTAATGCAGCTATTTTCAGCACCATCACAGATTCTAGCGTCCCTTCAAGTTATTCTTTTTTTCTTTGCTTTTTTTCTTTCTGTTTCAAGCTACACATTATATCTGATCTGATCCAAGCCCTTGTTGCTCCTGACTGAAACCTTGACTACTTAACTCTTCTTCTGCTCTCATATTCTCTTTTCAACGATGTGATGCCCTTTCAGCCACTGTATAGTTGGCACTCTACAGCAGGATCGTATGTGACCTACTGTAGACACGTTTCACGCTATCCTTAGCTATTATGACTGACTCAACCTTTATCAACTGCTTCATACAACACCACCCGCCATTTATTTCTTTTATTCAATATATGAAAATGTTTACTGCAAGGAACTGTGAGGCTGGAATAAATAATTGGTTTGGAAAAGTAATTCCACAAGAGTAAATAGTTGGAATATATGGAATAACTATAACTTGGAAAACCATTTCAGCACACCATACTACTGCCAAAAACATCTTGCATAGCCAATAGCAGCTGGCTTTATGACAGTCACTATTTATAATACTTAAAGAGCCAATTATCACTCTAACTTAGCCATTGAACTGAAGCGAACAAGGATGTAGTGCTCTTTTTCTGTCTTTCCTGTCTGTCTCTCACTCACAATGAAACTTTCTTTCTCTTTGTGTTTTGTTCTCTTTCTCTTTACTACCATCCTGCCTTTACGTCCTACTCACACACACACACGTTCAGCTCACACACCAGACAACTCGTTCATGGGCTTTGTTTCGGAGGAGTTGAATGAGACTGAGAAGAGGAGCATCCAGCAGAACAAAGTGAACGACATGGCTGTAGTGTACGGGAAAGAGGCCAGCATGTGGAAGGTACAGACAAACAACTCACTGTCCAATGTTTTCATGCACAAAATAAAGAAATTTTTAATAGTATAAAGAAGAAACACACAAATGTACACATGCATAATGATGTGGACATGCACGTATGTTCATGCACACATTCTTGTGTGTGTACAGTATACAGCAGTATATATGTCATACATGAAGGCGCATGTTTTACACCTGCATGCATACACATAAAAAATAAAATATCACACATTCTTGGAAAGGTCTGGCTGTATGTTACTCTGTTAAATTAAAAAATGAGATGAGTTCAGATTAAAATCAGAATTATTTTACACAGCAGTCTCTCTGAATTAGTAATGCAGACTCTCCCAGATACACAATACCCCCCACAATATACTGCAGTGTTAACAGAAAGATCCAATGACAGCATTTTGCAACCCCCGCTGTTTGCGCCATCACAGCTCAGCTTCATGTGTCTCTATATACACAATTGTACTGCTTTAATTTACAGGCAATTTTCCTCTCAAAAGCTGTCTGCTTGTTTCTCTGCACACTGCAGAGGGGCACGGTTGTGTCTCCATTGTTAAAATGATTGTAAAGATGTTGTTTGCTCCCATTACTTTCCGCTGTCTGCCTGTACAGTTCCCTGAATTTTTTTTTTTGATAGTTGTGGCTTGTGAGGCAGACAAGCACTGAACGTAGATTAGGGATTTTAAAAGTACAATACTGTAATCTGCAAAAGCCTGGTGAAAAGGCAAATGTCTCGTTGCTCTTCTTTGTTTTCCCCTATTGTTGTATTTTTGTCTATCTACATTTTTTTCTGATTTTCTTTTCCTATCTCTCTCTCTCGCTTTCTCTTTCTCTCTCCTGCCGTGTACCCCCTGGATGTTGATGGATGCATTAGCTTCAGGTGAGAGCCTGTTACTTTTAGCACATACTCCTGTCATGTCATGTCATTCATATATGCAAATATGCATAAACTTACTCTGAGCTGTTAACATGTCAAAGACAACCCTCAAGGATTTATACAAACACAACTATTGTCAGGATTGGATCCAGAAAAGTGATTTATGAGAAGCTACTTGTCATAAATTCACAAGTACACTCAAATGCACAACAGTGATTATCTTTTTATCCTCCTACTTGTCAGAAGACACAGTGATCAGGCAGCCAGTCATTTTAAGGATGTAAGTTTTATGTTGTAACACAATGTTTTGTCTGAGATCATAGCTTGGCTAATTTGGCCAATGCAGCACTAATGACAATGCTGGTCTTTTCACCTTATTTATAGCTATTATTTCACCATGTTGTGCTTCGCCAGCTACAAATGAGAAGCCTGCTTTTGTCTGCCTTTTTCATGGATTAAAATTTGTATCCTGGAGACGCATAATTCTTGGTTTAAAAGTCTTCGGTATTAAAAGAAAAGGGGAATCAATTTATTCATTGAAATCTAACCGTTTTTTCTAGAAGAAAAAAAAGGATTTTCTGAATATGTATAATAATATATAAGTCATTGGACTCTTTAAAGCAGATATGGTATCTCCTTTACAAATGATTGGTGGTTTGGGGGCTTTGTTGGGGCGGTTGAGTAGGTGTGATAAACATTACTTTGCACTTAATCTCTCTTTAATATTAATAAGCAGTACAGAACATTTAAATACTGTCCATGAGCCAAGGCTGGCTTGCCTATGGGCGTACTGTTGGGCTCTATGTAAATTAATGTTATAAATGAGTTCGGTCTAGACCTGCTCTATTTGAAAAGTGTCCTGTGAGATACTCTGTTATGAATTGGCGCGTATTACAAATAATAATTGAATTGATATTGAATTGGGAATTGGAGGAGAGCCAGAGCTCAAACTTTTCAAAGCCAAAGGTTCGAACATGATGACCAACCATGACATTTAAGTTAACAACCAAAACTGAATAATGTGAAATTTGGAGCAGTCCCCTGCAGCCAGAGTATTGACTGGCCCGTCTGGGTGTTAAGCAGCTACTGCTATCTCTGTACTGTGGTGTGTGTGGCCCCAAGCAGCCGTAATGGAGGCTGTAGCGATCTGATAGCTTCCTCTGGTGAGTGATTTTCCCAGCCCAATTGGAGATTAGCCTCAACCCGCTAAATGCCAGGCAGACAACATGAATTAGCAGAAGTAGAAACACAGGCGTGGAAGAGTGGCAAGATTCCATAACTACACTTGCAAGCTCTCTTCTCTCCTCGATCTGTATGTCCAAGCTCATTCTTTCAACATACACTGTGATTAGGACTGCTAATAAGTATTTTCTGGGCTGGGCTGTTTTATCCCTTACCTCCAATTTCTTGTTAATTAGATCTGGGGAAAACATATTTGTCGTGAGTTTATACGTGGCAGTTGGAAGGGTACTATGACAAAAAGAAAGCATATTTTTGGGCTTCACCCTTTCTTTCCACAAAGAATTTGGGTGGCAGAATGACTACATGAGGTTCTTGGTTCGTTGTCTTAGAAACAATGGGTCCTTGGATGTCAGCAA
>NW_023339729.1:12204851-12208747 GCF_004916995.1 Morone saxatilis | reverse complement strand
ACTGGCACAAATATCAGCCCATAACACTGTACTGACACCAAAGGTTGACAGCTATGTAAACAGACAGCAGACAGCTCACACAAAGATCAGAGACAAAACAAACACCAAAATTCTTTAATCATGTTCTTTTCCATTACACCCTCCTCTCTTCACCCTTTGTCCTCGGTCTCACCAACCCATCTTTTTCCCCTCCTCTCCCAGCAGGGTAAGGAAGGTTTCCTGCAGATTCTCCACAGGTACATGGAGGTCCACGGCACAGTGTATTATGAGACCCAGAGACCTCCGGAGGTCCCGGCCTTCGTGAAGAACCACGGTCTGCTGCCCCAGCATGAGTTGCAGCAACTGCTGCGCAAGGCCAAGGCAAGACACTGAAGATATTATTACCCTCACACATCTTTTATCTGCAGGTGTCATTCTGAGTGCACACAGACTCAATGGCAGCTTCAATTCTGTCTATCTTTTTTAACCCTAACCCTAAGTCTCCAGAAACACACATAACACATTACCATAACTGATCAACAGATGTGTAGAAGTGAATTACCATAATTACAAAATAATATTCCTGACTTTTTTTTTTAGCTCTTCATTGGCTTTGGTTTCCCCTACGAAGGCCCAGCCCCTCTGGAGGCGATAGCCAACGGCTGCATCTTCCTGCAGCCCAAATTCCACCCACCTCACAGCTCACTCAATCACGAGTTCTTCAGAGGCAAGCCCACTTCTAGAGAGGTAAGCTCATTATTGTTCATTACTCCCCACCATCAGTCACTGATGAGAATATTTTGGCTACTGCAGTGTTCACTAGCAGCCAAGTTGCCAAGTAACTTTATTCGTCAGTAGATCCTTTAAAAGAACTGGCACAAACTGTAGGTGCAGACAGCACATGTTAGTGCTTGATAAGAGGCTGGAACTTGGTGTTCTTAGAACAAGATCTATGTTGTTGTATTGTGTGAGTAACTTTCTAGCATAATATTCTTCTGGCCTTGTACATTATTTCTGAACCTGAGAGGAACATCGTTAAAATGCTACAAATACTTTCATTTTCCAAAGACATTTTCCAATTTTATCATGAAATATTTGTATTTTTCGATTTTTTTTAAATGATATTAATTAATTAAAATGAAATTAATTTAATGCAATCAAATACCCCAAATAAAAATAATATTAATAATGACATAATCCTGATCATTGTAAGGAAAAGTTAAGATCTAACTCCCCACAATAACCATTTCAAGCTGTCTAAGACATTTATTTTAGACATATACTGTAGAGCTCTTACTGTATGACCTGCATGTGTTTTCTGTAGGTGTCCTCCCAGCACCCGTATGCAGAGCAGTACATCGGAAGACCTCACGTCATGACAGTGGACTACAACAACTCCCTAGAGTTTGACTCTGCCATCAGGGAAATCATGAGGACCAAGGTACTTTTACACACCTTGCGCTGTATTTCACAGGAATACAAAATGAGACATTTTATCTATTATTTAAGCATACTTCTCTGATGCAGCTAGGGGGTCAGTGGTCTCAAACTCAAATTGCCTTGGGCCACTGTATTGTTATCTCATAGGAGGGTCACTTTAAAGTTCAAGTACTACAAGAACGCAAGCAATATTCTGAAAATATCTCCATTACTAACATTATACTTAACATAAAAATACAGTTTCTATATATTTGCATATCATCATTTTATATAATCGTTTTTGATTAAAGGCCCAAAAACTGCTCTCTTCTCATCAACCCTTTTAACGCATTTGCAGTCCTCCTTGACCTTTGCCATTATTTTGCGCCCAACAAAATGTATTGTATTAAAAGTGGTAGTTTAAATTAATATGAAACAAGTAGAAGAAATCATTTTTAAAAATGTATCTTGCTGGCCGGATTACATTATATTTCTGACATTATGTCTTGGCTGGAGGGAGGGGGTTGAAGGGCCGGAAATGGCCCCCAGTGCCGGCAGTTTGACATCCCTGAGATACGCTTTAAGGCAATGATGTTTAATTGAATTAGAAAAGCCTTTTCTATCCATTCAGCTTCATACATGTGAGAAAATGTTTTACCTCATGAAATCATCCTTGTTGATTTGAATATTAGAGGCTGGCTAGGTAGGTTGTAGTGTATCCACAGAAAAACATAAAAGCACAAATGTTTTAATTGTTCACCAAGTCCAGTTGTTGAAAAGATTTATGACCTTTCATACAACACTGCATTAAAAAAAATAGATCCTTTCATATGACAAGTTGAATACCGTACTATACATTTCCTGATGCGAATCATATCTGTTTAGCATAAAATAGAAGATAACCAAAAAAAGAAGAGAATACAATTTTGTATGACCCTCAGAGTCGTGATAATAAATCACTATATTCTTTTACACAGTGAGATAGTTAGATTTATAGATGTCCTTGTTATGTTTTGTAGTGTTTATGTTTTTTGCTTACTTTTTCCAGCTATGAAGAAGTCACAAGTTCTGGACCTCTTGTTGTCTGTGAACTGAGATAAAGGCTTAAACTTTGCTACAACAGCGCAGTAACTTTATCCACAGTGGAGTTTTGCCAGTATGTCTCATATGAGTGTTGAAGTTTTCCATGCAGTAAATGTGGGCTGATAGAGGATATGAGGATGCTAGGATCTGCCAAGAGTGGGGGAGAGGTTAATTTAGTCAACTGGGAGATTAAATCTTTCTGGAAAGCACGATAAAGGGGCAAACAATGTGGAAAGAATAGAGAGAGAGAGATACAACATACAGACAGAGAAACGAAAGATTGAGTGGTAGTCTGAGGCCCAGATCGACTAAACGTCCATGTGATTACGAAAGCTTTCTCTAAGAGACTGATGTGCCAGCCAGGCACACCAGCATAAACCTTTTATATACTAAATAATGTTTACTAATGTTTAGATTGCAGGTGCATCAATTGCATGAAACTGACACTTTAAATGAGATTAAACAGTAGATCACTATTCTGCACATGGCTTTAGTTGTCTAGAGAAGAATTAGCTCAGGCAGCGTGCCCATGCATGCTACTGAAAGAATATGTCTTTTGTCCTTAAAATCCAAAAGCTAAGAGGAGATCTGTTTACAGCACCATGGCTGTTCAGTCGGTTTCGTTACAGTTAGTTTTAGATCTGACAAAGTGATATTTACAGCTAAATAAATCATGCTCATTGCTCATGCTCACTACTGCCAAATGTCATCACAGGAGTCGTGACATGACTTTGGTATTATTTCTTTCCCTTTCCACTATCTAGCTAATTCCATATTGTATTTCATAGAGGGATTGAGTCACAGTAACGCTCCGACAAAGCATCAATCTTAATTGCATGAAGGACACTGAAAGATCATGTGCAGCAGGAGGACAGCTGTCTGCATGATCCTTTAAACACCCTGTAATAGTTTGTGCCTTTAGCAGATTAGAAAGTTGTGTGCATGGAGATTGGAGGGAAAGTGATATCTGTAGTGTGCGTGTCGGTGTCTGTGTGTGTGTGTTTGTGTGTCTCTGCATCTTGTCTGTGTTGTCAGACAAGCTGCAGTTCCGCAGCACTGGGTGACTGCTCTGTCTCCGTCTGCACTGTCAGACCACTGAGAGAGAGCTGATGGACCCCTTCACCCTTCACTGGAGGCACAATGCCCCAGCAAACACACACAGACACACAGTCAGATAATATTCTTCTCACATTTATCCAAACACAAACACATAACCACAATTGGAGAGACACAGGAAAGATCAGGCATATCAGCACACAGAGACTTAGCCGCACATTACAGCCATTAACTTCAAGATACACACACTGTGTGTGTGTGTGTGTGTCTGTGCGTGCGTGCGTGCGTGCGTGTGTGTGTGTGTGTGTTCTGTCCATCAGGGAGCTGTTGTCCAAGTGATGCCATGAAGGAGTACAGCA
>NW_023339729.1:12191949-12204751 GCF_004916995.1 Morone saxatilis | reverse complement strand
AGGAATACTTTGAGATAATTCCTTTATTATATATATATATATATATATATATATATATATATATGAATACTTTTATTGTGTTTCCAGCTCATTTCTAATTAGGCCAATCAAATGTGTGCTTTAGCAGCACATCACAGCAGGAGTTGATCTATTGGTATGCAAATAAAGCGTAATGAGTTTCCAAGCAGTGACACATTGTGATTAGGCCTTGCACAGATCTGACAATAGAAACATTCATCTGCTAAAATAGTGACTATTTATTGCAATTAGTGTGAACAATGAAGTGACAGCTAAAAAAATACACTTTAATATGTGCAAAATAGTATGGAATAATAATGGGGTGAGATCTGTATTTGTGTGTTTCTGTTTATTTTTTTAGGTTGAGCCATATCTGCCTTATGAATACACCTGTGAGGGAATGCTGGAGAGAGTACATTCCTACATCCAGCATCAGGTGAGGTTCAGTAGATGTACATGTGCAAATGTATGGAGCACTGGACAAAACACACACATGCAGAAATTCTCTCTTGCAGTCACTCGTCCTCCCTCTCTCTCTCTCGTCTCTCTCGTCAACTTCTTCGTTCTTCCTCTCTCTCTCTTCTCTCTCTCTTCATGCATACACTCACCAGCTCTCAAACTCCCACTCTGCTCAATATTTCATCATTTTTGTGCATTCAGCACCCAGAACATCTGTATCTCTGCTGTGTTGGTGTGTGTGTGTGTGTGTGTGTGTGTGTGTGTGTGTGTGTGTGTGTGTCAGTGTCTCTATGCTCCATGTATGTGGACTTATGATTAATCTACATGCTAACTCTCATTACGAACCACATATCTGCCCTCCGGCTCTAAAGCAGAGGGTCTGCTGACACTAATGAGGAGGTATGAGTGAGGATATAGAGAAGACGGGCATGATGATGGAGGACTGGAATGAAAGAAAGACTTCCTTTTTAATAATCCCACACTAGATGTCAGACAAACTGCAGTGGGTGTCTCAACAAACCTGTCTACTCCTGACTGGCAGCTGATTTAGACACAGAAACTTCTACTACAGCATTTATACTGTACAAAGAGAAACAGGAGAAACTTAAGCATGATTTTTAGATTCAGCACTTACAGTTGGTCAACTACTACTACAACATCTAATGTACTAAAGAAAATTAGTTTGAAATGCATTAGTAATAATGATACACTGGCCTAACTGTAGCAGCTAAGACTGGCTTAATTAGCACCTTCTTCTAATTTGCTGCCAACTTTCTTGGATGATTTTTGAATTTTATTCACTCCCTTTTGTTGCAATGCAAAATACAGCACGGCTCTTTGAGTTGCCTTGTTGTTGAAAGGTGCGGCACAAATCAACTTACTTTGCATTGTCATGCTCTCAAATGTCCTATACAGATAAATTACACCCCACCCCAGCAGACATATTAATTACCAAAAAACTGTCTTGGAGTAACATCAGCTTTGAATTGTAATCATGCAGTCCGGGCCAGTAAGCACTTTATGATCAGGTAGCTTAACCAGCTATATTGATTGTATATTATTTCGTAAGTTTAACGTTACATGCTCTACTTTGCAGCAACCTGCAGCATATAATACAGGATGTTAGTCGTATTACATACTGTCAGCAGTTATGGAGGTGGAATCGTGGGCAGCAGACACAGCAGTAACTTCACTTTTAAAGGACAGATTCACATTTTTTTACTTCTGACTTTAAACAATAGTCCGTTGGCCACATGTAAATTTAAACAGTTTCTACCAGTTTATATTTGCCACAAAGAGAGCCCTTCTTAAAGAGATTTCAATATAAAGTGATGTGGTACAAAATCTTCGATATAAATATATGAGAATTATTTTTAAAAAAGACTTCTCCTTTCCTATCCTATCCTTCAATCTGCGTTTTACTGAGGTGCGTTATGGTTCTTTCTATAAACACAGTACAGAGTTAGGTATTCCTCTAAGAGTCTACCACAATACTATGATTGCACAAACTAATGCCACATCTTTCACCTCCAGGACTTCTGTGCCCCAGAGCCTCCCTCCATGCCAGCCAACCTTTCCAGACTGGGGTCTACTGGTGGCAGCAGGATTACAGGGCCTCTGTTTGTGCCCCTGCCAAATACCACGGCCCTTGGCTGGGCGTCCAATATGACAGCTCCCCCTGCCTGGCCTCCTCTCAGCTCCCTTAGGCTGCTTGTATCTCAAGAGGGCCAGTCCTGCGTGGAAGCATGCCATTCTGCTGGTTTCATCTGCGAGCCTGCTCACTTCCGCTTCATCAACAACAAAGAGGCCCTGCGCGGGTAAGTCAGCCTGACTTAGTGTCCATTTGAGTTGCATGAGGCCCACCTGGCTGAACACTGCAGACTTACTAACTTGCTGTCTGTCAACTACTACTATTCTCCAAAAACATCATGATGACAATGAATGTTCGACATCTCATCACAAATTTTCTCTCTTCTTCATCCATGGTCAAAAACACTGTCAATCATGTCTCCATAAAATATAAAGACAAATCTGAAACAAGCAGTTTTTGGATATTTTTCCATCTTGTCGTAAAAAAATCAAGATAGATCCCCTAAAAGAAAAAAAATTGCTGTTTCTGTTCTTCTTGTAACTCAGGTCTGTTCTCTGACATAAGTAATATTTGTAACGCTGACATCTCACACCTGCTTCACAGTTTTTCCAACTTACTTGTCACTTTTTTCACTAAATTTCATCGCCTTTTTAAATTGGCATCTGTAGTTCCATGAAAGTGATGAAATGTCGTCGTCCTGTCTCTGCTTTCCGTTTATTTCGAGGTCATGCCGGTTCCACTTTCCTGTTACTTGTCTCAAATAAAAATAACTTTCCTGACTTTTATTTATTATCCTTTTAAGAACATTTTCTCTATGGTTAAACCCAATGAACTGCTACTTTAGGGTGAATACAGACGTGTGCTCCTCTGTTTCACCCCTCAGGTTGGAGGTGCAGTGCGAGGTGGTAGACTCCGAGATCAACCACATCCTCCCAGCCTTCTCAGTGGTGCGGCGAGAGTGTGGCCTTCAGCGGGAACCCCTCCTTTTCAGCTGTGCAGGACACTCCCCCAAATACAGACGTCTTTGCCCCTGTAGGGACTTCCGCCGCGGCCAGGTGGCGCTGTGCAGAGACTGTTTATAATGACAGGGACATGTGAAGGACAGACGAAAGAGAATTAGACGCAGATTGGCGAGGGGAAAAGGGCACCCACAGTCCAGAACGGGTGTAGAGCTGTGACAAACTACCTGATGGTGCAGAAAGCCAGCCCCTCCCCCCCCAAAAAAGAGTAAATGTAGGATGATGAAGAACAGGCATGCATGGATTGGAACTGAATATAGGCCTGAATGGTTGAAAGTGGTTGAGTGTTGTAACAGCTGTTATACTCATATAGTAATTACAACCAGGGGGGTTTGTTAGCATCACACTTTCACATTAATCCTCTGACTACAAGATAATAGTTTTTGCAAGATGTTGACCGGTGATACGATACACAGCATCTCAATTTGGAACTGTGTCTCACCAAAAATAAGGGTTTTAAGATAGAAAATATACACTTGAAGAAGCGTGTGACTGCAGAGAAACTCAGTATTGGGACTATAGTGTCATTCCATGACAGAGACTTCAAATATCTTGGCTTGGAGAAGGCAACCTCGGGTCAATATCCAATCTCCTCTCTGCACTCGGACAAAGGATGATGGACAACCAGGTTATCTCCCCTCGCTTTTTCTCCCCTCCTCCAATGATGGGCAGAGTCATTTATCAGACTGCACCCCAAGTCTGAGGCAACATCGGTCAATGCAATCATCTCTGGTCACAAAAAGAAAGGAGGAGGAGGAGGACAGAGGACAAAGATAAAGGGTACAAGATTATTTTTCAATAAATAAGCCTTTAGAGCTCTCAACTGGATTTTTAAAGAGTCCTCTGGGCTTTGTGATGGAAAAACAAATCAGAAAATAAAAAAATCAGAACGGATCAAAAGTGTTGAGGTGGTTTTTATGTTGTGTCTCGTCTTCACTTTGTTCCTTCTATCTTTTTAGACTGGAATGTTTCTTCTCTTCTTGCTCCTACACCTATCTGTTACAATCCTCCCAGCATTCACTTTCATCTGGATTTTGAAACATTTAATCTTTTTCACATGTCGACACCCAGTACTGGTCGAAGCTGTCGATAAGAGGTGAGGGAGAATGTGACAGAAGGGAAAGGGGGGGCGGGGGTGATCTGAAAGATCTGAATGTCCGCTATTTACTAATAGTCAACAATATGCTTTTACTTTTTAAAGATGGAATACAGAATCTGCAATAATGTCCACTACAATGTTGTCTTGACTTTGGTCATGTGCACATGTACTCCAGACGCAGCTAAGTGCAAAAAGTTTAGTCTGGAGGCAGGTTTAGAGGAAGTGTCCACACCTAAAGTCCATTAAGCCATATTTCTTTTGCCAAGAAATGTGCACAAGAAGGTTTGAGTTACTATAGGTTCATTCATAAGGTTGCTCACGGTTTAGTGCACAGCATGCTAACAAAATAGGGAAAACAAAAGGCAAATAAATTTTCAACTTCCAAAAGCACCTAATGAACAAACAACTGTTAAACCTGTTGAAAAACTATTACGGCTCTTGGCGTCCTGAAGCCGTGTGCGCTGCACATAGCTGATACTAATGACTATGACGCCATCAGTGGGTGTCAGTCTATCATTGACACAGTGCACTCTATACTAAAGAACTGAATTTGCCTTTTATAATATTTGGCCCCCCACACATAGTATTACCCTTTTATGTATTGTTAAAAGCTTCTTTTTTTTGTGAATTTATGTGGTCTTTCCGTTTAGCTCTCCAGCCCACAACTTTACTGTTTTGGTTTACTCTCACAGCTCATATAGTGTTGTTTTCAGAAGCAGCTTTTTTCAAAGAAAAAGCTCTAAAAACACTACCTACTCAGCACAAAGCAGCAGTCAAACACAATTAACAACTAGCTGGGGAACATAGTGGAGCTATGTTAACAGCTAAAGAGCCAGCTATTTCCCTCAGCAGGACATCGTGATTGGAGTTGGTTACCTTGCTATTCAGAACTTGCCGACTACCTGAGAATGACGAAAATAACAAATTCTAGTTTCGGAAAAAGAGTCACGGTCGGCGTTATCCTCCATTACAAATAAATTGTGTTTCCTGTAAAAGTCCACCAAATTAAATTGCAATATTTGTTGTTTGTCCATGTTTTCTGAGCTGACGCCCCTATCAGCAGGACAACATTTGTACGTACAACACTGTCAAACGCTATTTGCTGCAAAAACTCCCTCCACCACCCCAACATCTTCCTTTTTTGTGTTGTTCATTTATGTTTAACCACGTATGTATAACCAGTGACAAGAGACATAAGTGAAATGGACTTATCCTCTAAACATAGCTTTCAATTTCCCCGTCATATGTATGGCTACCAGTGAACACAGCCTAAACCTCATTTTGGTGCAATTATTTTGACATACTGAACTGTGAATGCAGTAAACAGATTTGAGAATGATCCAGAGATTACTTCTTTTTATGAGAGTGATGAAAAAACTAGTTGAGCTGTCCTTCCACATTATATTTTTATACTGGCCTCCAGAGTTTCCCTGTGTGTGGGTCTGCAGTGTCCTGGTTTGTCCAGGTCGATTTATGGCATTATGTCCAGGTGTCCCAAATCGTTGACATCTCTTTCCTCCACATGCTGCAAAAACATCTGTGTTGTATTCTTCCCTGTGCAGGTACAGATTTTATTACCATGAAAACAGGTGATTGCAGCTTTTATTTATTTATTATGTTTTAACATAAAACTTATGCAAAATGCTTAATTCTTGTAGAGTCAAATCGCCATCAGTCGGAGTTTAGATGAGAATTTAATGTAGAAAGTTTAATTTTGATTGATATTGTTTGTTTTGGGTATTTTAGTGAAGCCATCCGTATAATCAATACACAGCTCTTTGATTAACTATTAAATTATGACCCCTGTGTCATACATATCATACGTGTAAAAGTGTGTGCATATGTGTGTGTTAGAGAAACAGAGACGCTCTCTGTCTGAATCCCAGTGACTAAAGCAGAATTCAATGAATAATAAATCACAAGTGTGAATGCCAAAGTAGATTCATCAAATCCTCATTGACCTGCACTTGCATGGGGGGAAAAATGTCACGGCATTCACCAGCTCACTGTGATTTCAATTTAACACCAGAGGCAAGTCAGATTGCAATGAATACTTTTTCATCTCCGCAATTCATCCATCTTCTTAAGTGAAATATTTACAATGATCATAAAAAAGCACTTAGGCCTCATGCAGAAAATCAGTTCTTTCTCTCTATGAACATGGCGCATCAGAGCGGGCAGCAGCCAATAGAAAGGTTCAAAGTAGAAAAATACTAAGTAGAGGGTTAGCAGAAATTAGCATAAACTCCTGTGAATGATGTGTTTCAATCAGCATACATTTGAAAATGAGTGCATTGGTTTCACAGGCTCCTACTCAAAATGGAGGTTTGGGGAGGTGGGCTGCCCTCCTCTGATTAGAGGACATTAACACTGTTTATGTATGTATATATTCACAACATTGATTTGACGCTATGTCAGTGTTGGCCTACGCTATGTCAGGCTGATTTTAAACATTTTCAACCCACAAAATGCAGATATTCATAAATTTGGTAAAAATGTCAATATTAACTGCACCATTGATGTATTTCATCACAGTATCGTCATATAATTTTGCTTGTAGCTCAAAAGCGTGTTTTAGTGTCAAAATTTTGGAAAATACGGTTAGGAGTAGATGAGAAAATTGTTACCATGGTCCGTTTATCATGAAGATGGAGCAGTAGACAGTTATCTTAGCTTAGCATAAAGACTGGAAACAGGGAAATAGCTAGCCTGGCTCCGTCCAATGCCTACCAGCACCTCTAAAGCTGACTATTTCTTGGCTGAGTGTGTGAAGTTGCCACATAACATAAATAAGCGTATTTCCCAAAAATGTCAAAATAGGAAAGAATTGTGGCCATGGTTAAACAAAAAAAATGGCTTTCAGTATGATACAGGACTTTAACAAAGGCCTAAAGAAATTAAATGCTTACTATGCACCTCCCTGACCTTCACACCAGTACTTTTAACTGCTCTGTGTGAACTTTACACTACTTCCTGCTTGGCAAAGAACATAAATTATCAATGCAAATTAACTAAATATGAACGTAAATCATAGGAGACAAGGGTTATGGTCTTGATTTTGGTATCTGCAGGTCGTGTCTGTTTGAGGGACCGTGTACTGTAGATGCAAGCACATGAAACCGAACCGTTGAAGGCTGAGCATGTATACTTTTATTACAACCCTCAGATATTAATTTGAGCCTATAAACTGGAAGTCTTAATCTGCTCTCAGGGTGACTTTCAAACTTTACACATGGCTGCCTATGAACCAGATGGGGATTTTTTCCAACGGCTGCATTTCCTGTTTTTGAAGAACCCCCATTAAAAAACCTCTTGACTTGCCTCAGAAGGACACAGAACGTGTGCGTTTGTGTGTGTAAGAAAGATATGCCGCACAGCATGAGCCTAAACAGTCCTCAAAATGCCTTCAGGCTACCATTCCAGCACATATTTTATTTTTTAGTTGAGTTGAGTTCCCACAATTCATTTTGACTGAAGGCTCCTTCCAGACAGATAGACATAAACCAAACACTTAGTAAAGCAAAAGAAACAAATAACGCACAAACAGCGTGTCATGATTGGATTTAAATGTCAGTGCCAGTGTCTTTATTGGTTTTTATTTATTCTCTGTCTTTTAAAAAAAGACATTTATTTGAACCTTCACCAAGAAGAATTATTATTTTGCCATTAAAACTTCAAAACCCAAAGAATATCCAGAAGCAGTCAGAACCAGTTATCGGTTTTATCATGGTAATATTCACCGCTCAGTATGAAAAATATTTTCCATGATATGCCAGTGAATCCTCAGTGGGAAACATTTACACATAAAATGGCTGATCACTGGCGGAGATGCCTAATCAAGCCCCTTCACTGAAAACAGCTCATCTGCCTTCTGTTTGAAGGAGGTCGATGTGTGACTAAGACTTTCACTAAACAATTATTCCAACGCTGCTTTTTGTTCTCAAACAGAGAGGAGTGTACATGCATAATATTTCATTTTCACTTGTTATTGTCTGTATAAGGATCTACATGCTTCACGTGCATGGTAGCATACTGTGTATCTTTTGTTTGGCTCATAACAAGGAGATGATTGTTCATCCATGCATCTGATGTTAATTAAATTGTATTCTGAATTTGGTTTTAGTGAAGAGTTGTTGGCAACCAACAGCAGCACAAGCTCCAGCACCTGTAGATTTTATAGAACAACATATTAACACTGGCTGTTGGACGCTCAGCAGCCAGACTGTGTGTGCACGTGTGTGTAGAGCTGAAACAATTCATTTATTAGTAAATTGACACAAAATTAATAGAAAGCTGTTTTGATCATCGACAAATCTTTTGAGTAATCTTTCAAGCAAAAACGCTGCTCAACTGTAAGGACTATTGCTTTTCTATTATATTTCCATTAAAACTTTGAGTTTTAAAAATTGTGATGGACATTTTTCAACATTTTCTGAGGTTTTACAGACCAAATAATTAATTGAGAAAATGATTGTCAGATTAATCAACTATGAAAGTGAAAAATTGCAGCCCTAATTAATAAAATAATCTCATACATGAATTTTGTATACACATTCGTAATCTGCAAATAAACCATCAACTTTAGTTGTAAGATAAATGTAGTGGCTAGGGTGACCAGATCCCAACAAAGCAAATGTGGGATAAAGGTTATGTTTGTGTGAGACATTTTTCATATAATGTCTATCTAACTTAAAAATATAAACACAATATAATAACATATAACAACATAAGTTTGTAACATATCTTAGCTTTGCCCTCTGGTTGATTCAGTAGTTCACTATTCAGGTTACATGTTAGGCTTTTTGCATGTGACTGATTTAAATATATTTTATTGGAATAAACACCAAATACAGTAAATTTAGTTAGCATTAAGGGAAGTAAAGTTTCCTGGTCTCTGTTGTGGCTGCATTTCCTTTTCTTTGTGGTACTTTTCATCATATTCAGCCTAAATCTGCAAAGCGTGTGACTTTGCA
Source organism: Morone saxatilis (assembly GCF_004916995.1). Classification (NCBI taxonomy): domain Eukaryota; kingdom Metazoa; phylum Chordata; class Actinopteri; family Moronidae; genus Morone; species Morone saxatilis. The sequence continues at coordinate 12,195,592 of NW_023339729.1, read as the reverse complement.
GTGACTTGCAGTTTTCCCCTTTGGGCATAGCAAAGAGAGTGACAGGTTAACCTGCACTTGACCCATGTGTGCGCAGTTTGATGGCATCAAACACAGCCCAGTGATGACAGTCTTCCCTGCTTTCTTCACAGCCACTAGATAAAAAACTAATTTTAGTGTCAGTGATTTGACTTTTGAAAACTAGAGCCAATCAAAATGTGGGACATTGTCTCAATAAGAGGATTCGGAAAGATTGTTGAAACTGCTGTGCAGTTCCACATCAAGTGGGACACTTAATCACCCTAGAGGTGGGGTGATGAATACAATATTTCCTCCTGCTTTGTAGAAGTATAAAGTAGCAAAAGGGAAAGACACAAGTACCTCAAACTTATACTTAGGTATGTGCTGAAGTACGTACTTATGTGTCTGTAAGTCCACGTGCATGTCTCCATGTCCTTTTTGTTTGTGTCTGTGGCTATGTGGCTGACTATATCTACAAAGGAGCATTAATGAGCTTATTATCAGTCCTATTCGGTCTGTCAGCTGTTAAGGAATTTGAATTAGAACCACATCCAAGCATATTATTTATGCTGTTTAAACAATAATTAATCAGTACAGGAACAGATTGATGTACACAGCTGAATAATTACTGAGCCAATGAAGATAATAAATATATAACTGGCAGGAAACGTGTTTGTCAGAACCCACTACTCCTCGGCTTAAGATTAAGATTGACTTGTAAACGTGTGGTCACGGTAGCCTGCACACACAGACGTGCCCATACTGTATATACACAGAGACACACACACACGTTACATCTCTCTGAGGAACATAGTCTGTCCTTTAAAAATTCACTAGATGCTCACATCTGCACACACACACTTTCTGTAAAGACAAGTCAGCTTTCAACCCCAATCCAAACACTCGTCTTTCATTTTTCCTCCCTCCTTCCTCTCGCTTTTGTTCATGTTTTGTATGTAATTTTTTCTAAAGGTTCTCAGAGGTCCAATTTGCCCGCTAAACCTTTGGTGCAATAGTCTTGCTGACACACATTTCATTTGTATGTTTGTACATTGTAGCAGATACAATATGTGTGACTCTAATTACTTCTCCTCCTGGCTTTTACCTCCACATAATGCTCTGTCACTCTCCAATTACACAACAGTACATGTTTGCATGTACATTTGTGTGTTTTTTTGTTTAAATGTACAAGCATGATTATTTATGCCCTGTTGTGTTGATGTCTGGAAGTAAGTGGAAGCTTTTCTGTGCATGGTGTGTGTGTGTGTGTGTGTGTGTGTGTGTGTGTTTGTGAGTGCCAGCTTAATTCGCTGGCAGTGCCTCTCTCTCCTCTGAATTATTTCCTCTGCAACCAGTCATGGACAGGCTGCTTTTCATAGCACTATAAAACACAGAAAGCATGGCATTGGCACGTTTCTTATACTATGTGTACACACGCACATAAACTAAATCGTGTGCGCTTACACACACACACACACACACACACAAAGGTGCACACAGTAACGCAGTCACAATCTGCATACTAACACACGTGTACAATGCTTTTAAATCCAAGGAACATTTCCTTTATAGTTATCTTTCACAATCTGCATACTAACACACATGTACAATGCTTTTAAATCCAAGGAACATTTCCTTTATAGTTATCTTTCTTGCTTTCTTCATTTGTAAATAATACAATGAACAGAAACCATATACATGGTTGGCTGTGAACTTGTCGTACAGCCTTTCACATGAGTGCTTGCGTGTTTCGTGCTGCTGGGGTTTTGAATCAGGCTTTTTTTCTTAAGAACACCCCCAACACACACACTCAAACAAAGAAAATAACTGAAATCCTTTTGAATATGCATAATTTGCCTGGCCTCTATGTCTCAACATGTGAAAGCTTTATTGCCTTCATTAATACACAATGTTTACTGAGCGGGGTTTATGAAGACGCCATCACAGATTTACAATCTCTAATTATATCACACCTTAGCTGTGAATTTTCACAACACTCCCACATCTCTCTTTATATATTCGGAAAGGAATTAGTTTATCTGCAACGGGTTCAAAAAAATAATCAATTCTTAGTGTTTGTGTGTGTTTTAAGTTTTTGTTTTTAATAATGAGCGTTTCCAATACAAAAGATAACTGACAATGTTCAAGGAAGAGGAACAAATAATGTTTGGGGGATTCGTTTTTTTGTTGGGTTTCTTTAAGATTAAACCAGTTGAAGGGCAATGGAGTGTGCCAGCTGTGTAATGTGGAACCAAAGTATGTTGACGATACAATTGACATGTAAAATGATATTACACATTTCAGCCTGAAAATGGAGGAAAAACAAGTTGTTGTGGATGCTTGACACAAGTCGTATTCAATAATCATTATGCCATTTTAAGCTTGGTCATTCAATAGACCTTTTTCACAGCAGCCATTTTGGGCTCACTGGAAAGGCCCTTATAACAAATAGAACCGTAATTAGTGTCATTGGTAACACCTGTGATTATGGTGCGTTCTATTTTTCCCATAATCGTGACTTGCAGCTCGAGAGTGACGTCACATCCCTACTATTTCATGTCAAAATGGCTGCTGTAAAAAAGGTACATAGTCAAATTGACAAAAGTAGAACTTTTTTTCACCTTGCTTGAGTTACACTTCGGTATTATTTGTTTTAAATTTGGTGTGTGTGTATGTCTAAGCATGTGATTGTGCACATGTTGCTCTTGCTTCTGTTGAATAATGGTTATTTCATGTCTTCCCATCACAATACCATGTGAATTTCTACAGCACTTGTCTGCTGTCAGTCAAACCTTCTTTTCTTCCATGCTTTTATTGTACTCCTCTCCAACATTTTCTCCTTCACTGTTTGATTTTATTTTCTTTCTCACTTCAACTGTCTTGTTCGTTCTCTCTCATCCTTCTCCACTCAGCTCATGCATTTTCTTTTTTACTGTCTACCCCTTTTGCCTCTGCCTCAATTTTTTGTCCTAGGTTTTATTCTCTGTACCTGTACTGTAGCTCAACCTTATATTTTGCCCGCCCCCTTTTCCTGTTGTCACTCCCTGCATCACTCCCCTCACTCCCTTTTGTTTCTACCTCCCCCTTGATGTTTAATCTGCTGTCAGTGACTGCAGAAAAAGGCGTCGGAACTGAGAGGTGTTAAACACTTTGATAATCACTGTCATGGAATCGTTTGTTTGTCTGACACACTTGGCAACACGTCACAGAACTGCCTGCTTGTGCCCATCTGGATTGTAGCTTTCAATTTAATGTTCTTTTAGAATTTAAAAAATAAAAATAAAAGATCAACAAGATGTGATTATGGGAAGAGAATCAGTGAGAGCACATATTTGGCACATACTGTGTTTTTTTATATATTTAGGAAAAATGCTTCCTCCGGTTATGCAGAGTACAGAGGAACTGACCGACTTTTTATTCTTGCAACACAGATTAACAATTAAGAGGCTTCCACTGCTTATCGATGCCCGTGTAGATTGCTGTGGTTAAAGTCGACTAATGTTAAACCCTGAACAAATCGGTGATATTAACATTCTTAAAGATGAGAGAAAGGGTGAGGCCTGATGTATGAATGGTTTAATTAAGCAATAGCCTACTTTCTGTCCCATTGATGTGATGTGTTGTACGCACAGTGAACAAAACC
>NW_023339729.1:12166910-12191924 GCF_004916995.1 Morone saxatilis | reverse complement strand
AGAGATATTAACCTTCCTCCTCCTGCCGCTATTCTACCTCCACCACTACCCGGATGCCTCCTGTCCCACTCTCCAATTACACAACAGCCGCTCACACTGTCTTCGCACTGTTACGATCTTGTGTGTTTCTTTCTCTCCGTTTAAATGTACAAGCATCGCCGATCTATTTATGCCCCTGCTTGTGTCCTGAAGACGCCTGCTTCTGGACAGTAAGTGGCCCCAACGTTTTCTGTGCCATGGTGTCGTGTGTTGTCGTGCTCGTGTCTGTCCTGTGTGTGTGCTCTTGTGAGTGCCCAGCTAGCCCTAACCAGACTGTGAACGGACAAACCCTCATCTCTCCTTGGTAGTCACCTCCTGTCTCATCGCTTTCCCCCTCGCCGACACGCCTCTTTAATGAAGCCCGGACATCCCTCTCTTGAAAGTGGAGGAGGCAGGAGGAGAGGAAGGCAGAGGAGGACGGAGGATTGACTCCAGTGCCTTTAGTCATGTGCGTCAGAATCCCCACCTGGGCTTCTTCCCACACTCAAGGTGGAGTGGGCCGTTTTTTTTTCCCTGTCCCGCCTGTGCGGAGCATGCTGCGCCTCCGCTCCTCTCTCCTTTCTGGACAGACGAAATCCTACCACCTAATGTGCCAATCACTAAACAGATTCCAGCCAGCGATTCCGAACTTGGGAGCACCCCATGTAGTGGCCCTAAAGAGAAATCACTAGATACCGCCTCACACTCTACACACCACACATCTGTACACCACACACACACACACACTGTGTGAACAATGTCAGATATGTACTAATAACTGCACCCTGACTCTGAGGGTTGACGGCAATTGTCGCAGCTAACCCCGATTCCCTTGAAAGCTTCTAGTGTATGTGTGCCCTGTGTGCCTGTCGTGTGTGTGCCTGTCGTGTGGTGTTGCTGCTGTGTGTGTGTGTGTGAATCACTGTTTATCTCCAACACAGTAGGAAGGAGATTCACCTTTGTTCTATATTAAAACACCTTCAGACCAGGCAAGAGAGTGGGAGATAAAGACAAAAAAGAAAAGGAAGGAAAAGGAAGAGTAAGGATGGAGAGATAAAGGAAGAGGGGAAATTGAAGTAGGATAAGGTGATAAGGTAGGAGGAAATGAGAAGAGGAAAGAGGGGTTGGGAATAAAAAGAAAGAAATTAAAAGGGAAGGGAAAGAAGAAGTAGGTGAAGATGTAATGAGAGGAGAGAGGAGAATGAGAGATGAAGAAAGGGAAGAGGAGGAGAGGTGGAGATGGGAGCCATGAGAGGTCGACGGCATCCTCATCAATAATGCATAGGTAATTGGCTGACTCCTCGTGAGCGCCGACCTGAGCCTGAATAAATAAAGTTGTGTGTAAATAAAAGACCCGCTCAAAAAAGAGCAGCAACTCAATGAGAGATGCCCCAGGTGAGAGGGTGAAAGAAAATCCCTCTCCCCCTCTTCCTCCACCCCTTTTTTCTTTTCCTTTATTTCCTTCAGTATTAAATAACAAGGCGGGCTGCGTGTGGCTCAAAGCAGTGTGTAACAATAAGCTGTGCGGATAACACCTAAGGAGCAGTGTCTGTGCTCGTTTGCTTATGTGCATGCACTCCTTCCATCTTTGTTCTCTTGCACTCCCTACAGCAACTCTCCACTTTTATCTTCTTTCTAACCATAATTTTTCCTCAACTATGCTTCTCTTTACTACACTTTTCTATCCAACTCTTCTTGCATCATCATCCCCTCCATCTCTACAACCTCTTTCACTACTGGCGAAGGTAAGGCCAGCTGAAACTGATAAGGACCCCCTCAGGGAGGTGTGGTAATGAGGTAGAGAATGAGTGAGTGGGAGAAAGAAAGAGAGACTGAGTGAAAAAGAGGGAAGCCTGATTAAAAAAAGAGGTGCTTTAGCTGTGGCAGTCATGGCACAATAAGGTACATGCAGTGACAATGCGGTAAATAAAACGCTGGCTACCAGTGTAACCTTCAGGTGGTGTTCTTAAAAAAGAAGGCACTAATAAAAAGTTCTGCCATGATTTGGCTTTTTGCGATTTGTTTTAAGTCTGCTTTATGGACAGACACCAGTGCATGCAAATACTCTTGTTTTGACCAGGATTTGAATTCTAAATGAAAACACTTAACAGAACTATCAGAATAATAAGTCACATAAAATAGAGGCTTTAAAGTTGTAATCCTTTAAGATTTCAGTTTTGGTTGATAGCAAACACTCATAAGCAACTACTTTGTCAGACCAGCAACTGGTGTGTCTCTTTACAGTGCATTATTATTATTTCCACTGCATGGTATAGCTTGACTCGACTCTACTCGCTTTTGGTACCTCTACTTTGTTTTCCACTGTAGATAGTACTTTGGAGAGTAGTACCCCCTCAACGTAGGTGGAGCTGATGATCATAGCCACACAGTTGGGAAACAACCAGGAAAAACAACACACAGGAGCTTTACTCTGGTCTTGATAAGCTTCAGCCTTTATTCACTGACAAACTGACAAACCTGCTCTGTACATTTACTGCCAGATTGACAACTTCACTGCTCTCTTTTCCTCTGCACTTATTCACCACTCTCTCTCTCTCTGTCTCGCTCCACCCCACAGTAACTACACACAAACAGGAGCTGCTACTCTAATAACAAAGTATATGAAGATGTGGTGTTTGTGATATGTCTGCACTTCATCAGTTGATGGTTGGCTTTGTGGGCTTCCATTTTTTAATAAATACAAAATTGTGGTAGCTATTGATGGTAGATTGGCTATTTGGCATTTATGCAAGATGTTCCATGTTGTGCAACCAATCAGCGGTTTGCAGTGTTTTCATGTCTCCCTTTAGTAGCAGCTCAGCTCGCTTGGAACCTCGATCGAGGTAAAAAAAAAAAAAAGGAAAGTCGAGCTGTACCATTCAGTGGAAAAACGGCTTTTTGTGTGAGAATGTCTCTTTTCCTTGACAAATCCGTTGGTCACATCCTTGTCAAGTCAACAGAATTAGTATTGGTCAAATTAAACAGGAAACAATTAGATTTAAACAATTATAAATTAATTGCCCATAAACTTCGGATTAAATTGTTCGCAGGTGAAAGATGTCCTTGTGTCCAAAATGAAGCCTGGTTACCAAAAGTTACATATAACTAGTTTTTGCAACATCATTTCAGTGACAACATGTCAATGTTTTATTAAGACAAGCTACAAATTAAAAGTCAGTCACTTAAAATGCTAATGAATGCCATGTACACAACTTCAACTTTTCAATCACATTTACCCCTAGACAGTCTCTGGCAACGTATTTACAGGAGAACAGTTTTCTACGGGTGACAAGTAAAGAAATGCAGGGAAAGAGCAGCTTTTAAGGTTTGTGTCAGTCAGAAAGGTGGAGAGATTCTATTAAGCACATAAAATCTTTATGGGTTTATGAATGTTTACCCCCACTGTGTTCTTTGATGCACAATTGTGTGGTACACTTTCATAGAAAGTACACACCTACTGCAGTAAAGGAGCAACAGTCCAAAACCAATAAACGGAATAAAAAGCTTTTCCTCTACAGCTAATGGCACTAATGCATCATTGAAGCCATTTGTTATAACACAATCGGAGGAAAGGGATGCCTAACTCTTATTAAATGTGCCCTCTGAGGTTGACAAGCATCAAAACAAATACATTTTAAAAATAAAACAAGGTCAAAACAATCACAGGAGAGGACTAAAGAAGAATAATTTTCTAATTATCTATATCCTCTTATGTTGTTTAAAGCAGAGAATGAAAAAAAAAGACATAAAAACTGACTGAAAGGATGAGTGGTAGAGAAGCGGAGAGCCAGTAGAGAGGCTGGCCTTGAGCCTCCTTCTGCCTAGTGAGGGTGCTCAGCAGGAGGGCTGAGATGAGGAAGAGGCCCCTTTGAAAAGCATGGAAGTGAGAGCGTCTTTCAACATTCATCCAACACTTCCCGTCTGATGTCTTAACCTTGAACGCCCGTCACTTCCCACACTGACCAGATCACATAACAAGAAAGAAAAACAAGCCAGACAGCAAGTAAGCAATAAAGGAAGATACAAAGACAGAAAGTGACAATTACCTACAGGGAGTTATTGTGTGAAAAATAGTAAGCTGAAGTGTTCACATAGACCCAAAAATCTAGAGTAAACAAAGACGTGTCTTGAGTTGTACTGATCAAACTTTAGCCTGCCTGGGCTGGATGTGAACCTGTGTTATATGTCAGCCAGGCATTTCTTTAACACACATTTATTTTCTAAAAGAGATCACCCTTATCATTAATCTTCCTCTCTCACAGTTGAAAGGCAGTAATATACAACATCAGTGAGGTCATCAAAACCCAAATAGGAACTTTGCGTTAGTAGGAAACATTTGCAGTCTTTTCTATCAAGAGTCTCATTTTGTATTCTGCTAATGGCACCTCCTCCATGTCCTCTTTTAAACTTTTGCCTAGACTAAAACTGCCTGGTGTATTAGCACTCTAAACACCATGTTGCACAGAAAAACATTTCAAGGTAATGCAAATTGGCAACTGTGTCAGTTAAACTAGGGTATGTCCCTTTTGCTTTTTCACTGCCCTAATATTTCAGTCAATACAGATTAAAGGCCCTGCAAATCCAAAGTATATCTACACAGATTCTAATTATTTTGCTTCATTAGACCTCCTCGACTGAGCTCCATATGCATTTTTCACAGCAAACATTTTGATTTACAGTAGGAAAATCACAGGTGTTTTTAATAACATTAAGAATGCTTCCATTGTATTTAAGTGTCCAAAAAAGCACAGTGAGCAATAACAGCTGTAATTTAAAAAGAAAGGCTAACAAGTGCATTTGGAGAGTAAATAAAAGATGCCAGTCAACATTTTCTTAAACACACATCTAAAAAAAGGATGTGACAATGTCAGTACAGTCCCGACAAATATGTAATCTCATGTTGCTTAATTGCATCCACGTTTCTCTCACTTGCATCTGTTTTCTTGTGTCTTAGTTCCTCCCACCAGGGATGCATTGAGAAACAAGAACAAGAAATGAGGAAATATGTTTTTAGAGAATTGAGACCTTTTCTCTGCAGCGTTTGTGTCTGCACACATGTGAACTGCACTAATATTAATAGAGATACACAGTTATCAGTGCCCCAGCAGCAGCCTGTTACCTGTTTAAGAAACACTGCACGTGAATAACAACCTGCATTATAGTGATGAGCAGATCGCAGTTAAATCTGCTGCACTGAGATCGATCTGATGGGCTGGATTATTAAAATTAGGGTAACATTGTGATTAATAGTGGATGAATTGAGGGTGAATTAAGAAGTTTCCCCTTCATTAAGAGAGATGCTGTGCGTACAAGGCACAGTAGCTTCATTGATTATTCAAATATCCGACAGGATCTAATGTTTATTAATGTTCTGCATTATTTTACACTTCCAAAGGTTCCCAAACACAGTCCAGGGGCAGCAATGCAATGACATTAATGTGTTACGGAAACATTTAAACTGACTGAAATCATAATTTCTAATCATTATAGTGAATTAAGAAAACATTCATAGGCTTGATGTAAATGATGTAACTCATCTCAAACTCAGGAATCATCAGACTCAAGTGACTGAATGGAAATGACGATAAATTATGTAAAAAGCATTTCTTGCTGATAGACAGATTCTATACTTTCCCAGTCATATTAAACGGCACTGAGTTGTAAAAGACTTCTGTGAAGGCTGCTCTCATGTATCCTCGCTCATATCTCCTCAGATCCTTGCTCCTTGTTGCAAAAATAAGCGTTTTGGGACGGCCTGCAAGATGGCAGACCAGAACAACTTCTGGTTCTAGTAAGGGTTGAGGAAATGTCAAATAAGAGACTTGGGATGTATCCGTGGTAGAGTTGTTACGCTCTTTCAGTCTTGTGTTTTGCCTCCATCCTTTGTCTCCTTACTCTCTCAGGTGTTCCACATTGGGAATAACTGGTTGGTGGCTCTGCCCTCATATTTAAGGGAGGCTAGAGAAGCAGGAGCTCTCTCCCAGACAAAGTAGCCTTCTGATTTCATCAGTGTTAACTTCTGTTGCTCCGTATGTTTGTGTTTTATTTGTGATGATGGTAGTCCAGTTTTTAATTCTTTGCTTCTAAGTTTAGTTACAAGGTTTTTGATCGTTTAAGTAGGGAAGTGGGCCATAGACTTCCTCCATCCTTTTATTCTTTTTGGTTAGACCTCCAGTCTCCCATAGTTTCTGTTTATTAATGGAATTATTTATAAATAAAATCCTTTTTCTTTAAAACTAATTATCGGGTTATGGTGTCCTCTTTATATGTTGCTGGTCATAATTGGTTGAGCTAATATGTTTATGTTGTGGCAGCCTGTAACACGTCTTCTACCTCACTTAATTGTTTAGTGATTTTTCTTTGTATATCATCACATTGCAGCTAACATTAGATTCTGAATAAAGGCAAGTTTGGGTGTCCCTTGGAATCAAAGCACAAATGCTTCTTTTCAGAGTCGCTATTTTGGTCTAATGTGTAACATGATCATTTAGAAAGAGTGTAGAAGCTCACTAACTGCAGTTGACACGGCAGGAAATGGATTTACCAAAACATTTGAAAAAACAGCATCAAGTTAATCACTGGAATGTTGTCAACATCACAGATTGGCAAAGTAAGAGGATTTACAAAAGGCATTTTTGGAGCTATGAAATGGAAGTCTCAGAACATAAGCGTAAAAGCTCAAGTGATTCTGCAGCTTGTTCCAACCCAGGGCACACTCTTAAGACTTTTTTCTTCTTAATGAAATCGTATATACAAGCTGAAAGCATGTTTATGACCTATTTTGAGCACTGACCTCTAGTTTATGAAACACTGCAGCAAGACATGTTTTCATGTTCAGAAAATAGACTTGGGTTTTAATTATAGCTGGGATTATTATGAATCAGAGGGTGTGTGGCTATGTGTGACTGTGTGTGTGTGTGTCTGTGTGTGTGAGTGGTATTATTCATGTGTGGAGAAGCTTTGATCAGCCCAAGGCAACATGGAAAGAGAATTTGTGGATTATCTTAGTGAAGGTACAGTTGGACTGGAAAAACAAACACACACACACACACACACACACTTATGGTAGCCTTTGTTTGCCATGGTCTATTATCAGAAAAAGGACTGGTGGTTTGATTCCCGCTCTAGCTCTGATAATGTACATATCCCATATCCATTTTCAACACAAACTGTAAATTCAACTTAAAAATAAAAGCATTCTTATGTAAATCCCAGGAGGTTTGTGATAGACGTTGAAGATTGTGTTGACAAGATGGGACACAAATAGCTCAGCTATACATCTCTACATGACAGTACAGATGGATACGAGACGATTGCTGGGAGGGAACAAACTGCCGCTAGGGACACAGGAAGCCAACATGAATGATAGCCAAATGTATTTACTTACCGTACAGCATAGTCCCCAGGGCATTTAAGTATATGCTGGAGGATAATAAAACAAAAAAAGCATTATGTTTCAGAGTATCTGAGTAAGAGTTTCACTTTTGTTCTGTTAAAATCTATAATTAACTCCTTAAATAAGAATAAGAATAAGAATAAAAAAGAAGCAAAACAGCCTAAAACAAAAAAACAGGTGGAGGAATAAAAAGGAGAGACGGTGGGTAAGAGATCACAGATTAAAAGCCACTATAAATACACGAGTTTTGCAGTTCTAAAGAATGCATGTGAGGGAGAAGGTCTGAGGTGTTGGGTGAGAGAGTTCCAGAGGGAGGGGGCAGCAATGGAGAAGACCCTCTCCCCCGAAGGTCCGGTGCTTGGAGCCAGAGGGGTGATCCGTGGATCTGAGGTAGGAGTATGTTGGTGCAGGAGGTTGGTGAGGTAGGAGGGGGCGAGATTGTTGAGGGCCTTGTAAGTGATGAAGAGAATTTTAACTGGATTCTTTGTTGAATTGGGAGCCGGTGGAGGTTTTGACAGATAGGGGAGACGTGATCTCTGGTGCGGGTGTAGGTGAGAAAATGGTTAGTTTTGGATGAACGGTAGTTTTTTGAGTATTTTGGTAGATGTGCCGTACAGGATGCTGTTGCAGTTGTCCACTTGTGAGGTGATGGAGGGTGGATGAGTGTTTCAGCAGCTGAGAAGGAAAATGGCAAAGAAGAGCAAAATATTTTGAGATGTAAAAGGCCGTTTTTGTGATGTGGTTGAAATGACGTTCGAAGGAGAGGGTTTCATCGAAAATGACACAAAGGTTTGCAGATTTGTGTGGAAGTGTGCCCACGATTCTGGGTGGGGAAATTGATGTGTTGAGTGAGGCTGAAGCATTCAAGCATGTCCAGAAATTCTGTGGCTATTTTGCAGTCTGTGGAGTCAGTGTGGATGCTGAAATCACCCAGGAGCAGGATTCAAGGAGAGATGGAGCAGAGCTGAGTAAGAAATTCAGATAGGTCCTATGATCCAGGGGTTTAGGACCAGAGAGTTTAAAAGGCAGTCGTTCAAATAAGAATGTAAACAAACTGGTTTTAATGTGTTGGTGGTAAAGGGCTATAAGTCCACCACCATGGCAATCAGGGCGGGATTGGTGATTGCCAATTTGTGCAGGAAGTCGTATCCATTGGGTGTAGTTTGGTTAAGTGTGAAGTAGTCCAAAGGTGTTTGCCAAGTTTCAGTGAGACACAGTATATCAAGGTCATTGTCAGTCATTGAGGATGAGACGTTTGTTGTTTAGTGACGGAGTGCTAAACAGAGCAAGTTTTTACTGATGGGAGAATTTGGGTAGAGTTTGGAGGTTGGCCATACTCACAGAGATGGGATGGAGTTGACAGAAGCAAAGTTGTAAATAAACTTGCGTCAGGAGCCTCTGTGAACATATCTGGATCGGCGAGCAATGCCACAGTCTTTGAGGATGTTTAGGCAGTAGAGAGTTATCAAAGTTATTATAGGAGATTGAAGGTAGAGTAATGCAGAGCCATGGCAGTTGTTAGCCTTGCATTAGCATCCAGGCAAGAAGCTAGATGTGGAGATGGAGGACAGCCCAACAGCACAGGAATGCCCTCAGTACAGCAGCCAGTAGGCCAATAGAAGCAGGTACGGAGATCGAGCGACTCCAGATCCTGTCCCAGTGTACCGCTGCCAACCCGATGAGTAGCAGCCATGACCCACAAACTGGACCGGGGAAGAGGCAGTACCAGGTGAAGCAGTCAGGAAGAGCCAGTGACAGTGGCGAGCAACAGGCGGACAAGCAGGTCAGCAATATTTGAATCAGATAATCCAGACAGTTGGGAAGAGAGACAGTGCAGAGCTAGTCCAGGGTGCTTTTTTACTCTCAGTTTTGTCCCGTGAGTTTATCCCTCTCCCAGCTGACAAAAAAATTTTTTCTCCATTTTGGAGAAAGATCTTGTTAGGCTTTTCTGTACTCAAGCTGTTGGTTAAAACGTCACCATGTTAATTGGATCATGCAAAATTCCATAATTTTTGAAGAAAACACCAACTGTTTATACGTTTTTGGAAAAATATGTAATTTAGCAAATTTCTTTTTCAAGAATTAGATGAGAAGATTCATACCACTTGATTCTTGTCTGGGTGTTGCATATGGAAATAGAGCCAGGAAGTGATTAGCTTAGGTTAGCACAAAGACTGGAATGCGGGTAAAGTGAGGGAGTTGCAATCTGAAACTAAACTGTTAGATGCCACTAAACTCTACACACTGGAATTTTAAGGGGGAGTTAAATGCTGAAATTATTTCTTGTCAAACAACAGCCCGATGCAGCCATATTTCAGAAAAGTATAACCAAACCAGATAGAATGCGCTACGTAGTGAACTTTAAAAGGGTTGGTAGGCATATTTACAAACTTTAGACTAAACTAGGCTTGCTTATTCTGTCTATATGCTAAACTAAGCTAATCCCTGCTCGGCTCCAGCTCACCACTTAATGCAATGAACACACAGACATTTAAGCCATCATAAACTACTTCTTAACCTTTCAGTTTTAGTTACCAGTTAGTAAAAGTTTAAAAGTACTGCTGTTGTGTCTTCATGCTACTGAAGGGAGCATCAGCAAAACACTTGTAATTTGTTCTGAAAACACTGACAAACACTCACATTTGTCATTAAACAAGACTGTGCTGGCCTGGCACAGTGTACAGTCCTCATAACGATGACAAGCTCTTTTTCATGATCAAAATATCAGTTTACTCTGGCTTTTCTAACTTTCTTTGGCTGTAACCCCCCTTGTGTTGACTGAAAGTTTGGCTACCTAAGTAACCAGGTATAAACTCATAGCCAGTGCTTGTATTTAAACAGAGCATCTTGCAACCCACTGGTGTTGGTATCAAGGTAACATTTTTATTGATTCAAGTTCTTTCTTTTTGAGGCCTAAAATCTGGTCCTGGGCTATTCACAACAGTTAATTTTCATTTATTAAAAGCTGACATTTTACATTCTTTTGAGGTGACCCTGCATTATATGTGCTTTAGGCAAAGAATCATTGTAATTGATACAAACATTAATGAAAAGTGTAGTTCAATTAGTGAGTTTATGTATTAAAGCCTCGGGCTATTTATTTGTACAGTATATTCCCTGTAGTCCCTTTTCCTTGGTACAAAGCAGGACAGCTGGTTGCTCGGAATTTGCATTTTCTTCATTAAAAATGGCTGTAATAAATGTCAACACTGAACATAAAACTACAATGTGACCGTGAGCAAACAACGCAGATGGTGGAAAATAATGTCACAACACACAAGCTCAAATCATACTTCATCATCTTATGCTTTCGTGCATTTATGTTGTCTGTAGCTGCAGTGGACTGAACCTGCAAACTGTGTGTGTATTACACATAGAAACATGTTTACATTTCTGGAAGAAGATGATTTACTTTAATAATCCCCAATGGGGGTTCATTCACTCAATGTTTACACACATAGGCCGGAAATACAATAATGCACACACAGGGCTTATATACATGCAAATGTTGAGAGATGGTTGAGTGACGGGCTGCCACTTAGAAGGAAGGGGTTAGATGCTTTGTTCAATGGCCCAGCAGTGTGCATGAGATGGAACTGGCATGTTTCTAGCTACCAGTTCACACTCCATACTGTGGTCCTTGCTGGACTTGAACCAGTGTTCCTCCAGTGCCCAAGCCAAGTCCACACAGACTGAGCTACTGTATGTGTGTATTTACAAGTCTGTGGAAGTATTCATATTCATAGCACATCCATAATATGTATTTATTGTAATCATTCTGTGTGCCGGCTGTGCACTCACATTTGCATTTATTCAAAATTAGGATATTTCAATTATTCAGTTACTGTTCTTTTGTGATACATTTTTTTGAGATTTTAACAAAATTATATATAAATGTGAGAAACAAAGTGATACCTCAAATAATTAAGTAAATCCAAACAAATAACATTGATATTGCAGCCCTCCCTCTCATAAACCTTTCTTCATCCTTCCCATAAACAATAGCTTGTTCCCAGTCTGAAATATTTTCAGTTTTTGCATGGTGCATGTATTCTGCCTAGTGTTCTATACCATCTTTGTATACTGGCACAATGGGGAGATGTTTTTTTCTGTCACTGTGTGTAAACTCCAGGTGATAGTCTCAACCCCCACAGCGCAACAAATGATGTCCTTACAGTTCCACTAACCGTATATTTAGTGATTTGGAGGCTCCTGCAACACTTTTATATGTGATATTGTTTTATGTTTGTAGACCGTGGCTGGCATAGTTTGGATGATTGTTTAAAGATGATGTTCAGAACTTGAACCTAAAAGCTTTTGCCTCTACATATCTGATCACAGACTCTATATACACAGTGACTTTCTGACTTCATCCTCAGAGGAGACATCAGCGCTGACAGCCTCTCCAGTGACTTGGAAGTTTTTATAAGATTCAGAAATGATACATTAAAAAAAATCTTTCACCTGAAGCAACTGTCACAGTGAGTGTGAGGAAACAGTCAGAGAACTATACTCACATCTATGATATTTTCCCTTTTAAAAAGTATCTCAGAGTGTGGTGATATCGGAGTGGAATTTCCAACGGCAGCGTGACCTGCAGGTTCAGTTCCTCTGCGTCAACATCATCCATTCTTCTGCTCCACCCTTTATCAGTACACATCGGATTTCCCTCTCTGTACAGTGTTTTTTTCACAGGAGTGAGAAAGGTTTTGTGGGTGTGAAAGCCTTTACTTTAAGGTGACGACAGGCCCTCACATCTCTGTGAGGGCAGGAAAGCTCACTTCTCAAGCACTATCTGATATCTCGTTTGTATCTCTGTATCTCTGTACTGCTACAGATAATCCTTCACCCCTTTAAACTCTCTTCTCAAGGTTTCAGTCGACAACCTCTGGGCTCAGCAGGCTTTGGTCACTGTGTTGATTTGGGATAAAGCATATCAAACAGTCGCACAGAGAAGGCTGTGATTCAGTTTGCAGACTTATGCTTCTTATTACCCTGTGCGCTCTGTGCCATCTCCTCTCAGAGCAGAGAAAACTTCTGTCTTAATGAATAGCTTTGACACAGTGAACGCTACACTACCCTGTTTGTGAAAAGACCTTTCACTGTCAGATTCCTCACCCACTTCTGTTGAAAGGCTCTTGATAGTATGAACAAGGTCTGCATGAGTATATAAAAACTGACAGACGCCCACAGGGGACACCACCATATCACCAAGAACAAACTGAAGGACACATACGGCCTTGTTGTTCAGCACTCTGTTTTGGACTCTTCGCTGGGTTTGTTCAATATTGCCCACACTGCACTGTCCTCAAAGTAACAGTGCTCATAAATGCTAAATCATGTGATCATAGTACCACTGCTATAACAGTAAAAGCCTTTTTATCACAAGTATGTTTGCTATCAGGCCAGTTCATATTTCCTGGGATTTATAAGCATACAGAGGTGAGAGAAAAAAAGAAGAGAGACTGAAGGGAAATAACATAAAGAATTTTCTGGTGAGTTCTAAGGTCAGTTGGAGGCTGAGCTGAACTCAAACACATCTGCCGGGTAGCTTGCAGCTAAAGTCAAATGCACAAATAGGTGAAAATCACTTTCCGTCTGAAAACCACCTTAAGACTAAACGCATTATGTTATTACAGAATCAGAACTTTTAAATCCCTGGGCTGTCGTGGTTCACCTGGTAGAGCTGGCACCCGATGTACCAAGGTTGAGTCCTTGCAGCAGTGGCAATAGATTCGACTCCAACCTGTGGCCCTTTGCTGTGTGATCCCACCCCCCTTCCTGTCACTCTTAATAATTTTTGTCATAATAATTTAGTGCAGTTTCCTTATCGCTTGCTGTTAGATCACAGCAGAAAACAGTGCATCTGTGATTGGCAGCCTGTAGGCAGCTGCCTGACAGGCCTTGTTGAGGGAACAAAAGGCCCCATTTTCTGTCTTGTTTAACATTCTAGGACGTTATTTGCATACAAAACAATAATGAGACCTTCAGTTCAAATTTGCGCTGAGCAAATTTACTGTAACGTAATTATTTTGGTAGAGCTGGTTTACACAAAACAGCATAACATGCCATGATGACATTTATGGGACCTAAAATTTAGTGGAAAGTTGTCTTACCTTGAATTTGGGTTTTGACTGGTGTTGTGGAAAAACAATATTGGGATGCTGTCCCTCCCTTAGAGACAAAGCCAACCACCCGAGACAATTCATTTTCTATCACATTATCCTTCACATTCACTATGCTTCGCTCCCAGCCCTTTACGGTCCCTCGAGGTTTCTGACACAGAGACGGGGAAATAATCAGAAGTCTGCAGAGCTGATGCCATGCAAGAAACATCAAACTTCCCTTTGTATGCACCTAGCTGATCTTTTCAGAGTGGTGGCTGTAATCCCAATGTGTATTTTCCCTCTGCTGAAGTTTTCTGAGTGCTCTGTCTTTGACATGCATATTGTCGCCTCATTTTCCCATTTGCCTGAGGACTGTCATTCCCCCTGGACATATACACAGACAAAATCTGCACACAGACACTGCTTTAACTTGAGTTTTCTTTTTTCTTTTGATGCTGTACTGAGAATGTATTTTACTTTGTCAATTCTTTGTTAATCTTTGGTAAATTTAAAAATGGCCTTTCCTTACCTTATTGACATGCTAGCTTCTGCAGGGTTATTTACCATTTTCAAATGCTTAAATAAAAGCCACAAGCTCTGTTATTTAAACAGGGACTGAATATTGATCGGCAGAACACATATAAAAAAACTTTTCTTTTTTTACTTTCTATACAGACTGAAAGACAGTCTTTGTAGCATGTGGTTGCATACCAGCCTCACTGTGTACATATTGAGTTTTGCCAAGTGATAATGCAGTTGGTTACGCAGGGTTTGGAAGCATAGGCTATATTAATTGGTACTGAATTGGTACTGGATCATGGATACACTATTACTAATATTGATTTGATTGATTTATTTTATCTTGAAATGTTAAAGTACACACAAGGTTGCTTTGCTTTGCAAATTCCCTCTGGTACAATAAGGTATTTATTTAAATATATTTAAAAACAAATTGCAATTTTTTACACAGTTCTGTGTATTTTTTACCTGTTTAAGGGCTGCATTAAGAAAATAAATTAAACCAGCTGTGGAAAAATAGAGATGAGCAGGGCCATTCCAGAGCTTATAGCTTCCATGGTCAGTGCAGCAGTTTCAGTTGATTATAATGGACGCTATCGACTCATGGTTCACTGAACATACTCATGTTTTTGGCAAACTGAATGTATCCATTTGCAACTAATGAACAAGCATGTAAATTCAATTTAAACTATTAAAATAACAGAAAGGAGTACACATTATGAAGAAAGATCAGCAACAGATGACTTCTGTTTGTTTTGTCTGTCATTCAAGACTTTTAGATTCAGCATGGCTTACACATTCCAAGGATGTCATTGTCCTCGATGTTCACTGCAGATAAACGTCCATTAATCAGTTTACAACTCCAGGACTTGCCTGAGAATCCTCATGTTTTTAAGTTTTCTTTAGTATAAAAGTAATCCTCTAAAGGAGATGCTCACAGTGTCCACAGACTTTGAAAACCGGTGCTTTGTGTAATACAGTTGGGAATATCAAATAGTAAAATATGAATGTTGTAACGATGTCTAACAAAATAAAATAATGTATAACATGTAAACAATAAACAGTAGCCTTTTTCAAATTATGCTCAAGTAATAATATAATAATTGATAATAATAAATTAACTTGTTGTGAGTCAACAAACACAAAGTCCTCCTCTGACATACTGACATTGGCTTAAAGTGCAACATCATGAAGAAATCTTGTCACAACCTCAACAGCACAGCATGTGGTGGTGTTCAGCTGTAGGCAGACTTGCTGAGAAAACTAAACTGGTGCTTTCAAACAGTGGTTGCTCTCTCCACCCAGCAGGTTATTTGTACCTTTCCTCTTAGTGTGGCGGTTGGGGTGGTTAACCACTATCATCGTGCATTTAGCCATTACCGATGCTGTGATCTCTACTTCAGAATTGGCCCCATCTGTGAACATGTGATGGTGGCCATAAATAACATGGATAATAATGGTTAAATTCTCTGGCAGCTAAAGAGATGATTTTCACAGAGCAGTGCCATATATCACAAATGCTGGCTACAGGATACCCTCGTCCTGTCTCTCCTCTGCTGCTCCAGGGAAGGTGATATTCTTGGGCAGCAGCTACAGCAAAGGTTTTACTGCTCTAACAGCTGTGGAAAAAGAACAGTCATTGAGATCCGTGCAAACACCTGGCACTTCAAGGAAGCTCCCTGTGGCACAGCAGCACAGTACAACTAACTGCTAAGTTACAGGCCTCCAGGCGTAGTTGCACCTTGCTGCCCTCACAACATGACATTCATCCAAAGAGAGCAACTGAAAGATTTTAGCACACAGGATGCGACAATTGAACAAGATGGCTTAAACACAGTGGAATTCAAGGTCATTGTCATATAAAAAATATCTGTGTAGCCATTAGACTTCATATGAATTTCCATAATAAATTATTCTTTGTCAGGACACTACTGTTTTACTATTATATCACTATTATAGGGTGTCTTTATCATTGTAGCTCTTAATGGAAAAGAGAAACGAGGGCAATACTTGGTTCAGTTACTGTGTGGATGTCCAGATGCCAGATTCAATATTTTTATATTAGCAAATGGTCAAATGACTACATGTAAGTGTGAAAGGGGGCCAGAACCCACAGATAATTATCACTTGACTACTGCAGTTCCCCTCAGCTCTACAGAGTATTTTTGCAGCTTTCAGTTCACTGTTATATGGCCATAAGGTTTTTATGTCATGATTCAATCTCATCGTCCTTTCCAGCCACAGCAGGCAGCTGTTTACAACTTCATATGTGATACTGTTTGAACTCTGTTGCTCGTATAAACAATAAAAACTAGTTGTCTTGCATGTATTCTAGGCACGTTTAAGAATATTTCTGACAGTACCAGAGGGCTTTCGGTGATGAGCTTGGTTAAAAAATGGCACTCTCATACATGTATTTTCATGTACTTTCAATAATGTTAGATATCTTGTCACAGTTCATTTTTATTAAATATGTGTGAACAGTGCTAAATAAATACAGTTTGATATGAAATCGTCGTGTAAAGGATCTGTGGCTTCGGTTGATAACCAGACTCATGGTATTAGTTGTATTATTGGGATGGTATATACGAGAAAGGACCAGACTGAACCATCCATTGACGGTCTGTTTTATCTTACAACAACTACAACTACAGCTGAAATATCATCTTAATAAAGCATAATAATAAAGGAAACAGCAATGGATTCATGAGGGGCCTAAATGATGTAGGCCACATAGGACCCCTATGTGGCCTACATCACAATTGTTTACCTTTCCTCTCTTCTCTCTCCTCTACAATACTACTATCTGTTCAATTAATGAAGTCCAGAGTGAGTACTCTGGAGTAAGAAAAAACAGAAAGAATAAGGGTTGTCTTTCTTGCTATTCCATTAAGGACAAATCTTAGGAGCCCTCAACTGTGATGGTGCTCTTGTGTCTCCCTCAAGGATGCCAGTGCTTCTCGGATTCCCCTTAACTGTCAGAGTGTCCTTCATTCAGACAGAAGCTCCTCACTGCAGCCCAATACTGTCTTTTTTTTCCATTTCCCTCCTTTATTTATGGATTTGTGGCCCTGGTCCAAGGCCCGAATAACAATTTCATAGTAGGGGAGACAGTGAAGTTTAAGCAGAGGGAGCAGGATTCAGGAACAAGCAAGGTTTTAGAGAGCACGGTCGAATGGAAATGGAAATGGAAAATAATCTTTTGTCTATCCGTATGCAGAAAATGTTTTCTTTTAAAATAAGGTTTTTAATTATTGTTTCGTTTATGTGTTTGTTCACTGTTTTAGTCATTGGCAGCAACCCTTTAAAGCACAGGAATGACAACAATGTATAGTCAAAAACAAGCAAAATAAAAAAAAATGTGGTCAAGCTCTCCATGCTTTACCACCTCTATTATCATTCTGTGGTACAGATTTAATTCCTCGTGACCTGTAGTTGATAAAAACAATAAAGTGTCACTGATAGGGTCAGACTCACAGTAATAAGAGCAAGCCTAGATGATAAGATAAGCAGAGACCCAACTGATAAAGATACAGTGAGGAAAGAAAATACAACTTTCTCTTTTACTTTTAATGACATCAGAAGCATTTTACTCCCTCACAAATAGTTTTTTCCTTTATTAGTGATCAGATGAGATTGAGGGTGGTGAATTTCATCACCTTGTTTAGTATCAGTAAAGATATTGATGCAACCGTCACCAGCCCCATAAAGAAGATTAGAACATTTTGTGCTGTGTATAACAGTTAAAACCTTACTAAAAGCCCAACATTGCTTCAGTCATATAATCTCTCCACAGTCACAGACACACAGCATGTGGCACCCTGCAGCTTCATCTAATCATACAGCGACCGCATTTTAAGAGACCAGAGGAGGCAAGAGGAGAGAGGGGAGTGAGGGAGGTACAAACACAGATGTTACCAACGCTGAATGTCCACTTAGAGCAAATCACAGAGCCAGTCAGGCTGATAGAGATGAAGCCCAATCACTGGCATGCTGTTGATTGATTGAGGGCGAGTAGGGACAGGTGAGTGAGATTGTGAGTTTGTGTGTCTGTGTGTGTGTGTGTGTGTGTGTGTGTGTGTGCTGATGCAGAGTGTGTGAAGTATTCAGGATTGTGTAACACTGCACGTGTATTTTTGTGTCTAGAAACATTTGGATACACACTGATCTGTACAGGTGAAAATAGTTCTGCTACTTTTTTCTTTCTGACACACAAACACACTGTATTTGATGTTCCTCCTCTCAAGCAGAGAAAAGCTTTTTAACTACAAGGAAGCCCAGTGAGGGGAAGTTACAAGTCACAACTGAAGTGTAAAAAAACACTTGAGAGACCAGTTTTGTCCTCCATCTATCCTTGACACTTTTCGCCTTCTCTGCTCCTTTTTGTCCATTTAATATCTCTTGGACCTTTGAGGTTGAAGTATACTGTAGATGCTCTAACTACATCTACAGTATACTTTCTACAGCTTCAAGGGTATAAAAAAACTACTGTAAACTAAGACATTCACTAGAACTGGGTCACAGCTCTACCTTTGCATTATCTTTGTCTTACAGAAAATAGAGTGGATGTGAGTTTTTTTTTATTGCTTCCTTTCCACATTCACCACTTTGTCCTCTGAACTTCTGTACTACTATTCAATTCCTAGCAATCTTCTTTTCTGAGAGTGGAACCTTGTGCCAGCTTAGGTTTCCGTGTTTGTGAGTCAAAGTGTGTTCCCGCTGTTTAGTAGGTGTGCACATGTATGTGTGCTTGTCATGAAAATCTGCACACATGCACCTATATACAGTATGCTGATGCAGGTGCATAGACGTGTGCATTGTAAGATGAGTGTATTTCATATGATGTGCAGAAGCGCCACAGTTTAAACACAGCCGACAGAACACATGCTGACTCAGTGCTGGAAGGGCACTTTGCAGAGTGTCTTAGCAGGATGCTTTGATGTTGAATTGAGGTGGCCCAGTGTCAACACGAGGAAATTGTGAAAGGAAAAAAACTTTTATTTTTCCTCTGCTCTGTAAACACAACTTATTTCAGGGCTGTGACTGGGGATAAAGTACTGCACATCATCACAGAAATAAAATATTAGAGATTGTTGCTACTTAATATACACAGCAGGATAGTAGACTACTATTAATTTAGCTATTTACAAATATATATTGTAGCACTGTTCTCAGCATGGGAAAATAACAACTCAACCAGAATTAAAAGATTTTTCAACTTGTCATGTGCAGGCACCTTAATGGTACCTTATGGTTTTTGACCACAAGTTGTGCTATGGAGCGATCTATTTACAAGTAGGTTCCCGTCTTGTTTGTATGCATGTGAGCGAAGAGATACACAGTCCTGCCAATGGGTTCATGTTATTAACATGCAAAAAGACAGATCAATACACCAACAACAGCAGTGAAAAAGACTACTAGCTAGTAAACATGAATGTAAACCTTGTTGAATTCATGAAGAAACATTCATTCAATATGTTTCTTAGACTTCAAAGGTAGCTTACACACACACATTTGAAAGTATGGCCCCAATAGTGCTTAGAAAAATTCTGGCCTATGGACAAATGTAGTTGTAGATCCCTGGTTTACAAGCAAACTCTACAGAGCACCTTAATAAAAGTAAATGAAGGAGCAGAATGTTTGCTAACTAAAGTACTTTTCAGTGAGTTATTTTCACCTCTCCTTGATTTCAGTTTTGTACAGTTGTTCTCCCTCTTGCATCTCTCTGTTTTCTGCAAGCAGTTGTCAAATGGTACCGCAGAGTCTTTTTGCCCTATATTATAATTGTATTATCATCCCTCCACAAAATAAATCACTTCAGGATGAAGACAGGTGCACAGCTGTGGTCCTTGGAGGGACACTTCACTTCTCTGGCTTTTAGCTAGTCTCTTCTTCCTTTTTTCTTTTCTCCTCACCAGATTAATCTCTCCGTGCAGCTCTGCTGAAAAGCATCCCAGTTTGGGTGACGCACAGCCGGAGTGCTTTAAATGACTACGATCCCACAGCATAAACTGTGGAGCAGCCATACCACGAACAATAGGGGTCTTAGAAGGATTCATTTAGAAAAGGGTTGGTGAAAAGACAGCTAGTCAGACAGATGGGCAGAAAGAGGAGATGGACAGAGAGAAAGAGAAAGAAAGAGACTTGTCCTCTGAACACCACAGGATGGCGACACACAAGCCCCCACACCTCTGAACTCACTGACACTTTCAGCTCACTACTTTAGGATGCAGCCGTCAGTATATGCCCTGTCATTTGTAAAAATCTTGATATTGATAGCTAGCTTGTCTTGTTAAAAATATTGTCGAATTATATTTACCGTTTGTCAACTGTACGCAGTGTTATTGACTTTGAATCTTGTCATCATAACGTTAGCTCTCTGTCTCGTAGCTGAGCCAAAGTGCTCTATGAGCGGAGGGAACTAGAAACATCACCCAAGTCCTATCTATGGTTTGTCCTATTTACTGGAGTAATGAACAATGTTTCCATTGCATTAGAACCTTATGGGATGGTAATGATTCTTCCAGGTATTAGGAACGACCTCAGGTGTTACCAGGAAAACTGAGTTAAGGCTTGTAAAACACTTTTAAAAAGACTTTGATTGCAAACTGCATGAAAATATAAAATATTGATTGAATTTTTTTCTTTGGCAAGTGACCATGGTATAAGTAGGATAATGCCCTTCGAGGTGCCCATAATAAGGAATTAATGCGGAGGCAACCATCTTTTGCTGCGTGCATAACAAGCAATCCATCTAACCTGAAACCGGTTAAACAGGTTCTCTTGAAACATTAAGTAACTGTAAGTTTGTACCAGTGCACATCTCACAATGAGTGGACCAGTTCTGACATGTTTGCGTCAGTACGAGTCCCAATACAGTGTCCTAATGTAGCCTAATGCACATCTACTGTTTCACATTGTAGCACTCAATGCCGCTTTGATTAATCCATTATTTGCCTTCATTGAGATAACTACTGGTTCGTTATTGTGCTTATGCAATAGCCATTTATAAACAAAAGAAAAACTGAAAACCACTAATTTAAATGCCCATTTTGCTGTTGACCAGTTATATGTTGACAATATTAAAGAGGCCATCCAAACACAAACAGATCATTTCCTCTGTTAGGGTATATTCCTGAAGGGACTGTAAACAATTACACAGTTGTGCTTATTAAAGGAGCACTCCACCGATTTAACATTGCACTCATAACATTGTTAGACTTATGATAAACAGTTTAAAAATAGAACAAAATCAATGCAGCAGAACCAGAGATACTGTATGTTTTATTGCATGCATTCTTCTTCCTGTCCAAACTGACTCCTACATTACCCACAATGCAACTCGACTGCAGACAGTCCTGCCAGAGTTTCATTGTGTTATGCTACTAGTAGTGGCTAATGTAGTCTTGTGCTATAACCTCAAGCAGAGATGTGGAGAGGAACTCCACACCGCTCCAACTGACCTTCACTGTAAAACTGCCAGGGAGGTTGCATGTTGGCTGCATTTATTGGCCACAAGAGCTAATAGACAGCATTATTGCTGGTCCTGACTTAAATAAGCCACATGTATTGAAGAGATTTCTAGCCAATGTCCATATTAACATTTAATATTTAACTAATAGTATTTAACTAATTTAATGTGTCAATGATATGCATTGATCAGACATAATATTTCTTGCAGTGTTCCCAGAGGCACATTCAAGATATGTTATGTAAACCATGTTATATTTTCATCGTTCCTGAGGTAGGAGCAGGTAGGAAAGCCTCACACTGGCCTTGTGGCTTCACAAGTTGTGTCAGAGTGATTTGTCACAGTAAGATACATCAATGTGATATTAAATGGACTGAACTTTACCGTGAAAACACATTTCCTCTATCCAAACCCTCCCATATTCATCCTAGGACATATTTTTCATAATTTTGCAATTGGGGACAGGCTCAAACAGTGAGTGTAATTAATCTTTAAGTAAACAAGGTAAATCTGCTGAATCTGTAATTGGATACTTGTCACTGGTGTATCCCTATTTAATAATTCAGGCTGATCAGAGAGATGTATTTTACCCCCCAAAAAACCTTGCTAAATGCCACATTAAACATACTTACGATACATAAATTCACTACGGGCGGCTGTTCAAGTTTAAAAATCGTGTTTTACTGAAGGAGTTTCCATTTTTTCGTTCATTGGGGATATATTTTCGTCACGACCTCTGACACTATACAGGTTGGTCCAAATGCATGACTCTGGCACAGACGAAGTTGAAGAAAAAAAGATATTTATTTTTTCAACAAAAGGCGCTCTCTAGGAGGAATTCACAAATGCAAACAAAAGTCGCTCTCAAGGAGAATTTCAAAAAATGCAAACAAAAGTCACTCTCAAAGAGGATTTTAAAAAATGCTAACAAAAGTCTAACTTAAATTGGTACATGGAAAAACCTGGACTCTGAATTACAACACTTGACAATACTCACTGACTTACAGAACAAGACGAACTGACAAAGACAAAAGGGAGACAATGACTATTTATACCATGTGAGAGTGGAAACAGGTGAAAGCAATCAGGG
Source organism: Morone saxatilis (assembly GCF_004916995.1). Taxonomy (NCBI): domain Eukaryota; kingdom Metazoa; phylum Chordata; class Actinopteri; family Moronidae; genus Morone; species Morone saxatilis. The sequence goes on along the minus strand of NW_023339729.1, from coordinate 12,169,323 downwards.
GTGGGGCAGACAATTACAAAGGCGGGAAAACACACAAAGGGAGGAAGTCAGGGTGAGGGAAAAGGTGCGTACAAAATAAAACAGGAAGGACTAACATGAAAACATTTAACATGAACATGACTAAACTTGACGAGACACAACAATTTTCCACCCTCATGATGCTACTTCCTGTCTCTTGTACAGTAATTATGATCAGCATCTACTGGTGTTCATGCCACAGCTGGTTTATTTTTCTTCTGACAGTTTACAGAGGCTGTATTGTGAAAACCATTGTGTGTGAGCTATTGTTGTTAGTTCCCATGCAGCTGTTACTGATTGTTAGATCTTGTTCCAATACATAAGCATCTTAAAGAGAGGGACAAACACACCACTCACACAGACACACACACAAATTAATTATGTGAATTTATAAACACCTTATGGAGACACAAACAACACCCCCCTCCATCTCAGTCACAGGAATGTTATTAATAAGCATAGGTGTTTGTGTTTCTGTGGGGGACGGCAGTGCAATTTTGCATGGCATACCAATGGTGCTACAACAGCGTCTAAATTCTGTCACTCAGATGCTGTTATGACCTCAGTCACCGTGCCCCTGATGGAAATCTGCCTCTAATTAGAACAGCCACACATTGGCACAGAAGGCACGGTCGCAGGGGAGGGAAAAGGTGTGTGAGTATGTGCGGTAAATTAAGTTCCTCTGGCAGTTGGAGGCAAAGAAAGGTAAATGAGGCAAATGAGTTGAATGATAGGAGGGCGTTTTTTTTTATTTAGTTAGTTTGGAAATCAACAACAAATATGAAGTGCACGTATGATCTTCACCTACGGAAACGTTCATATTGATGTGTCGTATTATCAGTTCAACTGTATGTTAAAGAGCACAATGATCCAAATCATCAGAAGTTTTACAGTTTTACAGATTGTTTTATTTTTCTTTATTTTTCTCTTTAGCAGATTGTTTCCCCCTCTACTGGCTCAGATCCTCCTCCTTTCATGTAACTCTGTAATAGACGTAGAAGTTATAAGCCCTACTCCATACTCTTTGTTCCCTGTCCTCTATACAAATATCCCTAAAGGATAGGGATAGGTAAACCTTTAAAGCCTTTGTTTGTCTACAATTATCTCGGTGTTAAGTTCTAGCTGCTGCCGTGCTTCTTTTGTACTTCCCAGAGGTTACTTGTCAATCAGACCAGCACATTGTTTTCTTCTTCTGTTGAGTTGTGGTGGCTATTGATGTTCATACTAACTGGCTAACCTGAACTATCCTGTTTCTACAGTAGCCCAGAACAAAACACTGGTTCTAGATAGGGCCAATCACATTTTTTTCCCCTGAGCAACTACACAACTAGATCCACACTGGTCCTTTAATTCTTAAATGCATACCTATGTTCTTCAGTGACCTGGGACTACATTACACCCTGTCTAAATCATTAATTTCATTCAATTAAGGACTCAACTCCCCTATATTCTTCACACTATTTATCTTTAACAGTGTTATGGTCTCGAAATGTCAAAAATGATTTTAAAAAGCATTGTTTTCTCTTAAAAGTTTATAGGGTTGCTAGAAACCTAAGGTGTGTAAGACTGTTACATTTCTTATTCACGGTGTGCTGGAATCAAGTGATTGCAGGTAATGTTGCTGTTCCTTTTTGGCATCATGATGGCGCTGTTGCCGCACTGTCACAATGAATAAATACAAACACAATAATGCAAAAAGTGTGCTTATATTAGCTACAGTAACGTAATGGTGCAGCACCTGAGTCTCAGGTTTAGTAAAGAGCAACATTTTATTTGACATTAGAGCAGAAAGGCAATACTGAAGCAAGAGAATGACGAAGCCATGAATAAGATAACGGTCAAGATACCGTCCAAGTAGCTTTAACCTCGTATAGTTACTGGAACTTCCACAAAAACACAGCATAACACAAGCATCTTGAAACTGCCTGTCTTTGGAGAAAAGTCCAAAACAGGAGAAACTATCACTGTAAGTTAGCAGACAAGGCATATTACACTATAAGCATATTGCACTGTGGGACGGAACTGGAGGACTTTGGCCCAAACATGGCATTATACAACATTAAAACAACATAAATGCAGACACATTAACACTGTAAAGATGCACACAGTGGTTTTGGAAGCTGAAGTAGAAAGACTGGCTTGAAGTCAGAGGAGATTGTCAGAGCACGTCTAATGGGGGCAGCAGACAGAGAGAGAGAAAGAGAGTTGGCTCAGCATACAATATATTAAGCATATCAAATTCTCCATCTCTACCTTTCTGTCTCTCTTGGGATTCATTCAGAGTGAGAGTGATGCGCCTACAGGGAGATGAAAGCAGAGGAAGTGCTTTGTAAATGAATAACCTCTACACCCCTCACTTCAGCCATTATTCATTAGACAGTGTGTGTGTGTGTGT
>NW_023339729.1:12153235-12166821 GCF_004916995.1 Morone saxatilis | reverse complement strand
AGAGAGAGAGCAAGAGAGAGATAAAGAGGAAGAGAAGAGAGGGAAAGTTTGTATGAGTGTTTTTTTATGTAAAAGTAACAGAAAAGCACAGGGAAAAAAGTGTGAGAAGAAAATAATTTTGGAGAAAAAGTGAATGCTTTTTTGCTATTGGAGTTTTCTTGTGTGTAGACATGAGGGCTGATGTTTCCCAAGAGTGTGCTGGACATTAGACCTAGGCAATCACACACCATCAGGCCTCTGCCCAATATCAGCTCAAATGGTTTGCTGGAACATACAACTAGAGGGAGTAATGGTGAACTGGACGGTCATATTTGAGATTTCTGTTCTTCTGTGCTTCGGTTTGGTTGTTTCAATTTGGCTTCATGCTTTGCAATTGTATGGTGATCGGACTGGCAAATACCATGTTTTCTTTTAAAATGGCAGTTTTTGAAGCATCATTGTTGCTCAGTGAACCAAAGAAAATACCACATACTTGCAGCTTTCATGAGTAATCACAAGCTCTGTTCACTTTGTCCTCAGTTTTTTTTAAATGTCAGTTGATGAAATCAAAATGATGTTACATTCCACATTTTAACTTGTAGATGTGGATGAGATGAATATTTCTTAGAGTGCCCACATTCCTGATACAGCCCATCCTCCTTCAAATAGCTCCCTGAGATCTCTTTATAATCTATCTCATCTCATTTCTCACAAAGCCTTCAACTCAGCTGTCTGTGGTTTACACCACATGGGTTCAATGGACAACAGTCATTAAAAGACTGATTGTTTCACATCAGCCAACAGACAGGTCCAGCTGGGTCACTGAAATATGAAAATATATGCTTCTCTATTTATAGTAGTTACAAGTAACTTCTTTTTTTAACTACTCTAATATCCAGTATACTGTACAATAAAAATGGAGTTTGAAGGTACAAGAGAGTTGTGAGACTGTTTTCTTCGTGTTTTTTTTACAATAAACAACAGTTTTATTAAATAGGAAATAAAAACCAGTGTGGCCATATGGATTAAAATCCATCTTGATATATGAAATTTTATACCACAATGTTAGAATATATAATGATATAGTGCATTTTCTTGAAAGATCTATTGAGAAACTGTTTATAGATAAAAGGGTGTGGTATTTTTGGTTAATAGTAATGGTTTAATGAATTAAATTAGAATATCCTCCAAAGAAGAACAACAGCATCAGTCGTTTCAGCAATAAAATGCAGAAATCTGTTTATGTTCAAGAGTCGAAGCCCCTTAGAAGCCTTAGTAATAATGACAGGAGCAAAGGAGGAAGTGGGGTGACATTATAATAGAAGTTCACATAAGAAGGAAGTCAGGGTGGATGGATGGGTTAACAAAACATCACACTTTAATGCTGGACACAGCTGTTTGTTTCCAGCTTCTAATATAATTAAGAAGGACATAATTTCACTAACCATAACTATGCGTTTATAATTGTCACCAGGACGACAAACGTTCCCAAACCTTTACAATGTAGTAATTTTAACCCAAACCAAAATGTTTCTTTAGACTTAACAAAGTATTCAAACCATGACCTTTTCCTGAACCTAAACAAGTAATTATTGTGCCTAAATGTAACAAAACTATAGTGTTATCACTTATTCATTCTTCAAATGAGATTTGTAAGCATTTTGGAAGGCACAGACAAATGATCGTCCTGCTGATAGGGGCGTCAGGTCAGAAAATGCTTCTATGTGTTGTTCTAGAGTGCTTAGACAAACAATCTTTTTTGTTGTTTAATTTTGAGGGCTTGTTGTTTTTGTAAGTAGCCACAGGTAAATTATTTGGTATATAGGTAAATATGCATTTAAGCCAACTATTCCTAATTCCCTTGCATTTTCCCTCAGTATCTTCAGGGACTCAGGGCTTTAATCTAAGGTATAAGTATAAGATTTTCTCGAAGAATAAGAAAGGTTTAAATGGTGTCAGGTTGGGGTGGGTAATATGAAAACCTTGCTCTATTATGGTAAAGAATAAGTAATCTTATATCACAACATTTGATGTATACTGTGGAAGTTGAGGGGCCATCATAATTGGGGTAGAATGCATTTTCTGGAGAAATTTAGTCAGTTTTTGGAAACTCATTCAGTTGTTACACTGCCCATAATGGCTTTATGTGAAGAGGTTTATACAAAGGTATAAATGGTACCTTGGACGGTAGACACATTGTCATCATCGTTTTTCGTCATATTGCAGAACATGTTGAAGCATTATTAAGTGGCATATTGCCTCACTGGTAGGATGCAGGACTTAAGGTTGTAATTCTAAACAAAAGTGACCCTGATGCAATCTGCCATTTGTTGTCATCACAGTGTTTGTGTTCTTGTCTTTGTACAAAGTGTGTTTGTATGTGTGTGTTTGTGTTTGCCATGCATGGATGCTGAGAGGGATGGCGAAATGATCCACTCTGTCTCAATGAGCCCAAGTCGACCACATGGTGGCTGAGCCCGGCAACGGCCATCTGGACCGGCTGGCAGTGCCCAACTAATGGAGCGCAGGCTGGAGTTTTGGCTGGCAGGGTGAGTCTTCAGTTTGGATAATGACTATAGTGATTAAATGGGGTGTGCATTTTGAACTTGGCTGTGAGAACATCATGCAGTAAGTAGTTTCCATTGCTGGCTCCCTATCTTGGACACTAGAGCACAAAAAGCACTGTGAGTGGACGTGAGGCTGAATGATAATGTTGATGGACCTCATAATTAAAGCAAATCTACTCCTCAAATCGAGTTTTGTAGTCTTGCACCAGTCCAGTTTGTCTAATGGAGGAGTTATATTCAAGGTAGGTTTAAGAGCACTGAGAGCAAGGTTTTAAATTTAAATGGTAATTTATGTGGGGAAACTGACAAAAGCTGTCCAATTATTCTAGTGAGATCTTTGCTGGCAGCATAATTAGTTGAATGAGAAAAAAATCAGCCAATGCTAATCAGGGTCATTAATGTGATTATTGATCCAAACAACACAGTCTCCTGATAGATGATTATAACTGTTTGCTTATCTTTTTCTCTGGTTTAATCCTTGAAGTTACAAAATTAGGCATTGGGGAGTTTCAATGTTTGTGCACACCTTCAAGGGTTTACAAGACAGCAAAAAAAAAAAAAAAATGTTTAAATAGAAAACAGCTTATGTAAAAAAAAAAAAAGTTTTAGTGGGAGGCATATTTTGCTCTAGCTTAGGCTTTCTTGCTGCGGTGTGAGTTGGTATGAAAAGGATTCAGCTGGTCTCATTTGAGGTAGGCAAGAGAAAAGGCCATCTCAACAAAAACGGGGTCCCATTTCCCTCTGGCATCGCAAAGGTCTCTGTAGGAAGCCTCTTACACTCTTATCTCTTTCTTACTCCTTCCTTCAGCTTCTTTAATTTACTGGTCCCTGACTGTTGGTGGCCTCCAGATTTCTGTTCCTGTATGCTTTTAAACACACATACAAATGCTCACATTTATGAAAGTACAGACAGACTCACAAACACATCAAAATGAGACTTTCTAGTTGGTATATCAGAGATCACAAATTAATCAAACGTGTAACTGCAGCCCTCAAATACTACAATACTACCTGGTTGAGGTATTATCATTCCTTAAGTCTCAAATATATATATATATATATATATACTTAAATAGTATACACAGTATGACTGTTACGTAAAGCCCCAACAAGGAACTTTAATTTTGTGTTGATTCTGATGGCCCCTGTGGACAAAAACGGTGGTGTTTCTACTGCCTTGTTTTATTGACTTCAAGGGGAATCCAATCTCACTGGCATTAACTATATAGAAATAGCCAACTATTTACCAGCTAACTTTGTTTTGAAATGTATTATATACTACAAGGAGTTTTTATTAATAATAATAATAACAATAATTATAAATTTTATTTATAAGCGCTTTTCTAAATACTCAAAGACACTTTACATAAAAACATAAAAGCAGCAAAACAACATCAAATGGTAAAACAAACTTTAACTGGTTATGAAACAGTCTCAATTTGATACTGATGCCTTTATATGACCTACGTAAACAAACAACTGATTTCCTTCATTATCCACAATTTCCCGGCAAATTAAGGACATCACAATGCTGGCACAGAAACTGTTCAAGTTTGAGGATAACAAAAACTTAAGGCATCTGAAGCATCCCTGGCATGGTTCCTATGACTCATGTAAGGCTCACCTCCCCGTGTACCCCTCTGCTACACAAATATGTGCTGAGCAGATGACCTTTTTAACTGGAAATAACAGGCATGAATATGGAAATGTGTGTTGGCCAACATGCAGGGGTGCATAATTGTACTATCATACTCCCACAAAGCCTGAAATCTTCGGAGTGTGACCTCTACTGTGATCGCACTGCCTAAAGAGAGAGAGAGTCAGACACTTGCAGACTGTGTGTATGTGTGTGGTGGCTATTGACTGTCGAGGATACTGATCACAGCTCAGGGCAACGGGGGGAGACTTAAGAGGATTGTTATGCTTTGCCCTTGTGTGTGCCTTTATACCTATGTGCCTGTTTGTACGCACAGTATGTGCATGTATTTGTGCAGGCACACAGGGATGCACTTTTGTGAGTTTCCATCTGTATGTGTATGTATTTAGGTCCTTGTGCATCTGCGTAAGTCACTTTATCTTTATGCACCTCTGCCTCCATATGTTTTTATGTGCACACATCATGTCCGTGCATATGACTTTGCATGTTTATTTTGGGATCCGAGCTGGCCATAAAAGCATGCCGAGTGTGGAAACTAGCACAATGGTTGTTATATTCATGGTATGTGTGTATACAATTTGCATGTTGTTGTGTCCTCCTTTATGTCTGTGTGTACTTCATCACAAACATCCCACTATTTCAGTCATGTCTACACTGGTCCCTTTCATCCAATTCTCACAGGCCAGGCCAACAGAGCTGCATACTGAGAGCCAGAGGTCTATTGGAAAGTGCTGTGAGTAAATGAAACTGATTAACAATGAAGTGGCACAGAGGAAACAGACAGACAGATGGGAGTCAGATACAGATACAGAGAGAGATAGAGAAAGAGAGAGAGAGAGAGCAAATAACCACATAGTCCTGTCCAAGGCTGGATGGAAGTGACTTTGAATTTTCGACACGGTGACCAGTGCTGTGGTGTGTTTGTGTGTGTGTGTGTGTATGTGTATGTGAGTGGATGAGAAATGGAAAAGAAATCTGCATATACTCTGGTGCTGTGGATTTAATTTGCATAGACCAATGAATATTTTAAAACAGCAAGTCACTTGACAACACACACACTGACTGACGGCCGTACAGACAAACACACACATATAGTTGTAAATAAACACAAGTTTACTGAATCCTCTCACTGACATGCGACTTGATTTGCAACTATCCCCTCTCATGTGTCTATTATTTCATCAGCAGATTGCAAACTTCCTCCGTGTCAGCTCTAATTTTTCTTTGCCTGTTTTTAAAACCAGCTACAACCTAATGATGATCCTTACTGACAGTTCACCAAGCCCTGCCACCCTTAGTTTCTGTTGCTATGCCTGCACGTGCAGTTTATAAAGACGATGACCGATTTTAGAGAAAAGCAGGCGTCATAGCGACCACTGATTTTGCCTGCTGCTAGCTGATTTTGTTAGCTTTAGCTAGCTAGCTGATTAGGCTAATGTTAGCTCCATGGATTGGTAAAATCGCTGTCTCTGGCAAACTTTCCCCTGATTTGCTTCAAAACGAGAATCTTGTCCCAGAAGAAAGTCAGCATTCTCAACAGTTTATGATCCACATGGATGAAATGGAAATATAGAAGCACTGTTCTTGTATTGCAATGTAGAGTTTGTTGGTTAAAGGTCCAGTATGTAGGATTTAGTGGCCTCTTGTGGTGTAATTGCAAGCCGCACCATTTCCTTCCAAGCTCGAAAGACAAACGGCACTACAGTGGCCAATGTGTGGTTTGACTAATATAAGTCATGAATGGAGCTAACCCTCTGAAACTGTAACCCTACATGCTTGTCTATGTAATTAATGGTATGTATATAATAATAATAATAATAATAATAATAATAATAATAATCTTTACTTACTTACTTGGGCCCTGACTGCCAATATGCATGAGCCAGTATAAAGAGGCTAAAACAGTAGTGATGTGGTCATGTTTCTTAGTTCTGGTTAAAAGCCTTGCAGTTGAACAGTCTGGAGTCAATCAATAGATTTTGGGTTCTGGCAGGTTAAAAGGCTGTTGCAATAATCCAGGCATGATGAGATAAAGGCATCCATATGGTCTCTCTGTCTTTAAGAGTGAAGACAGATTGTATTTTGGAAATGTTTCTAAGATGATAAAAACATGATTGCACAAGCTTTGTGGAGTGCTGCTCAAAACCTAAATTACTCATTGTTGTCAAACCAGACACCAAGATTCTTTGCAACAAACTTGCTATGATCCGATAGGCTTAAAGAAGAAGCAGACGTAAGGATTTATTTTGCTATGTGCTGGGAGTTGTCCAGTTTTTTTATGTCATAAAGATAGTTATTCAGTGAACTCAGCATTCCAGGGTCTGTGGTTCTCAAGTACAACTGTGTATTGTCAGCATAAAAATGAAAAAAGAAAATTGGTCTCATGACCAACCCCTGAGGCACACCAAAGTTAACTTGACTCAGTCTGTCTAAAAGGATGCAGTGATGAATCGTATCAAAGGCTACACTAAGGTCTAGAAGTACAAGAACTAAACACATGCCACCATCAGCAGCCATTAAAATGTAACTTTGAGCAGGGCAGTTATTGAATGAGGAGAAACTATAAACTTTGTGAAATATTATCTATGAAATATTGTTAATTATCTTGTAAATTTGGGAAACGTTACACATTAAGTTATTTTTTATTCAACAAACTTTCAATTCTCCTCTCTGGTAATGAGTCATTTTATTTGCCAGTGACTTATCTTACTGTAAATACTCTATAGTACTATTAAAGTAAATAAAACAGCTATAACTGCATATGCATATGCAAACTTTTCTGTATGCACACAAGCATACACCAGGAAAAACAAAAAACATACAAATACACACACGCAGACCAAGAAAGCTATTAGCCCTCTATTACCTGTCGATCTGGAAATGTCAAGACACCATTATGTGGAGTTGTATTGTGGTCTTTGCTCAGCTCACCTTTGGTATTTCTTCTTTTTTCCCGCCTGAGATGCTAGCCGGTTCAGTGTTATGGTAATGTTCATTTTGATAAGCCGGCACTGCGGCTTGATAGACAGGTCCTGGAACAATAGGAGCTCTGGCCCCATCACTCTTGGCAGTAGGGCAAGGACACAAAGGAGACATAATGAGCAGAGATAGCATTGTGATGGGAGGCTGCAGATGAGAGAGACTGAAGGTATTGTGTGTTGGCATGTGTGTTTGTGTGTTTATGTGTGTGGGTGTATTAGAGAGGAAAAGGCAGAGTGTTGGCGTGGGAGGAATCTTGTACACTAGTTTGATATTGTGTTTGCATGTGGGCATCTGTGTGTATCAGAGAGATAGAGAGAGAAACAAAATGTCCACGTGTCTGCCAATCAATCATTATGTTAACAGACGGCCTATTCCCAGCACAGGTGTGTAGGTCTGTAGGTCTGTGTGTGTGTGTGTGAAATACACAAAGCTTCATAACAGGCTGATCAATAGCCTATTCAAGGGTAATGAAACACCAGTCAATATTACCACCCATAAACTGATGACAGTGCCCCCCTTGTCTCAAAATCAAATAAAACTGATGCCCTTCTCTCTTCTACCTATTCTCTGTCTATCCCCTCTTACCTCCACTGAATTAGAAGGCACAAGACTGTCAACCAAGCCAAAGCTAATATTAGCTGTACTGAATTAATTAAACCATAATTCTGAAGGTGCTGTTAGTTTTTATATCATGTATAATGTGCCGAGTCGATGCATTATATTCTAGCAACTGCACAGGTGGAACTGATCCACAGTACAAACCTGTTTAGTAAAGATTAAATCCAGCTCTAGTGTGATAGTTGAGAAATTGTTATGTTGGTAACCAATTTGGTTTGTGACCCTTGTAGTTTGTGACTGCTAAAATTAGTTTAGGTGCTTTTTAGAAGAGCAGGTTACAGTGCCTTTTATAATAACTGGAAACACAGGAACAACTAGCCAGCTCTGTCCAAAGAAAAAAAGCTATAAAGCTCATTAATCATAATGGTGTATTTAGTTTGTTTAATCTGTACACAAACATAAATATGTTGCCAGATGTGTTTTGTGTTGCCAGAAGTGGGTTGTTTTTTTTATTTTTTTATTTTTTTACTTTGGGCTACTTTTCCAGCAGTTTCCGCCAATGAAAAGTTATTAAGGTAGTTAGTTAAGGCTGCGTTCCAATAAATCAGCCCCTCCTCTCACCAGAGTATGAGTTTAGTAGGCTCAGCTCCAGGCGCAATGACTAAATATTGTATTATTATATAATATTATATATATATATTAATATATATTATATCAATTATAATTAAGTTGAAACTGTGTTCTAATTCCAGTTATTACTCAGTGATAAATCTATTCATATGAGTGAAAACAGTTCTATAACATCATCTAGTTCTATTTTATGACTTTTTCATCATTCATCATCTGTGTTATATACAACGATATATAGCTGACAGTCTACTCTGGGCAAGAAAGAGATTAAACTATTGCTTTTAAAAGATCATGCACTTTATCACTTGATTATAAATTAAAGTGAAAGATGTGTTCAAATTGTACTGCACTTATTGATGATTCATGATCACAGATTATTTAAACTACCTTTACCTGTACAAGAGTGAAATATTTAATGTGGAAGCAGGGTTAAATCAGGGGATGTATTTCCAAATGAAATTCACGATTGAACTCAGCAACATACCTCCTCCAGTGCTGATCCACCCAGGGTGCCTACCTCCAGCTGAGAAGTACTGCTGTGCTGAAACCTGAACCAGGCTAAACTGTAGGGCATAGACTTACAGTTTATACCACAGTGCTGTGGCAGTGCAGCTCAGTCAGGACAATCACTCATATACCTATGCACATTCTTTCTGATCACAGCAGTATAGATATACATACTCTACTACTTAAATATTGTGACAAATTCAGTGCTAAGATACAGTTTGATCCCACTGGAAGAAGAAGAGAGGGAACATTTGAGTGTTTCAAGACAAGTACAATTTATAGGCCATCCATATATTGTTGGAATACCTGAAAAGTTGCTCTTTCGGTTCCTTTCCCCTCTTTATGGCAATAGATGCCATTTATACTTGACACAGGATCTTCACAGGGTGTTTATAAATTTGTCTGAATCTGATTAAACATTGGCGCAGTGGTTGTCTTGGCAACCAGTGGGAGCAGGTCGCCGTGGTAAAAATAGATTTTCCTGTCTGTGCCGAGGCGGCTAGCTTCCCTTTGTCATTTAATCGGCACCTCTGTGTTGTGATATCATTAGCCAGGCGAAGGAGTAGAGGGTAAAGACTGTGTGAACAAGTCTTAAAGCATGTCAGAAATGCATATTTAACACCTGGCAAGTTGCAGGCATTGAGAGGAATGATTTGGAGTATTACATGCTGATTACACCGTCACCTTGCTTATAAACTGAGTGAGCAGAGAAATAACAGACGTATGTGATGTAATGCAAGGCAATAAATAGTGCCTTAATAAAAATGTTTTGTTTGTGTGTTGATTCAGTGCTGTGGTGCTGTTTGAGGCTGTTCTTTATTTAGTGGTTGTGTCTTACTGCATTATTCTAAAGGATGTTTCTGATGAGTCTTTTTTGCTTACAAATTTGACTAACCAAAAATGGTCAACGACATGGATTGGAATGGAGTGCAAAATGATGTAGAGATTGTCCATTGTCTATTATCTATTATCCTCACTGCCTTGACTAGGAGCTGTTGTACAGTCTGATGGCCAGGGGGCCGAAAGAGTTTTTCAGTCTGTTGGTGGAGATCGATTGGGACAGCAGTCTGCCACTAAACCACACTGCTCTGCCTGGGTGAAGGTGTTTGTTGCAGAGGGTGGTGGGGCCGTTGTCCGAGTATGGACAGCAGTTTGTCCAGAGGGTCCTTCTCTTTGCCATGTCAACCATAGGGTCCAGCTTCTGTTGCCCACCACTGAGCCAGCTCTTCCTTCACTAGTCCTGTCCAGTCGCCGGCGTCTCTCTTCTTTGCTGTTCCTCCCCCAGCAAACCAGCATAAAAGGGGACGCTGGCCCCACCAAAGAACTGGTAAAGATCTTCTTAGGATGACCCTCCATCTCTTGTCAAGCCTGTCTCTCAGCAGGAGCCAGCCGGATGGTGGGTTTTGAAGGCAGCTGAGATAAAAAACGTGATTTCACAGCGCTCTCTTGTCCAGATGAGAAGTGGGCCGTATGGAGCCAGATAGAGGATGCATCCTCCAAGCCCCAACCTTCTCTGGTATCCCAACTGGCAGTGATTCTTGTGGGTGTGGGACCTTGGGATCTGAGGACTTGGAGCAGCAGCCGTTCAAAGTTTCATAATGTGTGATGTAGTGCTACTTGGTCTGAAGTCAACTGGCTTTCCCCTTGGGGTGTTTTTTTTCTTTAGAACCTGGTGAGACATGAAGTCTTCCAGAGCACTGGAACCCTCCCCAGCTTGCAGGCTCGTCGAAACATGCTGGAGTGGCTCCCCAGTTCAGCAGAACAGGCTTTTAAGCATCTTTGGGACACAATCTGTCCGGGCTCACTGCTTCCTTGGGGTGAGCCTCCTCAAGCTCTCTGCACACCTGAATCCTTGGTGATTGGTGGTGGGAGGGGGGGTTTGAACTGTCCCATGTGTGGAGGGTGGGGGTGGTTGCAGTCTGAGGTGGGTATGGGACATGGGTGGTGGTGGTTGGGGGAGGTGGATGGACCATGGTGGGGGTGTGAAGTGGGTCCGTCGCTGGTTGTGGAGCTGGAGTATCAACTGTTAAAAAACAGGTTTAGCTGGTTTGCTCTTCCAGCATCCCCCTCTCCTGTGATGTTGCCCTTCTTCTTGCAGCCTGTGATGGTTTTCATGCCATCCCAGACCTCCCTCTTACTCCCTCAAAGTAAACCTACCTCACTACCTTCCTTCTGTAGTCCTCCTTTGCCTCTCTCAGATGGACCTTGAGTTCCCCCTGTACGCGCTTCAGCTCGTGTGGCAACACGACACGTACGGAGCTACTGGAGTAGCAGTGTCCTGCTCACGTCGGCGCCGGAAGTAAGATGGTCATGGTCAATCTTATATTTTACTGATCCTCGTAGGGAAATTCATTCCCTGCATTTGACCCATCCTAAGTACTAGGGGCAGTGGGCAGTCAATGCATGCCCCCCAGGGACCAACTACAGATCTGAGCCAGTACTTTGGTCAAGGACATTGAGAGAAAGAAAGACATCAAGTTTATTTTTCAATTGAGTTTATATGCAATCTCATTGCCTCTAAAATTTGCTTCATGTTCTGTCTGAACACACAGCACACAGTAACAGTCTGTTGTTAGGATATACCCAGAGAATGCCAGCATGGCTTATGCCTGCTAAATAGATATTAACACCATCTTCAATGAAAATTTAAAAATGGTTTGGACCAAGTGGTGGTATTACTGTGTTGTCTGCTGGACACGTATAAATGCTACTGCAAAAACTGTATCCAACAATAACTTTAGGTGTAAGGTGTTTTTTTTTTTTCAAGCCATCACCACAAAGGAAAACTGCTGCTGAGAGTGACAGAAGGCTTTTAGGTGCTCACAGCAGAGAGCAGTTCTACGCCATGTTTCCACATGCTGACATTAAATATCAGCAAAAGATTATAAAAAATCCCTTTAAACAGGAGGAGATAAATCTAATATATGACTGCCTCCATTATAGCTACTCTGCTGCTCAGTTCACTATAATCATCAAGCAACATTTTGGATGTCTGCTCTGAGCTTTGGACACTACATCTAGCCATTATCCTGCTGCCTACACACACAAGCACACATCTCCATGTAGCCTCTGAACACCTTTAAACATTGTTTGGGTCTCACAGGCATCGGTGTAGTGATGTTTTTTTTATTTATCTGTTTATTTCTCTCAGAAACAAATGGGCTGCATGGGGCAGTCAGCGCCATCTGTTACTGTTGAGGCTGATAGCTGCTCTAATAGGCTGGGACTGAGGTCCACTCTGCTGACGCACACACACAAACACACATATTCCTGCTGTAACGAAACTGTAGCAGGTTTGATTTAGGCGGCCTATTGTGCTCATAAGCATACACACATAAATCAGCATACATACATTTCAGTTTGAGCTAACGTATCTAAAATCAATAGTGTTAATGATGCATACACCGAAACAACTGAAAGTGTTTATCAGTAACATAAGTGCTGGTAAGCTGAAGACTGGTGGGTATTTCACTACATGTAACCCATTCCTTATTGATTTTCATGCACAACCGTACACCCAACCCTGTTTGGGACCGTCTCATCCATTGTGTGGGAGACAATCCTCAATTTTTTCCATTAAAAAGCTCAGGAAAAGTGGCTGTGCACTTCATCCTTGAAGTCTTTTCTCTTGTAAAACTGAAACCCTGCCTGTGCTTTTTCTTTTGAGTGTGGAATGGGTTCATTGGTGCCCATTGGAACCAATGGGAGGAAAACACCCTCTATGCTGCTGTGTTTGGTTTGTTTGTTCTGGGCTACTGTAGAAACATGGCGGTTTAACCTCAGAAAGCAGACTCCATAGAAGGCAAATCGCACAGTTCTTCTAAGGTTTGTTAGGTAAGGTAAAATACACAACAATTCCTGCATTTAGGTGATAATTCACAAATGAAAACATACATAGAACATATCAAAAGATTCCATTTCTGACTATAGATCATCCTAAATGTTACACACTCGGCATTTAAAGAATTCAAAATTAAATATTTATTCCAACTGATATGTAAGATATAGGGGTTATAATGAGGTTGCATAAAACAGTTGTCTTGGTCCACTCTTCTTATTATTATACATGCTTCTATTGGGTAATATCATCAGCAAATACATTAAATCAATTATCACAACTATGCTCAATTCAGCATGACAACCCTAAACCTTTGACTTCACTTACAACTTGAATGGACATGGACCATTTCATGTCACCTTTTTCATCCTGTTTTTTCCGTGTGAGATACATGTTTATTTATTTAATCCCTAAGTAATGCAATTTTTTCCCTTGCAGCGGTGACGTAGTTCCTCAAAGCTTCTGCAGAAGAGGAGGAAGGAAATAAAAGATGGAAGATCCAGGTTCATAATTCACTCAACAGGAACTGAAGGGTGAAGAGGTGGGCAGTGTGAAACTGCATAGAATGCAGTAAAGAGATAGAGTAGCAGCTTTCAGGAGTGTAATATTACTTTCCCTAGGAACACTGAGAAAAACATTGTTTAATTCAATTTCTGCAATAATAAAACAGCTACCAATCAAAACTGTTCTCACACTTTTTTATTTGCTGTTATCTAAAACCTATTCCACCTTCATCTTCAGATTTGTTTTCCTTATTGTCCTCTTGTGCTTAGCTCTGTAGATGATAAATGGTAGAACTGACTTTCTCTGGGTTGTAGTCAGTGACGGCTGGTGGAGATTTTGGGTGGGTGGGCTAACAAATGTATTA
>NW_023339729.1:12149302-12153135 GCF_004916995.1 Morone saxatilis | reverse complement strand
GCTCTGCAGCCTCGGTGCCTCCTCCTCAGCTCCTCAGGTATAGGGTGGAAAATGCCGGCCATTGTTTCGAGTGAAAGCAGCTTCTCCCTTGAATAAACAAGATGTCCACCGTTATGTTGTCTGTAAAAAGTCATTGTATCCATAGGATATATCAAGTTCTACACAGCTAGGGTAATATAAAGAGTTAAAAGTTTAAAAAAACACAGTTGAAGTACTAAAAACAACACGACACATATGGAGCTACTGGATAAGCGCCCTGCTCGCGCCGGCACTGGAAGGTAAATGTAATTGTCATGCAATTCAATGCAACAACACTACAGAATATAGCCTCAAACTTACCAGACAATAAACGTAGTACGTTTTTATTTACTATTACAAGACTTTTAAGTTGGACTCCATTACAATGTAGGACAGCGGTACAATGTTGGTCACATGTGATGCCTTTACAAAAAAAACATTTCTAATTATCAATTTTGTGGTTTTTGTTGGTCATGCAGTAAGTGCTGAAAGGAGCAGCTATCCACGGGAAAAGTAAGTATCCAAGTAAGGAAATAGTAATACATAAAATAAAATGCATTTGCCTCAACCTTTCAACTTACCTTGACATTGAAGATGAGGTAAGGAAGGTTGGAAGGTGGTAAATGTACCACATCTGCAGATAAAAGTCAGGCAGAGAAACCTTTGATAACACACCACTGACCAATGCGTCCATTGATGAACATGGTAACACAAGATATTTTCTCCCTGGTGAAAGTCACCCAATGCTCCAAATGGGTTGCGCAACATAAATGTTGCTTATAACATGGATAGGATAGTTAATATACTTAAATCTTAACAACTCTTTATATATAATGTGGCCTTTTCGATTTTTCTGTATTAATTTTCTCTGTTAATTAGTGTAAACATCATTTGTGATAAATCCAGGCCACTCACCAACATAACCACAAACTGTACAGGCTAACTTAAACAACTGAGAAAGTAGATGTATTTGTGTGATTAGATAAGGCATGTAAATTAACAGCTGTCTTGCAACAAAAAGCCAAAAATGTCAATGTTTTTGACAAGAGACGTAAGACAAATAATCGCTCACTTTTTTTTCTCTGTGATAATTTATTTACTCTCACCTCTCCTTTCCCTCCCTGTCTCTCTTTGGCTCAGTTTATTTCTGCACTGTTGAGAAAATTATTCATGAAAACAAACACAAAAATATACAGCATCTCCAACTTCTTTGATGCATTCAGGTGCATATATCCCCCCTATAGTCAGACCCTGTCACAAATGTTCCAGACTCACTCTTACATTTCTGGAGATACAAAGGAAAGACTGGGAAACGCTCCTGTTCATAGGAACTATTAAATTTTCAAAATTCCCCTCTCACAATGGGAACTAACAGGTTTTAAATAAGATCATCAACAATCTGCCTACAAGAATAACTTCACAAGCTGAAACCCCTGAACAGCGTTACGCCTACTTTGGTTGATTAGACCTCTTCTCAGTGTGCACAGACTAAGAGCTCTATGACTCTCCTGTTAGCTTTATAGATCCTATCAGGATGGAAGAAACGAGTTTAGTGACCTCAGAAAACTCCCAGTGTGGCTCCACCTAACTCCAAGAGGGGAATTTTAATCAGCCAGAATATCTGAAAATACACAAGCGAGTGTGCAGAGTTCTGTTCTGTATAGCTACATTTATGCTCAACAGTCACAGTCCATTTGCTTTGCTTTCTAATTATGGCCTTGATGCATCTACTAACAGGGTCACAGATTGTGTCAGATAGTATATATTATTTATATGTGATAAATTCAGTGTCTACACAGTTTTATTTTTCAGCTTAAAGAACTTTTAGCTCTGTTACAGGCAGAATTTTGCCTATTATACAGCCACTAATCAGACATCCAGTAGTGTCCAATATCTATGTTGGGATTTAATTTAAGCTAAATCTAAACAGTCTCATAATGAGTTAATGTAACAACTCTTTAGCCCACAGATGTCCAATCAGACTAAAGTGTAACTTGAGTACTTAACGATTGCTCTGATAGATAAACAGTGTGGCGATAGGTTTTGCTGATTAAACTCTACTTGTTCAAGAGTGACTTCATCTCCCAAACTCCATTTCCTGTAATCACTTGGATCCTGGCAGCAGGTCCCTCTGAGAGCCAAGTGGCACTCTGCCCATGTAGCAGAAACTAATCAAGTAAATAGGGGTTGACTTGTAATTTGTCCAGTCAAAACCCTGTTGACCTGCAATTAAGGTGCTGTGGAGAGGTCAGAGCGACAGTTTGATGTTTAACAACGGTATTTACTGAGGTCACTTACTTAGAGAAATGGCTTGAGGTGTGCCAGGGTGCTCCTATTGCAAAAACAAGCAATTACTTAGTATTATTGTTTTTATTGTTGTTTTACTTGGGTGTTTTTACATTGTATGAGTACTACTTTTTAAAGAGTAATACAGTACGCTTATTATTTTCCAGTGTGTTTAGAATTAGTATGAGTGATATTGGAGATGAAAATTAAGTAATTCAGTACATATGATATAAATCAGTGCATGAATGAGCCCCAAGTATTTTCACAAATATCTTTGGCACTCATTAACTGCAGGCTATTGATCAGCTTAAAAATCTAGTTGAGCTTACCAGCAATTAGGTGCATTCATGGGCATTGTTCAATGGGCAGCCAACATAGTTTTATAGAACTATGCATATAGTTTTACATTTTATTTCTTTGTATTTTATTTCTTTTAAGGATAAAACAGATTCATAAAAAGCATCGTTTTAGGGTGGGCAACTGTAATTTTTCTCATTAGCTAGTGAGTGCTAACAGAGCAGCCAGCAGCCTATGTTACTGTAAAACTAATTTGGCAAAAATATACTAATTTACACAAGCTTTGTGCTGCACTAAGAGACTTGTAATTGAGGTTATCCACATTCAATAAATAATAACGGCTTTTGTTTATGGTTGAATGGAAATGTTATTGTTGTTAGGGCCGTAAATATACTGATTGGATTTTTCAATTTCAAGTACTTTATTGTCATGTGCTCACCAATTACAGTGAAGTAGTCATTGTTTTTCTCGTATCCCTAAACAGCTTATAAACATGTAGTAAAATAAATATACTATGATGTAAACAGAATGTAACAGTAAGTAACCAGGTAAGTATGCAAGTGAAGGTAATGCAGTGCAGTAGTGCCAGATTTACACAAATCACAAATCATGTTTTTTCCCAATATGGGGGTTGTGAGATATATTTCAAAAGATGTCACAAGATGTCCAGTAAGTAAGATCAGTAAGGATGTGTCTGTATCAGATAGGGGCTAAATTACCTGGAGGCTCTATAGTTGCACAGTATATTTACAGTACCCTCACACAAAGACACACACCTGCAGACACATCTAACCACACGTTCATCTACAAAGGCTAGACCAAGCTGAGTTATTTCTAAGGCAGTGAAATGTGTTTCTTGTCTTTATTAGTGGCTTTGGCACCCAATCTGGGCACCTTGTGACAGTGATGGAGCAGTCCATCTCAGCCAGATCGTATAGAGGGGGGACTGACCCATATCCTGAAGAGAGAGATCCATTTTATTACAGAACTCCAGAGAAACAAAGAGAGAGAGAATAAAAATCAGAGAATGGGGGAGAGGAGGGCAGAGGTTCATTTTATTACAGAACCCCAGAGCAGAAACCTGTCCCCATGGTGACAGATCGCCACAGCAACTGCCTCTGATGTTCACTGTGAAGCAGCAAGGCTCTCTGCAGGACGCAGCCCTCTGATTAAGTCAGAAACATATCCAGATACGCTGTTCAGCCTTCAAACTCTGATCACACACACACACA
>NW_023339729.1:12140673-12149191 GCF_004916995.1 Morone saxatilis | reverse complement strand
GCTGTAGAGTTTAAGTCTGCAGGGGACACATAAAGCAGAATCACACTCAGGGAGAGCACCATCATTACATACAAGCATCACTCTCTTGCTGTCTCTCATCTTTGAACAAACACATGCAAATGCATACACGCACAATTCAGTATTTACCTCAAACGGGCCACCTCTGTTATCATTTCACAACTATCACATTCCCTCTTCTAGTGAAGACTGGAAGTTAAAAGACACACAATAATGGTCGGGGGAACTTTCTTAATGTTGAAACAAATAAGGTCAACAAAAGTATTGACAAAATGTATCTGAAATATTTAGTTAGTTGTTTTAACTATAATATAATAATATAATATACTGAGTGATAAATGATGCTGTTTTGTCACAACACAGATGTATGGAAGTGATTCTGACAACGACCAAAATATTATGCTTATTATTCCACTTCCTATAACTTTCTGTCTCCTTTCTAGCTCACTATATTCGGACTGCTTTACATTTTTACCTCAATAAATTTTACATATTGCATGTTGTGTCCTTTCAGTACATTCATATAAGATATGGGAGACTTACCAGATGCGTTATTCAAACTTGGCATGTTTTGGTGCAATTGGAAAAAACACTAGTCATGAGAACAGCAGCAGTGGTTACTATCTGCATTGCTGCAATAGAGGCCAGCACTGACAGCCCAGTTATCTGTGCATGGCCGGCAATGGAAATTATCCCACACATTTACTAGTGGGAGGTAGTGTGCCTAAACTAGTATTTTTGCCAGCCCACGGAGGTGGTGTAGCCAAGGAGATTGAATGGTCCCTACTGATTAATTAACTGACTTACATACAAAATAAGAAAGAACCAATCACAATATAATCAAGGATGCTTTATTAAGACTGAACCATGAATCAAATGTTTAGCGCAATATAAAGACTTTAAGGTCCACTGTGTGACATTTAGGAGGCTCCTATGGTTCTAAATGGAATATAATAATTGCAAAGGTATGTGTGCCGATTTATAATCAATTTATAATCACTGAAAATAAATATCATTGTGGTTTTTGTTACCTTAGAATTCACATAATACACAAGTAAGACCAAATATCACCAATAATAATAAATCAATGGAACAAAAACATTTCCCAAAATGAAACTTAAAACTGATAATGCCATTTCTAATGGGCAATTTTGGCAATTATCTCAGATAAGAAAAAGCATATTTTAATAATACAATGAATGATTTTGCAGTTTCACGGTCCTTGTGTTGTTCATTCTGGGAATAGGAGAAGAGACCATGTGCTTTTCCTACCTATGACAGCAATGTCTGCTATAGAAAAAGGGCTTTCTCTGTCTGTGTAAACCAACACTCAAGTATCTCTCATTGATATATAACAAGGAAAAGAAATATTAGAAACACCTTTCTGTGAATAATTGTGAAACCTTTAACAGCACCCACAACCACATCTTTCAAATAATTATTATTGAATCAGCACCTCTCTAAACCACGTCAAAAAATTAATATATATAGTATAAGTTATAATATATATATATATATAGTTATGATATTATATATAACCTTACTGATAGAGCAAGGTGTTGTATTGTATATTTTAATCTATAGGTTGTTACTGGGTGGTTTACATTGCGTACATTTCAATTGTATGATGTAACGTTAATAAAAGACACAAAAAAGATCTCAGTGCCTAAATCAATTCGTCTGGGATTTGTAAGTGCAAGATAGATGCTTGACCTCGCCGAGAACTCAATCTGACGTGAGTCACGAATTGGCAACCTTGGCGCTGGCAAATGAAAGTCAAACACGGTAGTAACAAAAACTGCACCATATTAAATGTCTAACTTAAAAAAAATAAACATGTTTACAGCCTGGTACAACAAAAACGGTTTTGGTCCTTCTATAGCTTCTAATTTTCCTGTTCATGACACTATTTGGGGGATGAATTTTTATATGACTCACCCATTTAAATTATGACAAGGTTTAAAGTTATTCATAATTAAGGACATGACTTTGAGCGACAGGTGGGTGCTGTCACAGGCGGTTGGTTTCAGTAATCAGGTTTCATTCATTGACAGCAATGAAAAAACTGAGTCAAATTCTGCATGTGCCAATAGAGCTGATTCTGATTCTATACAGGCAACAAGTAAAGTAAGAAACACAAACGTCATGTTTTTTCCAAGAACAAATATACAAAGGCCGATTGACCCACCTGCTCTCTCAGCATCCCTGCAGGATAATCACTCCATACTCTTTTCTCCCAACAGTTTCTAAAACAGATATCCCAATGAACATTATTGGACTACAGGCGCTAGAGTAATGGGATTTTATACAGTTTAGTAGAGTTTTTGTTAAGTCCAGTGGGGGAGCTGATCAGTGTCTGGATTCATTCTCTCTTCCATTACTCTGATCTATCCCAGTAACCCGACAGAAGGCGAGGGCATAGAAAGCTGCAGATGGGTGGAAATGACAGGATTAGACATGGATAACATACATCACTGTCCTGAGAATGTAAGACGCACAAAAACACACTAAATAAACTACAGTAAATGTAAATATCAGACCAACTTGTTGGATATGCAGATGTAGTCACAACTGTAATGTAAATTACCCTATATAATCTACCAAAATTAAATTACCGGATTGTCAATGTTGCTTATTCCTTTGTGTTCCAGCCATCCAAACCCGAACCTGATCTGTTCCTGTTTTTTGGCTCCTATTTCTTTTGAGTTGCCTGGTCCTGATCTGCTTACCTGTCGTGCCCCTCTTGTATTTGTATTACTGCTTGGGCTGCCATTCTGTTTCCAATTTAGAAGCGTGTTCCTGGCCATCGCTTTGACAAATGTACCTTCATCCGACCTGCTTGCCTGGTCTGTATTTGTCTGCATTTGAGTTCTCCTACCCCTGTCACAAACTCCTCACAGAAAGGCCTCATCTGGAAGGGTTGAGTTTAAACCAGGAACCATTCTGTGATAGGCCACAGTGCAAACCTTTTATCCACCTCCACCCCAAGACACGGAGGTGATTGATTGTGAAAATTATAGGGGAAAAATTAACTGTGGGGATTATTTATGACCGTCAATCAAACAAAAACATTTAGTCCATCTGATTCGTCTGATCAGCAGCAAATTTCTTAAACATCCAGAATATTCTATTAAACCATCGCACTGAATTCATGAATTATTTTTATGAGGAGCATTGTGATGTGACAATCTGTGCCAGTAGTATGCAGAGGTACATTAGGTTCAGAGAACTACCTGAAGAGCTCTGTCAGTGGGATGTTTCCCTTGTGGTGCACTGGCACCTTAGCCAGATGGAGCCAGATGTTGGATAAAACTAGGACAATGTACTCCCCAACCTCAAAGATGTCTTTTAGCTCATCATAATATTGCTGCTGTATGCAAACAGTCTTTTGACCAGTTTATGCATCAACAGGCCCATCTGTTCCCAAGTAATGGTGCTCAAGTGTCAAGTCACAAACACAGAGGGGAGTAAAGCCCAATTGAGCTCTGCCATGCACCACGCTGACTTTTTCCTACCGCTGCTGTGGAGATCTGAGTTTTGACATTTCTATTTCTCCTGGGAGAAGAAGATTGATTTCTCCACAAAACCTACCTAAAAATTATTTGGGAGGTGATGTGTTGCACAGGAACACTTACACATTAATACATTGATCAATTCTGGCCTTGTGGTTAAGAAGCATACCAAGAATCCTTGATTCAAAACCTTTGTTGCATGTTTCTTGTCACCTTCTATCCATACACTGTTAAACTAAACCTGGAGTGCAGAACTTTTGTCTCCCCCTCCGGCAGTGAGAATAATTACGCAAACACAAAACACACAAGAATTTGAATTCCACTACAGTGTATCAGTGCTAAACACTTCAACAAGCAATTAATGAGTCTGTATCAAGTCCATTAAATATAAAACCTGAACATATTAATAAAGTATTAGACTTTATTTAATATTCAACCCAATCAGCAGACAAGAACATCAATACTGGAAAATTCCACAAAACCCCAAATTACATTGGATCCAATGTTAACATTTGTCTCATTCTTGCTTTTTACAATATCTGCACATGACAACTATAATATAGTTGAGGTGAAGAAAACATTGTGGTTATGGCAGATAAACTAAAGTATAGTAAAGGTTAGGGAACTAAAACAGCTTGTTAAGGTTAGGTAAAGATGATGGTTCCAATTACAGTAATCTGAACGGTGTCCATCCTCCAATCCAAGCTCCACATCCTTACTTTCTGCCTCATAACAGGGCAAATTACTTTCTGCCACTGAACAGTGGCATTGGACATAAATTGTGGGGTGTATAATTGTAAAATATAGACTTAATGCATAAAGACACTGGGGTTTAATATTAATGTCTACTTTCCATCCAATAATCCTGATAAAACATTGAACTAAGTTGACAATCTAAAAATAAGAACCTTGAGCAGTTTTCTTGAAAAAAGGCACCCAGGGTCATGTGTCCTGTTTTAAGGTACAATGCATATTATGTCAGTTTGGGTATAGATTATATGTGTGCACACACAGAAAAAGTATTATGCTATGTCTGCACATCCAAACACAGTGGCATATAAACACATCTCTTAAACCCTTAGAGGACAAAGTCATTACAGTTTATTCCGCTATGTGAAACATGACCCAGTTAATCCAGTGAAGGCTCTGTATGACCGGCCCTGGCCACAATAAATACTCCGGCTACGTTCTGCAATTCCCTTTAATAACCTTTTCCCAAACTGGACTGCAGCTCAAGCTTACAGTACAACCCCAGCTCTATACACAGATGTACTCCCTATAAAAACTACACTGGATATTAAACTTCCTTCTTTTTTAAATGTACCAAACCTAAACACAAAGTAGGAGAAAGAAGTGAAACTTTAAAGTGATGGACATATATTGGTTCAGAGAGAGACAGAGGCTATCAAGGGAAATTTATTTAGGCTTGGGGCTGAAGCTGCTTCTGGTATAAAGGCTTTATTGGTGTTTGGTGAGAGGTGGATGTTAAGCCCTCTGCATACTTAGGAACTGTCTTTAGGTGGAGGATCGAGAAACAGGAAGGAAATTGTTATGTCCAGGAGATAGTTATATTGTATAACATTAGTATTTTTTGATTAGGTTTTTTTTTTTTTTTTTGAGATAGAGCAACAATTTAGCAATCATAGAAAAAACAGGACATCTACTATGGCATCATCATTTGAAAGAGAGGCACTCTGGCATGGGCTAATTGTACAAACACTGAAACAAGATTTAAAGTAGTAGTTTACAAGCCTGGGGCAGAAAATACACACATATTATTTCACAATTTGTTAGTTATATTGCTGAATTTATGTTTTTTATGTGTTTTCATAGATAGAAGCTAGAGGCGAAAGAAGTTTATTTCTTCACATTAGGGCTGAAGCAGTCATAAATACGAGTACAGACATGGTGTAGGAGATGTCAAAGGCCTGAGTCTTGTACCCCATTAAAACAACTCAAACAAACAACACAATAAATATAACCTATAAAACTCAAATAATAAAGCAGGAGGATGTGTGTGTGCATGCGTGCACTGAATGTAAAATGTAGACACTATAAAGCTCTTTGTGCTTTCCTGTGCAGAAGGTAAAGATGGAAGACGGTGAAACATTCTTACATGTAGTTAAACATCTATAAAGCTTCTGTATAGTGTATCTCACAATGACAAAGACCTTCAGAGTCTGGATATCAAGATAGTTTAGTAAGGTTGTGGCAGCAGCAGATATAAAGTCTGTGTGCTGTCTCATTGTGGACCTCCTGTTATAAATTCCTCAGCCTTGTTGTCAAGCTGAACCTTCAGCAGCAAGAGAGGAAGAAAGATTAGTTTGTTTATGAAAAGTTAGAGTGGTATGGAGCCATTTGAATATGTAATGGACTCTTTAACCCTCTATTGTCTATTGTCAGACTCACACTGCAAATACACCACGAGGCTTTATATCTCTTGTCATTATTGTCATCTTATTGTATTGTGTTTTTCATCATCCAACACTTTCAATTTCTCTAACTTCCTCTTCATTTATCCTCTTATTCTCCCTCACTGAGCTTTTTCATTAGACGTTTACTTGTATCTCAACCCATCATTGTTCCCTCCCTTTTTCTCAATTTTCTCTCTGCCTTTAAAACATGCACGCACACAAAAGTAGACGCAGAGTGGGATAGGGACACTTAATCTCTTCTTTTCACAAACACAAACTCACATCATCTGTCCCTTTCTCACTTTCTTGAACTCTTCATACTTCTTTTTGTGTCCGCAACACAGCAAATGTACACTCCCTCCCTCCTCCTGTTCAGTGTAAGTCTCCTGTGAATTGACTTCCAGCCAAGGTCGCCTTGGTGACATGATGGAGAGCCCGGCTGAAAACATTTAGCCAGCTTCATTACTCCCCTTCCTGGGCCCTTGTGCAAGTCTCTCTTTCTGTGTGTATACGTGTGTGAGTCTGCACTATGAAGTGATTAACAGAAGCAAGGCTATCAGACCAGGACAGAATAGAGGGTAGAGGAGCACAGGGAAGGAAGGAAGGGTGAAGTATGTGTGTGGTGGGGTAGGAAATCAAAAAACAAACAAACAAAAAAAACAGTGCAAAGAAGTCAAGACACCTCGTTAATGGCTGTGATTAAGTGTTGAAATTTCATAAGGTTTATTCTTCCATGTGCAGCTGTAAGAATGGCATCTGGGGTGGCAAATCGAAAAATTGAGCCATCAGTCTGTGTTTTGCTCCAACACTCCTGGGGTAGCAGTTTTAAAATATGAGGCGCTTGCATTAGGTAAAAGGTAGAGGTGCATACCAGTGTGCTAAAAACAAAGTAGTTGTTGATCGGTCAACACCATCAGCAATTGTGACTTTCCGACAGTCCAACAGTCATGCCCACTGACTAGTTTATATGACGTGGTCATATAACCAATGAGCCAACCTCCTGCATCCTGTATCCTGTATTAAGTCTTTTTTTTAAAGTTTGCAAATCTTTGGCCAACTCTTTTTGCATCTTCTGACCTTCTGATGCTGAAACAAATGAGCACATAATCAGTGTTTTTTGCATTACTTTGCATTATCAGTTGTTGTTTTTAAGGTTACTTTTTCACTTTGACCTTCATCACAATGCTGCTCAGAAGCTTCAGACGAATAGAGAATACAACAATGTTTTGTTTGTGTCAGTGTTACAAAAGTTAGTTTTGCTTTGGGGAAATAGGCTTACTGTGAACATAATTTACAACTTTGAGGGTAAAAATTAGAATTTTTCCACATGATGAAGGAGTAGTTGTGTAAAGTAGTTTATAGGGGTATATATGACAAAATGTTCATTATTGTTTTGTTTTTTAGTTTAAGCTATTAATTAAGTGTCTTGTTTATGATATGATAGTTTATTATATCTGTTTTCATCTTTTTAGGATTTACTGTGTGCACATGAAGTACTAATGAGTCACCGTTTCTAGACAGACATGAAAACAGCTTTACTAAGCTGCTTAAATTATGAATGTTAATGTTGACCCAAACACGAAGCACAGTGAAACATCTATGTGAATAGAGATGTTGTTGTGTATATATGCAGGAAGAGGAGTATGAGTGCCTGAAGATGGAGCTGGGTGAAGCCGGCCAGCCATTATTTAATTACCAACATAAAAGTTAATTGTGGAGCTTTTAATGCTGAGGATGTGGAAAGAGGCCATTATTCACAGGTTTGTGAAGTGACTACTGAAGACTCAAAATGAAGAGCCACGGCTTCCAGCTGCTCTAACGGGGAAAAGACTTTGAGTTAGTGATGGACAAGCACTGTGTGGATCATTGTTTTCTCCAAATGGCTTTCAGAGAAGTATACAAGAAGAAAACAGACATCGTTTTAATTTTTTTATTTATTTTTATGCCACCATGGTTCAAACCAAAATTGTCTAAAGTAAACTAACGTTTGTGTTTTACGGTGTATAATGAGCATTACAGCCTCATGGGTCTGATAGTGTGGCTGTGAACTATGGTTTTAAGGTTTTAAGGTCAGCAATTGGAGAGAATACAAATATTTTTTGTATGTTTATTGAGTTCAGTTAAACCTCACATAATAAATGGAACAAGACAAAACATAGTACATTGCATGACAAGGTTGAGTCATGTGTACATATTACGGTAATGAAAGAGGAAATATGTGATAGAGTGGAGGTGGAGGTGAAATGGGGGGGTAATATATTAAAGAAGAAAAATTATAAATAAATAAATAAATAATAAAGTAACAGGGGTGTTGCTGTCATGTTGTATTTCTTGTGTGATTGATTTGTTTGTATATATTTCACAGCACATTAATAATAGTAGCAATAATAGGGGAGGGTTGTAATGTAAAGTAATGCATTTGTATGTGTTTTCGTGTCAGAGGGCTAATACATTCACAGGTAGGGATTCTGACCTAACATGAGCATAATAATAAGAAGAAGAAGAAGAAGAAGAAGAAGAAGAAGAAGAAGAAGAAGAAGAAGAAGAAGAAGAAGAAGAAGAAGAAGAATGACG
>NW_023339729.1:12140410-12140573 GCF_004916995.1 Morone saxatilis | reverse complement strand
TAATACTAATAATAACAACAACAAGAATACATTGAATATTAATTAATAATAATACATCCACACCAGTTCTAATTATCATTATCACCATCAACAACATCTGAAACATCAATGGAACTTATAATAGTAATACTAATTAACATAGCAATAGACCTTTTTCACAGCA
>NW_023339729.1:12139805-12140305 GCF_004916995.1 Morone saxatilis | reverse complement strand
TGACCTGAATGAAACAAAACCTTAATAAATATCATTGGTACTTGTGTTTACCTTACTATTTAAATGGCTGCTCTAGAAAAAGGTCTATAATAATAACAAGAATGACTCTGCTAAAAGATACTACTACTACCAACCTGCAAAAACAAAAACAAAGGTTTACTGTTTAAAATCTATTTTACATATGCTATTAAACTTTAATATAAATGAGCTTTAATTTGGCTTTATGGTGAACAAAGAGAACACAAGCTACAGCTTATGAATCAAGCTTCAAGCAACATGCAAGTAATGAATTACAAGCAATCTGTTGGGCCTGCCTGCCGGTATTGTATATAACGCAGATCATGACGCATCTGGATGGGCTATCTGTCTCTGCCAAGGCTCCACAGCACTGTGGAGGAGCAGGTGTTGGAGAAGCAACAAAGTTTGCTTAAGGGAAAACTACAGTCATCCTTCAAATTCAGCAGGGGTTTTACAACTAGGGATAGGGTTTGTTGTGTTCT
>NW_023339729.1:12133115-12139767 GCF_004916995.1 Morone saxatilis | reverse complement strand
TGTGTGTGTGTGAATGAATATGTGTGTGCATCTGCAGGTGCATGGTGGGCATGAACCATAGATTATATGTATGTAAAGGGAACAACTCATGTTCTATTTATACTGTCTTCTCTGTGTCCCAACTGAACAAGTACTGTCACAGCCTCCCTGAGGACGTGTTTTTTTTTCTGTTCGCTCAAAAGCTTCCAGATATCACGAGCCAATATTTTACTTTACTTTGGTGCAAATGCAGCTTGAATTTTCCTCTGATGCCACATGCTGCGTAGAGAAGCTGATGTACAGGATGATAAGTGGAATATAAAAAGAGAAACAATGACAGTGTATGAAAATGAAAAATATTTTTTTTAGATCACTCACATATTCTCACTTAATCTCTTCTTGCCACTTGAGTTCAAAGACCTTCTTTTCCCAGTTTTCCTGTCTCAAGATGTTTCTGTGCAGTGGCGGTGTTCTACCGCTACACTGCCCCTCTGTTTTTTTCACATCATAAAACCATAACATATTACACATATGATAGCTATTCCCATTGGCTGAAGAACTGTATATATTACCCTTATTGCTTTTACTGTAGAACAAACACACTGTGACCTTGCAAATTAATATTTTCAAAGGTAATTACACACAATCCCTCAAAGTGTTATTAATCATTACAAATGAGCCAAGGGGAAGTACTGAGATGAGCCCTGCATTACACACATATATAATGTATGCATATATATTTGAATCCTGAGCTTCACTTACATATACCACCATCACCATCAATAATTTCTCTGTGGCTGAACACATTACCTCCAGAGTGAGGGCAGAAGAGATTTGAACCTGCTACCTTTAACATGGTCTGTATCATTGAGAAGTCACCCCTTTACTTCATTTCATTTGAATAAGTGCAGGCCACAACACGCCATTTTAATGAAGTCATTAACATGTGAGCCATGATAATGCTGGCAGGGCCTAGGGCTTGTGTCTTACAGAAGGTGTGTCAAGGTTGTTGCCTTCTGTGAGCTGTTCATATGTAGTAAAACAGAACTGCATTATTTTCTGCTTTTCAATTTTCAATCTATGTAATAATAAATAAATAATGCACAGTAGAGAGTAGAGGTCAAGAAAAAGTCTGCTCCTTCTCATACATGTGTACTGAACTAATATATTAAATACATGCTGTATTACATGATTAGACATTGGCTCACAATTAAAAAAGAGAAAGGATCATTCAGTGAGCCTTTAAATAACGGCTTAGTTGATGTGCGCTTCCTCAACAATGCAGTTACACTTCAGGGCAACAAAGATATTACATGGACACCAAAAGAGCTGTGATTTGTCAGAATGAGAATGTACCCTTCTTCTTTCTGTAACACACATCTAGCAAAGCATATCCTTTATAAACCTGCCGCAAACCTCAATCACTGTTGAGTACAATGAATGAAGATACATAAATACAGCAAATGAATGGGAGTCTTCACACTTGATACAAGTTATTTGGATGTAACTCCAGTTATACATTTATAAATGTGTAGCCCACCATCTGAAGTGAATTTGGGAATGTAAACACATTTATTGTGGGGAATAAAATATTTAAGATATTTGTCTCGTGTTCTTTCATACTAGTGCTTGGCTACTATGAGCAGTGAGATTGGCAGTTGGACAGATATGTTGACCCCTGATTTTTTATTTGGTCTAACCACGCTGTATCACACAGCTGTATGCAAGCTAGCATACTGTGCAGCGAGGTGACAGACAGAGGGCCCACCTTAAATCTGACAAAGGTTTTCCAGTGTTTGCTATTTGCCAGTTTTGTTGGTCTCATTAGTACTATTCATGTACCAGTCACCCTTTAAAGTCTCTCTCTGTCTTACTCCATGGCTTCAGACTGAGGCTAATCACTTGCTTTGATTGGGCCTAATGATGCTCATCAGAGCTGCTTATAAAGGTTTGGCCCCATGCTTCTGTGTGTGTGTGAGTGGTTGTCTGTTAATGAGGTGAGGCTTATCTGACCTCAAGGGAGCCTTTGGGACAGAAAAGTCACTTGTCCTTCATCTGGACCTGTAATTACACACATGGTATACTCAGTATCAGTTTTATTGGTTATATTGGTTATAATTTCAATCAGGAGAGAGAGACTTCATTTTGAATGAATGGACTGACACATACGCAATAAAGTTTTTTTGCGAATGGACCCCATCATGACGTCATTGTATTTGTAGGGATTGGTGAAGCTGTGATTAGTATAGGAATCCTTGCCGATGGAGTCTAGACACTGGTGACAGTGATGAAAGGGATAATGTGAATGGCTGAAGATCAGGATGTGATAAGGAGTCGACTTCTGATGAGCTCAACCTGGGCACTGGATGTGATAAACTGGAGGTGAATGGGTTGTGAGGAGGGTCGCAGAAACTTTGCACTGATATGACAGCTGACAGCAGCAGAGAGGAGAACAGATTTAAAGTTTGAAAGCAACAACATAATTGGCTGGAGGAGATTGTGTCAAAGTCTGATCGGTTTACTGAAAGAGTAAAGACTGTCAGCTGATTAAGAAGGAGGGTGAGAAAGAGTATTGTAATGAATGAGACCGAGCTTCATTTCTGTAAAACAGATTAAATTAATATCAATACCAACATAAGTCTAAGTAGCATGTCAATATTGTATCCCCAGTTTTCATAATGTTTCAGTTCCCTTATTTTCAAATGAATGGCATTTTTTTAAGTCAGTAAGGTAGGTGACATAATACACTAAAAAGCATTGAAGAGTTTTCGGAATTTGAAAGAAACAAGCAATATTTTAGCTCACCATTATGACCGATGTTGAAATACAGCAGCCTTAAGCAGGTTAAGATTATTTATTGTTGACTGTTGCTGAATCCTAAATAAAGCTGGTTCAAGAACCAGAGCTAATTTGGTGGAAAGGGGGCACCTTTTAACTTACCTTAACTTTTCATACTACCAGTAGTACACATACCAAAGTTTGAGAACCAGTGTTCTAGCTCTCTTTCTTTCACTCAATTTTTGGCTTGCCATTACTGAATGTGGGATTAGCAATAATCTTAAAGATGAAAGCTTCCAGAGCCTTGTGGCGTCTTCTGTCCTTCATGCAATGCAACTGAAGGTTGTTTGGTAAGCTATCAGATGGCCACTGTAGAGGGTGTTTGTATATTTGTGTGTGTAAGAGAGAGTGCAGTATCAGGTCCAGAGTGTGGAGTCTCTTATCTCAATTCTGAATTATGCAGTTGGCCCAGGGGCCAGAGAGCGATCGGACCCTCTCACTCTTTAAATACACACACACACCTACACACAGACACACACACTTATACTCATAAATAAACATAATGAACGTACACACTCACCTGCCTCACAGTTGATTACCTTTTCTGAGCCACACTTGGGATAAGGCAGAGAGAAAACAGAAACAGGAGCTAAAGAGTGATTATTTAGCTTGCAGTCAGTTCGTATGACTTACGTTTTTCAAACTGAACGTTTCACTTCATGAGAAACGCTTGTCCAAGCAGAAGACAATAATCTGTTCAATACAATCACCATTTCATCTAGAAAACCCAATTAGCATAATTAAATCACTGAGTGCGGAGCAGAGAAAGAAATGTGCTTATGGGTCAAACTTCACATGCATGAGCTCAGAGTGCCTCATTTACACAACATTCATCCCATTTGACCTCTGGGGCTCTATTTTCATGAATCAATGGCACATAGAGTAAAGTGTGATCAGTGGCAACAATTTGATTATAGCTTGCTGTAATTGGTTTGGTCAGACTAAAAGAAACTCCTATGTCGACTGTTCACATAGGCTATGTGAAGATATGTAACTTATTCACTCCATTTATATATATTACATTGATAGTAATGATTTAACAGCAAGACTGTAATGCTGTGGCTATATGTCTTAACACATCACTGATGTGTTCCTTCCCTTTAGATATGCTTCCCACATCTGTCACATTGCAATTATTCATCTTATATTTTCTCCATTATTGATAATTGTTATTCAGGGTGCAGCATGTCTTCATGTTTTTCCCCTGCTGTTTTTGAGATTCCCCAACATGAGCTATTATTTATAATTATTTTACTTTTTTACTTTATTTTAATGAGCAGGAGAACATCAATTTCT
This sequence comes from Morone saxatilis, assembly GCF_004916995.1. Taxonomy (NCBI): domain Eukaryota; kingdom Metazoa; phylum Chordata; class Actinopteri; family Moronidae; genus Morone; species Morone saxatilis. The sequence goes on along the minus strand of NW_023339729.1, from coordinate 12,135,654 downwards.
TGTACAAGGCCTGAGTTCGCTTGTAAATCTGGAACAGAGCATGGGCCTCTGAAGTGGCTATAGTACTATGTGATTTACTTGTCATATTAATAGGCTGAGACTGTGAGGTTTCTTCATACTGTACAGTGTATTTATGGCACTGGTGTTAGGGGACACTTAAAACTAATGGGTTAACTTAGAGACTCTGTAAAGGCAGTTTAAGGAATTTCAGGGCAGTGTGTGGTAATTATGATGATAACTTTATGACCAACACTTAAACCACTTCCACCTAAATGGGTAGGAATTATGACACCACAATTACCATAAATTAATCAACACAGAGGCCAAAGCCAAAGTGAAGGGTCCTGTTTTCAATCTACTGTAACATGCCACATGAGCCCACAGAAAATCATATTGATCTATAGTTTTATTTTAGCAAAAGCTGATGTCTTGTAAACAAACATTTTCAAAGTTGCATTCATTACTATTACCTAAATATACTATGTGCGTCCTTAAGGTGTAACAAATATGTGTAAAGCAATTTTTTCTTCATTAAACCTTTTTAAAGGCAGTTTTATGAATGATTTTATGAACACAACAATTCCAATATTTAGGTCATTATACACTAATGAAAACGTACCAATGAATATTCCTCTTTAAAATCAAAATTAATATCCGTTATATAAAAGCTAATGTGAAGTTGTATTTGTATTCAATGAAGATAATAGGAAATAGGTGATAAAAGTCATCCTGCTTCTTCTACATACAAATCACATCGCTCCATGACGCCATTCCAGTGTCGACAAATGTGGAGCACCTGATTTCACCACCTAGCCATTGTGCTAAATGTTGTTTATCTGTTTTTAGTCATTTGTTTTTCTCTTTGGGATATCAGGCAACCATGAAGATGCTTTGCTTGTCACAAAAAACCAAACCACATGCAAAGTCATATTCAACCCAGAGATTTGAATAACACTGTTTAAAAGAAGAAACAGCCAAAGAAAACGACCTCAGCTCGAGCTACTGAGCAGCAACCATGGTCAGAACCTTCTTCTTAATTTTTCTTTGTTCAGCTGTTGAGGGGGATATTGTAAAACACATTTTTGTTGAAGACAAAAAGACATGGCGTGAAGCTCAGGCTTTTTGTCAAGAAACGTACACTGATCTGTCCTTTGTTGTAAGGGAGAGTGATCAAGAGAAGCTCACAGCAACTGTGCGTGAACACAAATCTGAGGGATGGATCGGCCTCTACCGAGATCCCAACAACAGCACTAACTGGAAGTGGTCAGGATGGGGAAACCTTACATACCAAAACTGGAATAATAACCAACCAGATAATGGCAAAAACAAAGAGAACCATGTACAGATCTTGCTTGATGGAAAATGGAATGATAATAATGGAAATGAAGCCAAGCCTTTTTACTGCATCCATATTACCATGGTAGAGGTGAAGAAGACCTGGGAAGATGCTCTGAAGCACTGCAATGAGATACAGACTAACCTCACCAGCCTGCTTTCTGAGCACGAGCACCTTACAGCCCAGAGAGTGATGCAAAAGTTCGAGGTCACTGAGCGGGTGTGGATCGGCCTACGTTACTTGGCGGACCGCTGGCTGTGGGTTAATGGTGACCCTCTGGTGTACCAGGCCTGGCCCCAAGACGGAGCTCAGGACCACCTGTGTCCAATGTGGAAACGCTGTGGAGCTTTAACCAAACAGGTACAGTGGGAGAACTGGGACTGCCAGGACCAACTTAAATTCATCTGCATTTGAGACATTCAGAATATTACATCTGGTAAATTCAAATTACATGACATCTATCACTGTCACTGACTTATATCCCAAAAAAGGAACTGCAATGTGTGGAATATAGAGGACATAAGCTGCCAACACATATACAAAATGTAGCTAATACAAGAACAGATCCAATCAAAATGCAATAGCATATCACACCACAGAATACTATAAAATGAAATCTAAACTCTCTCACTATGAACGTTGATGATATACTTACTGCTATTAATACTTAACACTGGTGGTATTCTGGTAGTAGAATTATCACGGCTGCAAATACGATCACACATAGTGATGCTACTCTGACATCCAGTGTCTGCATGCATTGCTCCTTCACATCCACATGGAAAGCATGCAAAATCTAAAAAGCTGATGACTGGGTTAAGCATCAACCACACTAAAAATGTGACTGAAACTTAGTTCAAATGTTTTACTTGCTTTCCATATTCTGTATAATTACTCACTCAACAACTTCTCAGATGTTATTAGACAAGTTGTAGTCCTCATTTTGAGGCAAATACTATAGATTTGTGATGTGTAACGTAACCTGTAGAAAAATATGTATGTCATTGGACATGTAGATTTCATGAAGTCTGTTTTCACTCTAGTGTTTTCATGAATACTGAAAGTAGTGTCAGAAATTTGTACGTCTGGACATGATCTTATTATCGACAAATGTGGACCACCTGATTTCACTACCTAGCCATTGTGCTAAATGTTGTTTATCTGTTTTTAGTCATTTGTTTTTCTCTTTGGGATATCAGTCAA
>NW_023339729.1:12132892-12133099 GCF_004916995.1 Morone saxatilis | reverse complement strand
CAAAGTCATATTCTTAACAACCCTGAGACTTAAACAACAACATAGCAGCAACCATGGAGAGAACCTTCTTCTTAATTTTTTTCTGTTCAGCTGTTGAGGGGGATATTGTAAAACACATTTTTGTTAATATGAATAAGATATGATTTATGTTTTTATTGTGTCACAAACCGGGCCATACAGCCATGACAAAAGGGTCAATTTACTGAC
>NW_023339729.1:12132320-12132857 GCF_004916995.1 Morone saxatilis | reverse complement strand
ACACAAACAGGAACAGGAAGACAGTGGAACTGTGTGGAACTGAGGTAATGATAAAGGAAATGTAAATGCAGGTGTACCAAATCCTCAGCAAACAAAACCAAAACCTTCTGCATGTCCATAGTACCAGACGTGAAAAAACATGTTTTTGTTTATTGTTATTTAGATGAATTGCCTTTTTAAGGATTCATTATTGTTCACTGTGGGTTGTTTTTTTACAGTCTTTTGCACAAAATTGAATTGAATGAATGTTTATGGTTTCCATTAAATTACAGAAAAAGTAAGATAAATGGAAAGCTTGCATTTGTCAGACAATGCTGAGCTTCAGTATTTTCATTGATTTCCATTGATTTTGGATGTAAAATCAGAATCATTTTTATGGGCCAGGTATGTTTATACATATGTGGTGGGGAATGCCCCCTTGAAGTAGGTAAGTGCAGAATTAGTGAATCATGTAAGGTTATATAAGCCACTTGCTGGCTGATACTCTCTCCATTCAGTCAGTTAGAAAATATCTACTATTGGAAATATACATGATTT
>NW_023339729.1:12132165-12132311 GCF_004916995.1 Morone saxatilis | reverse complement strand
ATGTTAATTTCTGTTGGATACCAGTGCATGTTGGAATAGAGGGAAATGAGGTTACTGACAAACTAGCTAAAAGTTCCTTAAACAGAAATAGTGATATTTTAGAATTATGTTTTGGAAAGTCGGAGGCAAAATCAATAATTCAGCAG
>NW_023339729.1:12124102-12132065 GCF_004916995.1 Morone saxatilis | reverse complement strand
CGTTTACAACTCCAGACCAACATACAACATATATACATACCCTATATACATATTAAGAACATATATATTATATTAGATATATATACATAAATATATCTATATACACATGGTAAAATGTAAAATTTGTAAATTGTTTTTTTTGAAATGTGCAAAAAATGGTGCAGAAATGGTGGTCCGTGTTTGAGGTCAGATTACAGATGAGGGTGTGTCGACTCTCTTGGAGGGAGGCGTTATAGAGTTTAATGACCACAGGCAGGATGATTTTCCTGGGCGGCTCTGTGGTGCATCTGGGGTTTGAGAGGGAGTCTTCTGCGAAGGTGCTCTCTGCTGGGCAGGGTGGTCGTAGAGGTGTGCGACATTGGGTCCAAGATGGATGAAGCCTGGACAGCATCCTCCCTCTGCGCATGGGTCGTTCAGAGTGTCCAGCTCCTCCCCATCCGACATCTGGTCCTGATCATGTTGTTAAGACTGTTGGTATCTGCGAGCCCGAAAGTAATTTCCTCCTGGGATTATTAAAGTATTTCTGATTCTGATTCTGATTCTGATTAAAGAATACCTACGTTCCCGCAGGAGCTGCATCGCTACTTAGATCACAAGTGGATTCTATTAACCTTCCAAAACCAAATGGCACCTGCCACAGTGCTGCTAATTTATCATTGTGGTAAAATACATGACCCCCACCCACTTTACAGTTTTGGATCCCTGGACAAGAAAGCTGGGCTGTTGTACACGGATTATTATAAGAAAGACAGAGAGAGACAAAGAGTGGGTCTTCTGTTTGTCTAACCTATAAACCCACTCATGCATCTACATTTGCATCTATCTTTATCAAACTAGTTAAACCTAATGTTCACTAATCACACTGTCCCAACAGTGACTGCTGAGTCATCACTGTGTGACACATGTTAGCTGTAGCAGAAGCTTTAATATGAGATATTGCCTCATTCTAAAAAGTGGAGACTCTGAATGTATTATCACTTTTTGATGAGCAAAAAGAAGGCTACACTGCGTCCTTGATGAATTTTTGGGCTTCAGGGTTGCTGCCTCTGTAAGTATCTCAAGGTGCCCGGGTGAGTGGAATAGACTGTTTTCCTCGGAGGCTGTTTTCTGTCTTCATTTTAAATTAAACATTCCCTCTCCGTCTCATAGATTCACTTACGTACCCCCACATGCAGACAAGCGCCTATGACTGCAGACTTGTAACGAGTTCGCTCATTCTTTGGTTTATTCATGCCCTTCTGCTCAATGTGTGGAATGGGGAATTAAAGTAACAGCATGGCAGTTTTTGTCTTATCCCTTCATTCAAGCATCAAATTCGTCATGAAACTGAATTCACAGCGCATGGTGTAGTTTGTTTTGTAAATATGGAAGATTAAACAGCCAGGGCTCTATTTAAGTGCTTTATTGCTTTAGGTGTAAATAATGCACTAAATGATGAATTTCATTCAGCTGCTTCAGTTTTAGAGTCCTGTTATCACTCATGCTGGCTCACTGTCACACTGTCATGACTTACTGGGACACAGAGCTATCTTTAATATTATTAGTAACACCTGCTCTTTTCCTACTATGGCAAGTCAAAACTGACAGGTATGGAAAAAGGCCTATATGAAGGTGCAACAAGCTTGTGTCTTGAATGCCCATCCACATAAGGGAATTCCAGTGGGATGCTCCTGCTGAGTTAGCCGTGTCCATTCTGGTCTTGACTTGAGGAAGGAAAAGAAACATAAATTGCCTTGATGAAGGTCTGGCAACATAATGCTCGAGATTATTTATTACTGAGCGTTAGAGGTGCTGGTAGGCAGACTTCATTATCTTGAGCTGGGCTAGCTGTTTGTTTTCATTATTTGTGCTAAGCTAAGCCAACCAGCTGCTGGGTGTAGCTTAATATTTACCATACAGTGAGAGTGGTATCAATCTTTTCATAACTCTCCTTTAAATCAAAGTGAATAGTGTATTTCCCAAAACTATTTCTTTAAGTGCCCTATATAATATCAAAGAGTAACATTTTGAATTGTTCGGTCTCTTCATCTTCCAAGTTTATTTAATATAAAAATATTAAATAACCTTGATTATCAAATAGCCTCTTCAGATTTTCACTTCATTTCCTCTGTAATTGAAATCTGAAAAGCTTCTGAATCACTATCATGGCAGCTTAATGTCTGCAGCTACACCAGCCAACCATGTGTAGGCCTTTTTTCGCTGTTCCCTGTGGACAAAAAATGTTGCTGTGAACCTGTCAGACAAGACACTCTGAGGAATGGAAGAATTGCGAAGGAATTCCCCACCGCAGCTGCGAAAGAAGCAGATGGGAATAAGGAAGCTGAGAGGCGTCATTCATCTTCATAAGACCCTCATTCCAAACGGGGTTGGAGCAAGCAGAAGAAGAGGAAACAGAGGGAAGGAAATGAAGGATGGATGGAGGGGGGCAGAGAGATGTTGGTTATCTGTAAATGTTGCAGACTGAGATATCTGTGTTAGTCCGCTGCTGCTGATGGAAGGCTGCATTCGTTGTCAGCTTGTAGTGGATCTCCATGGGGTAGGGGGGAAAGGATGAATGCATGTGAGGAATAGGTTGGAAGGAAGTGATGGATGAACGGGAAAATGCAAGGGAGGGTGGGATGCATAGCTGGGGACAGATGGAGAGGGAGAAGGGGGGTTCAGAAGTAAGAAAAAGAAAATGCATAAGGAGAGGAAGCATGGAATTTAATTCTTTTGAACATTATTGTCATTACATTTGCATACAAGGAAAAATATTGTAATTCCAAGATGCTAAAATAATAAAATTTATTCAATTAATGACTGTAAAAGTTATGTGCACAACTATGTTAAGAGGCAGGACACTAAAAAAGCGCACACTGTAAACATCCTGCATACAGAGTAGTGCAACGATTGTCTGCTGCCATAGTGACTCTGTGAGGCTGGATTTAGACACAGCAGCTTGAGCTAAATGTTAGCATCTGCATGCTAACATGCTGATTTTAAGAGAGTATTTACCATGTTCACCATGTTAGTTCAATATGTTAGCATGCTACCATGTGCTAATTAGCACACAAAATGAAAATGTCATTAATTTTGCAGGCATTTGGTCATATACATATTCAACAAACTTAAATTTTAAGTTTCTATAAACTTAGTTCTATAACAAATTACAGTTCTTACAGTACTGTAAACCAAACATGTTTTTTGCACAAGCTTTCATGTCAATCCATCTGATAGTTGTTGAGATATTTCAGTCTGGAGTGCTCCAGGGATGGCTAGCTCAGAGAAAAATATTGGTTCTGAGTCTGCTATTAGACACCTGTGGCACCTCCCTGAAGGCAGAGTAGTGAACAATTGTAATGTCAGTAATGTCAAACAGTTCTTCTCAGACAACGTTTATGGTAGCTGTCATGAATGGGTGATACCAGGGCACTGATGATGTGCTGTGCAGTTTTAACAACGTACTGCATGGCTTTTGTTCGGATACTGTTGCAGCGGTACAAGTTGACCAGGATATTAAGAGGGAGATATTTAACCTCCTCAAGAAGTAGAGTCGTTGCTGTTCTTTCTGAAGGAATATTAAGGAACCATGCTGGTGAGGTCCTACGAGATGTAAACACTGAAGAACTTAAAGCTGGAGACTAGGTCCACTTTTATGTATGATAGTGGTGTGACTGAAGCTTTTAGTCTTCATGAAGTCTACAATGAGCTCTTTTTGATTTTGAGAATACTAGAGATCCATTCTACAATGTGCTTGACATCCTCCCTGTAGGCCGACTCATCAGCACTGTGGTATCATCTGCAAATGTTAGTGTTAGATTGGAGACACAAGTTATGTGTGAAGAGAATATACAACGAGCCTCAGATGTTTACTCCCACAAATTTACGTACATTGTCTATATTTATAATTTACGTACATTGTCTATACTACTTCTATACTACACGAGTGCAAACTGAAAGACAGCAGAAAGGCATATGGTCTAAATTCACATGATAACAAAAGCTGTTTTTCACCCAGCCTATATGCAGTACATATGGCACTGTATATTTGAGGCAGGTAAATGAATGGCTAATCATAGCTTTAAGGTAGCTGAGGGTGTGCATGTCTTGAACATCCTGAGCAGTTGCCAGCAGGCCAGTATGTGTCTCCAACCAACATTAAATGATTTGTTTTTCAGTGTAATTCTATAAATTTTCATGTAACTAGGTATTAAGTACCAAGGGCTAAAATCCTGACATACACCCTACTTGTGCTTTTCAAACCCAATACTCCCATATGGGAAACGAAGGATATAGCAGCTGGCCAAAGGGTAATCCCCACCTCCCATACGAGCAGGATATTTGGCTTACAAGTCTTCAGGCAGTGCTGCTACTCTGCCTGGGAAAAGCTTTTTCCTTCCCTGTCAGTAGGCTGCTGTGAGCCCCAGTGACTGCTAAGGGGGGGCAGTCTAATCAGGAGACCATGGGTGATGGGAGACAAGAGCGTGCTCTGAATAAAACCAGGTTCAAAGCGGCTGTGCTCTGCTGTCACAGTCTGGAGAAAGATGGGAAAGAGGGGAGGAAAGAAGAGGAAAATGGGGAGAAAGAGGCAGAAAGGAAAGGGAGTCGGAGAGGTTTACTGAAAATAAATGAATTGGAAAAAATAGAAAGGGAGAAGGAAAGGGATTTATAAATAGAGAGGGAGATAGTATCCATCAGCTCCACCACCTACACACAGTCTGTTGAGAAGAGTTTAATTAAATATTAGTGAGGGTGGACAAGTAAAGGAGGAAAAGATGAAAGCAACAAAACATTTAATAGTGGTGCAGCAGTGGGTATTCTCATCATTTGATATAACCATGATCATGTAGACCAGTAACCAAGTTTTCAAATGCTAGACGTTAAATCAGCTGGTGTGGCTGGAGTGAAAATTTGCTCTTTTTAAAGCCCACCTCTGGTCTAAACACCGGTCTCTGACACCATAGTCGAAGAAAAAAAATGTTTCATGGGGCTCCTTCGGCCCGTTGTGGGTCTGCACTGCCAATGGTGACTTCATGGCTCAGTGCCTTTGTGCTAAGCACTGGATCAAATCCTGCCCTGGAGGCATATATGTTTTTCATATTGTAGTGTTTGGCTCCATCTTGTGGAGGTTCAAGGAAAGATGACAGCGTTCACAGTGCCACAAGTTAATACTGGCAAAGAACAAAGTTTTAAAAGTTGACGTTATGACAGAAATAAAGCAGTCCCACTTTGTGTCTTTAAAAGCAACATGGTTTAGTCTCAGAATTAAAGGTCTGATTTAAAACAACTTTTAATCCTAATCTAAACAGGTATCAGCACCTGTATTCTTAGAGACCTTATTTTCAAGGCTATTGTTTTTTTTATCGATTACTTTCTTCTGAAACCTCCACTAGGGGGAGAGATTGCTCCAAGGAAGTTGTCTTAAAGTCTTTGCCAGGCCCGGAAAGCTGAGACTGCGTTCTTATGTAACTTTACGATGCTCTGTGAGTTAGAACTGCACAGTTCATTAACACAGGAACCAAATGTCGATGCCAGATTTAGCACATATCCCATTACACATTATAATATTATATTAGCAATGCAGAGCGCGGCGGACGCACATAAACACAGTCTCACTCTGAGCGTTCCCACACGTTTCAGTCACTGTATCAATACTAAGGCTTGTGTTCTGTAGAATAACACATACACACACTTTTCTCCTGTCTGTCACCTTAAACACACACATAAACGAGGTTCCCACATGCTCAACTTTTTCCACTGTGGCTGCAGAGAAACCAGTTTAATCACCCTGTCACCACCACTTGCACTCTTTCTTCCTCCCTTTTCTCTCAGGACATGACTTTTCTCCACAAGTCTCAATTTCATGCTCCTATTTGGATAATTACATTGGAATTATGTTATGTAACATGTATTTCTTCACGTCTCTCCGCATGTATTTATGTATTTTAAAATATATGACCTTAGTATCATGTAATTTGGTTTGTGTGACCTTAAAAGTGGTATGGGCTGAAATACCAGCAGTCTGTTTTTGTGTGAAATACCATCCTGCCAGACTGCCAGAACCCCATCAGGGCAGACCAGACCAGGCAGCGGGGCACTTGCTCACTCCTCCCCTTGAAAAAACAAACTCTCTTACCATGAAACACCTGACAGGCTATGTGAGAGAAACAGCACAATATTGGGCCATCTGCCCCTTCTGACATCACTTTGTTTGCAAGTGTATTAGATTGCTATCTTCATATGACCTCAGTCCATCTCGTTACTGTTGTTTCTTCAGGGTGGAAAATAACATTTACTCAATTACTGAACTTAAGTTAAACTTTAAGGTAGGCTACTTGTATTTTTCCTCTACTCTATAAATCTCATCCACTACATTTCAGAGGGAAATATTGGTCTTCTTGCTCGACTACATTTACTTGGCAACTGTAAGTTCTTTAAATTGTAATTTTTACATACACATGTGGTCATCTTATCTCATCCAATAGTATATAAAGTAGTTAAAAACAGCTTCAACTCAATGAACTACACATTCAAATGACAACAGGTAATCATTTAATAATATAGCAGATATAAAACATTCATTCAAACATGAACGGAGCCATTATGCATTATGAGTGATTTTAATAGCACCTTAAAGTACATTCTGCTGCTAATCCTTTTGTATGCAGGACTTTCACATTTAATTCAGTATTTTATAGTGCAGAATTGATGCTTTCACTTACTAGTTTGACTTAGAAACTAATCTGAACAGGAAATAAGCTTTGATGAGAAGATCTAAAGTTGATTCCACTCTAATATCTGTCAGTTAAACATAGCTAATAGCACAAAGACTTGAAACATTTTACATTTTACCTTGGTTTTGTGAATAGATTAAACAAATGAGATTGAACATGTCAACTGGTGAGTTTTCAACAACTGTTGCTTTAAGTAAAGGATCTGAATACTTCTACCAATAGTGAAAGCCATGATTATTCGAGAACCTTATTATGGCAAAAACTATAGTACACTTCCTAATTAAATTAGGAGTGAATTCACCCCAACTGTGACTCAGATTCTGGTTTGAATCTCTTCTTGGAGAAAAGTTATTCACATCTCCCAAGATAGATTAGTCTCTGTGAAAAAAATAAAAGATAATTGTCTAATACACTGTTAAAACAGTGCAGACTGCATAGAAATAACCATAAAACTTATTTTCCTGTCTAAAAAAGACTGGTCTACTTCATTACACAAGATTAGTTTTACATCTCTGCCAGACCTCTGATTCCCTCACGTTCAGCATCAGTAGAGAAATTGAAAACAGAAGCAGTCATAGGACTTTCAGAACCCCCTCTCAAACCATGACCACTGGAGGATTAAAATAGATGGGCCATGACTTTGTCTCCTTGGTCGCACCATTAGAGCTATGACTGACAGCTTCCTGAAGTGGTTTTATTTTTTAAATTGAGAGTCATGACTCCAGTCCACAAACTCTAATGTGTTTTCAGTGAAACACTAGTCAGACAGGTAGCTGCAGAACAAAGATGAGACTTTCATTTATTTAATTGAACACAGGTCAGTTAAAGGTCCAGTGGGTAGCATTTAAGAGGATATATTAACAGAAATAAATAGGGAATAAAATAATCACAGATATTTAGTTCTCATTAGTGTATAATCTCCTGAAAATCAGTCTTTTTTTGTTACCTTAGAATAAGAATTTTTTTTCTTCAGAGGGAGCAGGTCCTCCTTTACGGACGCTGCCATGTTGATCCTCCATGTTTCAACAGTCACCCAGAACAGAAAAACCAAACACTACAATACTTTTGTTTTTAGATAAATTCGCTTTCTTGATGAGAGTGAGATGAGAAGTTCAATACCACTCTCATACCATATGAAGCGGGAGCCAGGAGGAGAAGCTTAGCTTAGCATAAGGACAGGGGAAATAGCTTGGCTAACTCTATCCAAAAGTCCACCTACCAGCACCTCTAGAGCTCACTTATTAACATGT
>NW_023339729.1:12103316-12123991 GCF_004916995.1 Morone saxatilis | reverse complement strand
TAGATACTTTATTTATCCCGAGGGTAATTCAAGTTATATCTCATGTATAAAAAAACCAAAGTGTAAAACAATAAGTTGTGGTTTTATGTGGGTTATGTGCCTGATTTGTTTGACCAGGAGTAGTGCCATAGTTAAGCTAACGCACTGCTTGGTTCATATTTACTGTACAGTACAGACATGAGGGTGGTATCAATTTTCTCACGTAACTCTCAGCAAGAGAGATAATCCTCAAAGTGCTGAACTATTCCTTTAAGAGGTGTTAGCTCAAACGTCTTTCCACCTGAGCAAAGTTTTCTGTGTGTATGTTGGCGAGCTGAAGAAGGAATCCCACCTTAAGGAATAACATTGATTTTGGAATTATTTCGCTTTTGTGAGAGAAACATGTGTTTGTCAGGACGGAAATCAGCCCAATGAATGACAAAATTTGCAGACTTTCCAAAGGCTGGTGAAGATTTATTTAGGGGAGGAACAGGAAGGATGAACAGCTGTGCATGTTTACTGTGTCTGTAACTCATATTCATCTGTCTCTCCCTGGTTAGGAGTGTTCATGTTGCCAAATTGCCGTGGGCCATACAGTTGTACTCTGAAGATGAAGAGCATTGCATGGCAAGGGACTGGAAACACCCAACATTTGTCACATGGCACAATCTCAAGCGGGGATGAAGAAGGGTCATCTGTAGCATATCAGTCATACAATTCTCTGAACTTCTGAAGGAAAATTTGTTAATTTGTTTGTATCTTTTTTTTTTATTAGTTTTTAAGAAAAAATATAACAGACATATAAGACAAAGACATTGTTTAAATAAAGAACATTACCAAGAATAAATGATGGCAAAAGAAAATAGATCCAAATAGGAACAATGCACAATATCATATATTCATTACAGAGTCTTTTTCTCCTGGGTTGGGTCTGTGAGTGACATGCAGGTTCTCACTCTTTTAAAGTCTAAAACTGAATATGGGTTATTGATCACTGAGAGTTAGTTTTAATTCAGCACAGAGATTTCCCAGCACTAAGCTGACCACAGCCCATGTGAGAAACCATGTGATTTGTTTGGCTTTTGAGGGCTAAGGTAGAACTTTGTACATACACATGGACGTTAATAGCAGGAACCTTACTTTCAAACCTCTGCGTATCATGTTTCTTTCATCAAACGAGGCCTCTGTGTTAGGGCAGGTGTGGCTGAAAACGTGTGGTTGAAAAGGAAGACAGCAGAGGAGGAGGCCCACCTTCATATGAGCTGCCCTTAAAACAATAATCCTGCTTCATCCTCGACTCAACCATTTTTTCCAAGTGATCATATCCTCATCATTCCCATGTCAGCACCATGTGGATAGAAATAATAGTCAGAGGCAGCCAGCCCACCTGAACTGCAGATGAAGCTCTCAGAGAGGAAAAAAAAAAACAATCAAAATGTACCTTTAAAAACTATGGATACACTTTTTCTCAGGTTATGATGGGCAAAGACAAAGAGGGGTGTATTCCCTCTCTCTGACAGCTGCTATTATCTTACTATTTGCTTTATACACTCCACTTTAATTTTCTGTCCTGGCACCTACATTGGTCTGGAAAAACAGAGGGAATTCCTCCCCCCTTCTTTTTTTCCCCCCAGAGGTGGAGGTCTTATTAATGTTACCATGCCTTCTGGCCCAGCTGAATATATTTACTTAGTGTTAGGAGAGTGGTGGCCACAAAAGCAGGAATGTGCCTAAGTGTGACTTGAAAGCGGCTGTTACATTTTAATTTTTAACCCATAAAATAAATACAGAGCGGCCCTGCGATTTTTATGAATGGCTACATTCATTCCAAAACACGCCCACCAATCAGCAAACTAACCCCGTGGTGAAGCCACGCCCATTTGGAAATGTCGGGGCTGTTGCCAGCACGCTGATTGGTTAGAAGTGTAGAAGGGGGCGTGGTCTCTCTGAGGCTCATCAGCGGGTATATATTAGAGTTTAGACAGTAGACGGTAGAAAAACAAGGAGTGTGGTCCGAAAAGAGACCGACACTCGGTGAGAAACTGTTTTAGACTGCTCAGCGGATTGTAGCTTTAAGATACTCTTTTTTTTTTTTTTTGTATCTGTATTTGTATTTTTCTTCAACTTGTCACATGCTAGTCATGGCATTTCTGATCTACCTGACTTTACTGACAACAGCCGTCATCACACAGGTAAGATGTTGGTCTCCTGACAGAAGCTCGTGTAGCTGTGTGATGCCGAAAGTCTGTTTACAGAAATTCTCTTTAAAGATTGAGACTAGATTTTATAATCTCCGTCATGGATAATGTAATGTGAGTTCCGTCTTTATAATGTAAATGTGATTAAACTTTGACCTCCAGGGTGTGAACAGCATAAACATCCCCTGGTGTAAACAAAATGTATTTTTAGAAAAGCTTTCAGACATGTTTGATCTTCAAAGACTTATTCTTCATAAAGCCAACATCAGACATCACAACTTAATGCCCGCCAGCCTAACACAAAGTTTGGTAAATGGAGTTTAGATGGGGTTAATACTGCTTATATAGTAATTAATATGGTTCTTCTTCAGTCGGTTGTCCTCTCTTGAAATAAGCATGTCTACTCTTGTCCTTTTTAAAGCCCAGTGACATGTTGATTCCTACAAAGTGAAACAAGTTGGCTCTAGTGCTGAGCGATGACTCAAATCATAAGCCAGCAGGGGACTGAGTACAAACTCTAAGCTGTCTAGACACTCAGGGTTGACTGTCCAGCAGTGACTTGACTTACAGTAGAGGCGTACCGCAGTGCTTTGTCTGTAGAAGAATTCAAAATCAGTCACTAACCCTGGGGAGCATAAGAGATCATCAAAAATGAATGTACCAGAGCTTTTCCTCTCACTTTGATGTTGGAAGAAAAGCTGGAACCAGTGCACTGAACACCCCCTGATGTTAACTTTAACACCCTGGTTGCCATACAGCTATTTTGTGTCTGAATTTTCCAATCCCATATGTAGCATTGTGGCTCTTTTTTAAGATTTTCTGAAGCTGCACAGTAGATATCTGATGTTGGTAGAACAAGGTTGTTTTCCTTTTCTTGGCTGTAGAAAATGTTGCATGACTCAGATCCTTTTTGACTTGTCTGATGATGTGATCTTTCCCTCCAGGTGACTGCTAGCTGCCCGGCAGTGTGTGAGTGCCCAGAGGAGCCCTTGGTTTGCCCTCCAGGAGTTAGCACTGTGCCAGACGGATGTGGGTGCTGCAAGGTGTGCGCCGCGCAGCTTAACCAGGACTGCAGCCCCATGAGGCCTTGCGACCACCACAAAGGGCTGGAGTGTAATTACGGCAATGATGTGGCCATGGCCTGGGGCATCTGTCGAGGTGAGAGAGGAGGCAGCAATGTATGCTTGCTGGGGGTGGGGGGGATGTCTGAAATGGCTGTTAAATGACCTTCCTTTCCATAAAGCCAAAGCCATCACAAGTGATGAGGCAACATGTAACCTTGCACATCCGGGAACAAGACAGGGGGTATTTTAATGAGTAGTACAGGTTTTATGGCAGGGACAGGGGGTTTCACAGATAAAAATACTTTCTGCACCATGCCAATACTGCCCCACCAACTATGAATAGCTGGTTCTTCCATGCTTTGGAGACAAGGAATCTGACACTTCCTGTCTCCTTATTTCCACTGACCTTTCTATCTTGGTGGTCCTCTGTGAGATTTTGTGAACTGTTGCAGTGTGAAGTCCAAAGCTCCATCATTGGTCCCTTAAAGCATGTCTTGTAGAAATACATAACCAATGGATTGTGCCAGGAATACCTTTGTTGCCCCATGGTTTATGCATAACAACAGCCATTTGTGTATATGACCAATACACTGCGGTACATGTTGTATGCTGTGTTACAGAGTAAAATGTGTCTTTGCAGCTAAATTAGAGGGACGCACATGCGAGTACAATGGCAGGATCTACCAGAATGGCGAGAGCTTCCGTGCCGGCTGTAAACACCAGTGTACCTGCATCGATGGCGCTGTTGGCTGCGCTCCTCTCTGTAGCAACAAGCTGCCACCGGCCTCTCCTTCCTGCCGCTACCCACGGCTGGTCCGGATACCCGGGCAGTGCTGCTTCAGCGTGGACTGCCATAAGAGCACCTGGCGGCTTCCACCTAAGCATCAGGTTTGTTTTTACATGTAATAACAAAAAGACTCTCTTAGTAAGTCACTGGCACAAATTGTAAATATATTTTAGGAAATTTGTTTAGAAATAGCAAATGGTGGAGGTGCAGTTCCTCCCATGCCATTGTGATATTCTCTAAAACAAAGGTGATTTGGATGGAAGAGTAAATTCTACAAATCAAAATAATTACATTTATTTTTCTAAATCAAACAAATAGGAGACACTTTCATTAATTTTTAAATTAATTTTGTTTATTTATTTGAGAAAGATTGGCCATTATAATTTCTTGATGCCCAAAATGATGAAATCAGAGCGCTTGTTTTACGGCCAACATTTCACAATATCATGTTTATTATCACAAACTAGGAAGAATCGTGTCAAATAATCACAACTGAGAGGCTGAAAGAAGAGAATATTTGGAAATTTTGCTTTTAAAAATGATTAATCAATAATCAAAATATTTGCTATATGATAATAATAATAATTTTCCTTTTGATCAACTGATCAATTAATCGACAATTTGTTTCAGCTATGCACCACTGTATATTTGGGTCTTATGCTAAGTAGATATGCTTCTCAGTTGCATGCAGAGGGTGGACATGTCAAAGGCTTTCTTCAACTTATTTTCTTTTGCATAATTCAGTCTTATTTTTGAAAAGCAAGTCATTGAGAGTAAAGGAAGTTGTGTGACACCTTTCAGCAAATCTTCGAAAAAAAAATATTATAAATCTTACACTTTCTGTTGTAAGACTGCACCTGCTTACACCGACAAGACACTGTTCATCGAGTGCTTTAAATCATGACAAAGATTCATGCAGCTACAGAGAGGGTAAAGTGTCTCTCCTCTCACCAATTGCCCTAAAGTAACCCTTAATCAGGACGCC
The DNA here is from genome assembly GCF_004916995.1 of Morone saxatilis. Taxonomy (NCBI): domain Eukaryota; kingdom Metazoa; phylum Chordata; class Actinopteri; family Moronidae; genus Morone; species Morone saxatilis. The sequence continues at coordinate 12,118,978 of NW_023339729.1, read as the reverse complement.
AATGTGTGAGTACCACTTATTGGAAAAACACAAACAAAAGATAGACATGACTGCAGCACGAATCCCCAGCAACCGGCACTGTCTCATTTTATCTTATCTCTTATCGCAGGTGCCTCCACCACAACAACACCTGCCTAAACCTGAGCACCATCCTGCCCCGCACCGGCCTGAGAATGAGCTGGCCAACGAGCTTGCAGAAGTCAGGTCCAGCGGCTGGGAGAGTGAACATGGCTACAAACACCTGCCTGGTGAGAGTCATTAGGATTCAGTGGTTGTTGTTTTTTCTGCTTTTCTATCCTGTTAGTCCTGTTGCGACCCTTCAGATTTATATTGTGACCCATGGACCACTTGTTTGATGTTTGATTTTTCTTTTTCTCCTTCTTCCGCCCTATGTCTCCAACGCTCCTCAGCATGGAACCATCTGAAGGAGAAGAAGTGTGCAGTCCAGACCACAGAATGGTCGCAGTGCTCCCGCAGCTGTGGGATGGGCGTTTCTTCTCGCATCACCAACAAGAACCCACAGTGCAAGCTGGAAAGAGAGACGAGAATCTGTACCATACGTCCATGCCATGGCCTAACTGCCCCAACCAAGGTAGAGTACACTGAACATGACTTGAACTAAAGGAGATAGAGCATAGGTCGAATAGCCACATAACTGCCGAGATAAATTCTTATCACAAGGCGTTTCGGTTTCACTGTCTCTTTCACTGAGAGATAAATTACTGTGATAACACTTATCAATAAGGAATTATTCCAGCTCTTATCTATCTATGTCTGAACAATACCTGCTAATTTCTTCTCTGCTTCCTTGTTTCCCTCTACTACTAAAGAGCAGACGCTGAAAACGTCAAATCTTTGCTGCAAAGAATGAAAAATTAGATGTTCTGACCCTGAGTAAATATGCTCTTAGTGCTAAAGCCATCTTTATCCCGAGTTTAAGAACAGAGATTATCTTAGCGGTACTTTCGGGAAGCACTACATCCAGTGGGAACTGGGCAGTGCTGATTTACTCAGCGGTGTTTTGGTGGCAGGCAGGCGCCTTTTTAAATATAGTCCCCCACCCCCGGCATTCCTGCCAAGCAACTGTCCATAGCTAGGCCCTGTCTGTGTACTCAGAGTCCAGGGAAGTGGTGTGTCTATATTAATCCTCCATGTTGGACACACACTAAGGGCTCTTTTCTCTGCTCTGCTGGGTTAAAACCTCTGGTGCCAAGAACAATCATAGGTGTCAGTGTGTTTAACAGGAAGGGAGACTCAAATGTTAAATAGGTGGTTCATCTTAAAAATAATCACTTAAATCTAAAAAATAATCCCTCTCTCAATCTCTATTTTGGCATAACACGTTTAAGTGTGGCTCTATTAATGTGAAGCTAGAGAGTTTGAGTGTAAAACTGCTTAAATCTGCTGTTATGTAAAAGACAGGGCAAATAAAGGTCAATGCTTATTCAATTTTTTTTTACTTGTTTTGGTGAATTTTGCTACTGAAGCCAATTAGGAATAACAGAGTATGTAACTCATCTCTTTACTTTTACCATCCAACCACAGAAAGGGAAGAAGTGCACCCCAGCCCAGAAAGCCCCAGAGCCCATCCACCTGGCCTACGGAGAATGTGTGAGTGTCCGCCTCTACCGGCCCAATTACTGCGGCGTGTGTACGGACAGACGGTGCTGCTCGCCACGCCGCACACGCACTGTACCTGTCACCTTTGTCTGCCCAGACGGCGAGCGGTTCCAGAGGTCAGCCATGTTCATCCAGTCATGTAAATGCAGCGACGACTGCGGCCACCTCAATGAAGTGGCCCTCCCTCCGCAGCACTGGATGTACGGAGATACACACAAGTTCATAGACTGAGGAGGAATTTTTATTGTTTTACTGTGATGAAGTAAAATTTCTTATTGAAGACACCTCAAGACTAGGGGCCCTTTCTTATTTGGCTCCAACTGAGTGCGTGAAGACCACAGGCACCCGCCTGACTGCCAAAATGCAGGCAGGAAGGGCCGCCTCGGATTTATTCACAACCATAAAGGCTTATTGTAATATTATTGTGACCAGAGTGGATTGTACACTTGCCTGCTCCTGTTCAAACAGACGTGGGACCTAAATTAGAGCCCTGAAGCACCCCTGGACTTCCTCCACTCTGACTGATTGCTGGTTCAAGTATGGAGGATTTTTCTTTTTCAGAGTAGCCTGAGAACAAGCAACAAAGCACTTTGTTTAGCACTGAAACTTTGTAACTATAACTGACAGCAGTACACAAGGATCACCTCACCTTTAACAACAGTCGCACATACAGTGATGGTGGATGCCTCCATATCCCACAATGCACTGTGACTAATCAGTGACAAGCAAGAGTTAACTTTTGCAGCTTTAAGTAGAAAACTTAAGAGTATGAAGCAAAATGTGGACAAGACTTTTTTTTTTATTCAAAATATATTAAATCAACAAAGCATGTTGTGAACAGCACAGCACAGGGCATCAAAAAGTACATTTACACACACACTGAGGAAGGATACTGTTCCCTTGTAAGACTGTAAAATGATAAGGAACGCTATCTGGAACCGACAAGCGTTCAGCGTGGACTGGACCAATGCCAATGGATGTCTTTGTGCATTAAATGCAGTTTTAGAGAAATGTCTTACACAAACCTGTATTTGAGAATGTATTTTGGATCACACTGTATTCTGTAAATTTCTTTATTTGGATCCAAGTTTTTATTGTCACATTTATATACTTCTGTGGATTGAGACACTACAGTGTAGCTGTCACAAGATTTTGTTGGTCCATCCATGTGATAAAACTGTCTGCTGAGCTCAAGTTTCATGCAAGGTTTTATTTTAAGTCAACTTGAACAGATTTAAACTTGGCAGCCAGTTCTGTTTGTAAAAACAGTGGCTATGTCTTCAAACTACGATGATAGCACCCTCTGCTGGTGAGGAGAATTAACTGCAGTCAAAACAGTTTGTATTTTTACTGTTGTAGTGCAACTGTGTTTAATGCAACATCTGACACTTAAATGTTTTAAAACATGCTAAATTAAACCAAAAGCCATTAAATAAGGTATAAAAACTTTATTTCTTCAACCAAAACAATATATCCATGGTTATAACGAGGGAAACACTAAAACAAGCACTCTGAAAAGATGTGATAAAATAAAAAAGGTTTTTTATCATTATGAACTTGCCAACATTTATGGTGGGAAATAAAATAAGTTTTTTTTCCCTTCACCAAAATACAGCAACACCAAGGGTCACACACAAGTTTCACTGGTAAGACTCTTCAGACTCATCTGGACTGTTCAACTGCAAAGAGAAAAAGGAAGGTTTTAAGATGCGAGACTATAGAATGCACAGGCAGTCAAATGGGATATCACAGATCAGGGTATTTATATAGTAATCATTTGTCTGTATGGCTTTTAAGCCTGTTGTGGTGTGGTTAGTCAATGTGTAAGGTGACATACACACTAATATCCTTATGTGTGATTATAATGTTGACCAGGGTTTTAAAAAAAATCCAGTACAGGCATGTCTTTAACTTCTGGAAAGTGCTGCCCGTTGAGTCACCACCGAGTTATCGGAACAGTTTAGGATGAACACACTTTGATTTGTAGCTGCTGCTACATTTTCTCACTGATAAGAACACCATGTTAACAGTACAATGTTTAAATACGTGTAAACATAGATGGTTACCCAAAAAGCTGTTTGAATACCAGGATTTTAGTGTACATATACATAAACATACTGAAAGTGCATATCCAGTGCAAGACAGCTTGTGAGCAACAGAGAAAAACTTACTGTAGGAGGAGATATCAATCTCCTCTGGTAGCTCTGCCACGTTGACCTCGAAGCGGTCTTGGACATCATTCAGGGTCTTAGCATCGGCCTCATCTGACACAAAGGTGACAGCCAGGCCTTTGGTCCCGAACCTGCCAGCACGGGCCACCTGAGGCACAGAAAGAAGTTAGGGCTAGAAGTGGGCTCTGCTCAAAGGACCAATTTCTATAAACAAGAAAGAGGGCTTATACGACAATCATTAACAACTTTGTGAATTATTTCTGAGTCTACTATTAACTTCCAAACATTAATTTCAAATCCCTGTTACTAAAAAAAAAAAAAACATTGACCTCTACAGTATAGCAGGTTTCTGCACCCTTTTTACATTTAGAAACAAATCAGGAATGTTTTAGTACCAGCAACAAGCCCTATATTTGTTTGTTTTGCAAATGAAAAAACAAATATCAGATATAGATAAAGTTATATTATAGCTGGACTGACTCTGTGAAGGTATGTGTCAGAATCCTCTGGCATGTCGTAGTTGAAGACGATGTTGACTCGCTCAATGTCCATCCCTCGGCCAAACAGGTTGGTCGCAACCAGGATTCGCCGCTGGAAGTCTTTAAACTGCTGGTAGCGGGATAACCTGGAGGGGAGGAATGAGCAACAACAGGAATTTATTACATTTATTCCAAAGTGATGGAGATATTTTCCACACCAATCCTCAGCAGTTAATTGAGACTTAATGCTTACATTTTAATGCTAACATTTAAAGTAGTGACTAGTTGTTTTCCACATTTATTCATGCTCAAGATACTGACATTAGGAAAGCTACTGTCGAGTTTAAAGTGTGAACAAAAAGACAAGAATCAGTAATAAACCAGCAGCACCCACCGTTCTTCCTGCGCCATGCCTCTGTGGATTGCGATGGCAGGGAAATTCTGCTCCACCAGCAGCTGGGACAGAGCCACACAGCGATGTACTGACTTAACGAAGATCACCACCTAACAGGAAGCAAAAGAAAAGGATTGCATATTTTTTGCTGGGAATGACATCAATAAGATACAGACAGGCTGAAATCAACATAAATATATTCCTCTAGAGGAGACAAAGCTTTTAAATTAATTAGTATAAGAACAAGGCTGCAGATGTACATTTCTTAAAATTAAGCCCCTTCACAAAGATTTTAAATAAAACAATAAATATGGACAAATCTCAGTATCTCATGAATGAGCTATACCTGGTTGAACTCAAGTACATCGAGCAGGTCAAAGAGCTTTCGGTTCTTCTCACTGTCCTTCAACTTGCAGTAATACTGCTGTAAGCCATGGAGGGTCAGCTTGGTCTCGTCATCCACAAACACTTCCATGGGCTACACAGCAAGAGAGGAGCCAAACATTAGTCACACACACACACACACCAGAAAGGTCATAATGAGACACCAAGACGTGTTACATACTCCATACATGACTAATTAACTGTGCACGGTGGCTCACTGAACCTGTTCTCCTGTATTGCAGTAGAGCCAGGAGGACTGACTGTCCTCGTCAAGCCAAATCTGCCGAGGAGGATCACTTTGCCCCTCAGATATGGCCACTCATGACACGGACAGTCACAAGTGGGCAAAGCTAAGAGGGACTTTGCAGCAAGCGCTGACCTACCTGAACTAGCTGACTTGTTACACATTACAACACCGAGAATCTTAACTGCAATTACGGAAAGGACATTGAATAAAGGTTCTCACTGGCCCCAGCACATACTGAAATGTCAACTTATGCAAAATGGCTAGAATATTTTCTTTTAGGATAGCTGAGCTACTGTGGAATTATCCACATATTTTAACATGTCTTTGACCAATCAGATGAATCAATGTCCATGTTGTAGAAAGACTAACATGGTCTATACCCATTTCTTCCCATGAAAACAGATCTATGTGGCCTTGTCACAGAGATGCATCAATTCTCATTAGCACAAATATGACTTATATAATCACATACACGATTAAGACTATCTCAGCTGCACGTCTTTAATCTCTGCTAAAAAACAAAAGATGTACAACATGTTCAATATGAAACATCAGTAAATCTTGGTAACTCACATCCTGCATGAACTTGCGGCAGACGGGGCGGATCTCCTTGCTTAGGGTTGCACTGAACATCATAACCTGTTTCTCATGGGGTGTCAGCCTGAAGATTTCCTGGACATCACGCCTCATGTCTGTCAGAAAAAAAAGACAACACAATAGTACTCCCAGAGTTATATTTACTGTTTATTCTTTGTTACATACAAACAAAATTTGAAACTTAACTCTAGATGTACAAAATTGCAGATAGCTCCATTCACAACAACCTATTTTCACACACTTCTATAAGTGGGATACAGAACAATACCTATATAAACTGGAAGTCTCTCCTGTCTCACTGACCACAGTGCTTCATCACAGCTACTTGTTTCTGTCTACTACAAAACACTTGTGTTTCTCTTACTCACCCAGCTGCTCCAGCATCTTATCGCACTCGTCAAGCACAAAGTGTTTAATGTTCTTCAGGCTGAGGGTCTTGTTGTGGATGAGGGCCAGGGTACGTCCTGGAGTCCCCACGACGATGTGAGGGCAGTTCTTCTTCAGGACTTCCTCGTCCTTTTTGATGGTCATGCCACCGAAAAACACTGACACCTTGACAGTGGGCATGTACTTGGAGAAGCGCTCGTACTCTTTGCTGATCTGGAAGGCCAGCTCTCGTGTGTGGCACATTACAAGGACAGACACCTGGCATACAGGGAAAGAGGACAATCTTATTAAATGCTTAATCCTCGTGTAGTCCGTTGTGTGTCTTTGTACTGCCAGCTAACGTGTTTTACTTCTCCTTGATTTTTTTTCTTCTTTATAGGACACCCTGGACTTTTAACTATTGTTTCAGTGCAGTTTAAAAATGTTAATGTTATTTCAATAATAATCATAATATCATACAGGTCCTTCAAAATAGCCCAATGATACGTTAAAACAGATCTCGGGTGCATCTTGATGACCTAGGGATTTTGGTGCCCACCATGAACAACAACGTTGCTGGTTTGCGTGAGCCGGGAATCTTTGATGCATGTCGTACCTATCTGACTCTCTCTCAACATTTCCTGTCATCTCCTGTTATCTCTCTACTGTGGGTCACCAAAACAAACTTTACTGGCTGATGCTGAGGGCTGTTATTTTATTGTTTTTTGTGGTCATAGTTCTGACATGGTCCACTCGTGATCCTGGAAGAGTGACATTACTTCTGCAAATCATACTAAAAGGTCACTTCTTCTTGGAGGCACTTGTCCTCTGTAATTGTAGACAGACCTGTCAGGACTGTTTTTTTTCCATACACCGAAGCAGACAGAAAGCAAAGAATGAAGCTGCTGTTGTTGAACCACGTAAACAGGACGTTCCTTTATAGGCCATGTCTTCTCTCAGAAACAAGTACTTTGAAGACTAGAGGTTCTTTTTGACGACATTTAAAAGTTTGTGAGATTTTATGTAAGGATGTCACCACGTCTGCCTTATTTTAAGTCAGTCTTATTTTGAGAAAAGAAAAAACCTGATAGGCATTTCTTAAAATTATTCAATGGACATGCAAGAGGCCTCAGGTCTAAGAACTTCAAACCAATTGGCCAACTACCAACATCTGACAGCTATAAAAAAAAACAAAAACAACGCAGAGGTCATCAAATTTACATAACAGAATTGTTAAGTTGTAAATACCACCTACTCCACGTTCAAAACGAGGTATGATTAATCTTTAGGCCGAAAAATTAATAAATAAGTGACCAACTCACCTGACCATCCACAGGCTCTATCTGCTGCAGGGTCGCCAGTACAAACACAGCTGTCTTTCCCATACCAGACTTGGCCTGACACAGGATGTCCATGCCCAGGATAGCTTGGGGAATACACTCATGTTGGACTGAAAATAAAACAAAAAAGGCAAGCATAAGTGAGTCACCTCTTCATGAATTTAATGATGTCAGAGTATGATAACAACCGTGGAGACAGTACGAGTTTGTGTGGAGGCGTAGGACAACACAAAATTGCTTTTTACCTTCTGAGGGATGTTCAAATCCACAGTCAACAATGGCACGGAGCAGCTCGGGTTTGAGGAGAAAGTCTCTGAAGCCAGAGCTGTGGATGGATACATAGGACCCCTTCACCTCCTTCTTGTTTGCTGGGGTTCCACTCTCAGGGGCTCCCTGGGGCTCCTCATCTTCCTCATAGTCCAGAAGTTCATTATCAACATCGGTCTCAGCCATCTGTACGGATAGGATGTAAATCCATGTCTCAGAACTTTCCTTAAACAGTAGACTGTGTCCTTTTTAACGTGCAAGCTCATATTTGAGATGAAGCACAGGAAGTTTTACTATTTGCTCGCACTGCACACACACACTAAAATAAATTAATCTAGGAATTAACTGTGTGTTACAAATTCGCAATCTGGAAAAACTGAATTAAATAAAAAGAAATGTTATGCTGGTTCGATGCTAAATGCTAATGATAATCAGCTGTGTGGTAAACTAGCCCGGTTAGCAGCGAGGTTCAAGGGTTAGCAGGCCGCAGCCACGGTTCACATCAAAATCAATTATTTATTGTGGGGAGGACCAACATTAACCTCTGTGTGCACCGTCTTTAACGACCAACGGGAGTGATTAGGTTTGTTTAGTTATTGCAATTACGACGACTGAAAGCGATGGCCGACCGGTTGGACCCGGCAGAGACTGCGCAGCCGTAAACAATGGACTCCTCTTCCTCCTCTTCATTCAAACAGGCTAGTTATTGAGCTAACAGCTAGCGGCTGAACGGCTCACGAATTACTTATAGCAAACATTTGGCTTCCGCTACTGGTTTCTTCAATACCATGCTGTTAATTAAGTGGTATTATATAGTGGAACAACTAATAACACTCACTATAACCAGAGAGCTAAAGGTAATTGAATGAACGCAACGGAGCTAATGTTAATGCGGCTAGCACGTAGAGCTACCAAAGCAAATCTCAAAGCCTCAACGTAAACTCCTGCGACAGATTCTGGGAAATATTTCTTCTCGAATACCAATTAAATACATCGACATACTGATGAGTTTAGTTTGAACAGTACGAACGCGCCGCAATATTACCTTTCTGTGGTATTTTATGTCCCGGCGATGTCAATGTGCGTGATACGAGCTTGTAAGTGCTTCTTCTTCGAGGTTCAACGGCAGCTCGAACCCTTGGTGTTGCATTACTGCCAACTAGTGGCGATATTTAACTCCTACAGTTAACAAGTAGCTACATGTTTCTGTTCTGTGGTGCCTGACAGTGTTCACAAAGTCCAGATGGATGCTTCCTGTTTAGGTTTCTGAGTCCTATTCTTAGTCTGCTCATATTACCTCATGTTTTCTGTCCCACGTCTCTCAATAAACACCAGAGTTCTTATAGTTTTTTTTTTTGTAAAACTCATTACACCTAGATGCAGCACAGAGCGGCACAGGAAGTCATTCCTGCCTGTGGCCATCAAACTCTTTAACCCCCCCACCCCACCAGAGTGTTAAAACTGTGAGTCATTAAACTGATGCTGATAATTTGCAATAAGTCGATTAAGTGCAATACCCGGGTCAATGTGCAATACTGTGGAATATGTTTACATTTATGTTTAGATTTACATTTACTTTGTATATAGAACTTAATATTTTATTATATCTCTTATTATATTTATATTTTCCACTTTTACTATATGTATATACCTATACATTCATTTCTATTCTATATATTGTGTTAAATATATATTGTGATGTGAGTGGAACCACTGTAACAAACAATTTTCCCCCCGGGGATCAATAAAGTAGTAGTAGTAAAAGATGTTTAGTAAATAGGTATTACAACACAAACACACTGACTCACAGTCATGTAGACATCCCAGTTTCAATAAACATATGAACCAACGCCTCCTCGTGCTTGTTGTGTTGGCAAATTTGACCAAATTGAAAATGAAAGACATTGATTTCAGTAAAATGCTTTTTCATTCCTAGTTTTAGATTTTAGTTTAGTTTTATAATAATGTTTAAACACTCTATATTGTATAGTGTTTAACTGCTGCTGCCACTCTTTATTGATTTTCTTCCATGTATTACCATTTCCCTTTGAGTTTGAAAATGTAATTGTGGTGTCTATATTTTCTTTTTTAACAGCTTGTTTGGCTAGATTGTTCACTCTCTCATTGCACATGTGTGACCACAGTGTCTTGTTTAATTACTTGTGAGTGTATATTATCTTATTTCAAATAGTAGGTCTTGTCGTCTATTGGATGCGCTTAGCTTTAGGCTGTACTGACCAGATGCTGAGTCCCGCTACATCAGAGCTCTGTTAGGTTTGGATTATTTTCTGTGAAAATAGAACTCATTCAATCCCTCCCTTAATTCCCTCCCTTTCCCAGCAAGCCTCTTTTTTGTATGGGTGAATCCATGCCCTCTCAAATTCATCCAATAGTTAATCCTCTTTTTTTTATTATTGGAAAAGTTAAACCCCCATTTCTTCCCCAAAATCTAAACTACATTTTTAGCTTGCAAGTTATCACAGTGCAGTGAGGAAACATGTATGGTATGTTTAGGTACACCTCAAAAAACCTTTAGCTCTCAACACTGTTAGATCCCAAGTTACCCCTGTATAGGTGGTACTGGTGCCAGCTTCTCGTTTTAAGGTCCGAGCCTGAAGTATTAACGCCCTATTAGGTTAAAAAAGACTATTTAAGCTGCACGTAGGCCTGTTCAGGTCCTCTCTGCTGCACGCTCTTTTCTGGTGTTTGGCCAGATGTCTTCTCTGCTGCACACCTTTCTAGATCCCAAGTTACCCCTGTATAGGTGGTACTGGACCAGCTCTCTGTTTTAAGGGTCCGAGCCTAGTATTACCCTATTAGGTTTAAAAAAGACTATTTAAGCTGGTGCCGAGGAGACACGCCTAGCTTCAAACTGCCTTTATCCGGACGCCTACCCTGCTCACTCTAGTGCAGCACCTGACTGAATAGCCCTAGAGTAAAATACCACACTAGCCACGTCCTTTCACGACAGCTCTTCTCTTATTGATCTGTGCGCTTGGTAGTTGCTGGGAACATTTTTAGTGGCTTGGACAGTAAGCCCCAAGGGTCTGTTTAATTTATTTGGCTAGAGTAACCTGTTAGAACCTTCAAGATGTTGAACACACTACCTAATAATTATTGCCTGTAGAGATAATATTAATCCAATGTCCACAATTTATTCTTTAACTGCACTTGTTATATTTTATTGCAAGATTTAGCAAGGGCTAGCATACAGCTTGAATTGATTCAAAATTGATTTTTCACTTCCACTGATATTAAAAGAATAATTAAATTTCAAACCCCGGTAAAAAGGCTGTAGCTGAACGGTTGAATGTCCAGTTTGAAGAGAAAGAGAGGGAAGGGGTATACAGCCAATACAGTCCTTCCTTGCCTGCCGTACTGTTGGTTGCTGTTGAAACTCCCAGCTTTGTCCAAAGTCCGAAAAGTCTCTGACCAGTGCAGTCTCTGATGGCAGGGTGGACAAAAGAGTGGTCCTTGGAAATCAATTGGAGACCTGAAGAATGAATCAATCCTGCAACGATAATATATCTTTATAATATAGTAGGCTACAGCCAATGTTCTTGTAGGAGGTCATGTATTGTATCTTTTTTTTTTGGATGGGTTAGACAGAATATTCTGTCAATCTACAAGTATCTGCATATTTCCCATATGGTATTTGCAGCATTTTGTCACAATAGGCCAAGAGTCTAGGGAGGTGCAGTATCCAATTTGTCCACTTGATGGCAATAAAGTAAATAAATTTGTATGACAGATGGCATTAAATGTAATTCAAAGTGTGCTCCTGTTTGTTATGTGGGGCCTTTCTACAAAGGCAGAGAACAGCCCTCAAGGCCTGCCTATAGTAAAAGAAAAAAGCAATCTAATCAGACTGGATTAACAGATGCCCCCTCCCAAATGACTGCCTTTGTTTCTCCTACTGCAGAAGGTCACAGGATCAAATCTTAATTTATTAATTACACTAATTCAAATTCAGCTCCCAAAAACTGGAGCTTAGTATGACTTTCCTAATAAACTTGTATTCCATTAAAGGACAACACGGGTACATATGCAGGTTCTACAGCTAACAGTTCCCAACCTGTACGTGAAATGAAAAGGGAAACCCATATCCAACAATATATCTTGGGACATTTGTCACAAAGTACAGTAATATGGCTCAGAGAGTCTGATAAGCATTTATGATTTTACTCAACACATTTTCTTTCTCATAGTTTTTGAGTTGCCAACCATTAGGTTTTTTTTTGTTTTTGTTTTTTTACAACCCTTCAGTTAGAATTCTAGGAAGGTTAAGAGAGGTCACAGAAAACAGTTCACATTTCCTGAACATACTACCACTACCAGACAGATATTTTCTGTTGCTGACTGAGTATCTATTGTCAAGTACAAATGACTCACTGTTTTGATTTTTTGAAACTTTCTACTTCTTTGAGAGCGTCCTGTTGCTTTATCTCATCTTGAGAGCAGTTCTGGCTTTTCCACAGCATGCTGTCTGCAGCATTTCATCTCCTGCAGTCAAATCATCCTGCACCTAATAAACTACTGCAATGGATGTGGATATTTTCTGGTATTGGCAACATTAATATTGAAGTTAAACAAGCAGGTTTTTCGGTGGTGGCTGTTTTATTTATCGGTAACCAAGGGCCAGAGAAGTGCTTTAACAACCTCATCTTGAAATATATGTGTGAGACCTTTTTTTTTTTTTTTTCATCTCACTCAATATATGCAAAGTTGGTTTACACATTTAGTTAAGGTGCTGAAGAATAACAGCGGTAAATGTTTGGGCATAAGTCAACTCTCATAAATATATACTATGAACATAAATTACTTTTCACTGTGGCAGATATAGAGACAAAAGAGGATGTATAAATCTATTATAAATACAGTTACAGTGGTGGAATGAAACCATATACATTTAACCAGTTTTGAGGTATTTGTACTTTACTTGCATATTTATATTTCATGAAACTCTATAGGTAATTTTTACTCTATTTAGAGTGAAACATTGTTCTTTTTACTCCACTATATGTATTTGACAGCTATAGTTTGCTAATTAAGGTTTACATACCAAACATCAATCAGCTCATAAAACAGGATACATTGTTATAGATTTAATCTAATAGGCTTGTGAAAATGAATCAATGATAATGTAATATATAATATACTTTTTCTTTTTACACTAAGTACATTTTATTGATAATACTGATAGTATATAGTTTTACTTCAGTAACACTTTTTATGCACATTTTTACAGTGGGCTATAGCTGCATTTTCTTATATAAAAGATTAGAGTACTCCATCAGTGCAGTGCCACTCATGCTGCCGACAGACATGTTTCAGTCAGTTTACACAGAACAGCTACTTCTAATTCTGGCTGTTATCCATGATTATAACTGATAACTGAAGGCAAAACGTACATTATTCATTCATTAATTCATTTATTTTATGAAATAACACTGAAAATAGCAATGCCGAATGCAACCGCTTGTACTTATGACAAGACTACAGTTGGTTGCTATGGTACAATCGATCACAGAACCAGAGATTGACTGAAACTACTTCTACATTATACCAATGTTTGTCACATAAGTAATCATTTAGTCGCTATACATAGATAAACTCCTCTAAATCCGTTAAAGCCGACACCGCTGACACCTGCGTGTCCCGCCTTCCCGCAGAATAAAGCTCCACGCTGATTGGCTCTCTCGGTTGTCCCTCCGAAGGATTCCCACACTCCCAACAGCCCATTGGTTCCTGACCTGTCAATCACATGTCACGCTGCAAGCTGATTGGTGCGCCCCTCCTCGTGCTCAACGGGAGGGCGCAGAACGCCAGCCATTCTGTGTGATGAGCTCTCGCTGATTGATGCTGCCGTTTCTACCACATCCCCCGTTGAACCGTCGGCTCCGTCGCACGGCTGTCACGGTTGCTTTAGAGGACCTGTACGGAAAGACTCGTCGGTAAATTCAGTCCACACACACGAGCCTCTCCGTGGCGTGCAGAGGCTCGCGACCAGCTGTGAGCCAGCGACCGCTGCCTCCCGGTTGAACGGCGGCAGGAGGATGGCACTGCGTTGGACGGTCTCTGTGTGTTTGTCCTCGGTGGTCTATTAAGGTTTTAATTAGCTGATAACGTACGTTTGACATTTAGGACGCAGTTGGTTGCGGGAGCGACGACAGACGCACAGCGCTGATTATGGAAAAGGAGTCCAGGTAAGCATTTCGGGGGTTTATTTGTGTATTTGAGGTGTTTATTTTTAAAATTTGAATATCAATGTTATCGCGTGGAGCACGGGCCCAGTGGCTTATTAGTTTCTATGCATTCAACTAACATAGCAACATAGGGCCCTCATAGCCAAACACTGGCTGGTCATTGGTTATTGAAGCGCCGTCAACAGCAGCTTCATCCGTCTGCTCCATTTATCTCAGTGTAAAATTCCGCTGTACAGCATGCCAGCGGAGACACGGCCCATTCATTAGCCTATAAACCATATTTTATTTTATAGCTAAGGCATAGCGTGTTGCTCAGTGTCCGTATTGTCTTTCCTCTCCGCTGTCCCGTCCTCATTTCTTAACGTCGTTACACAATCGCGTTGTGGTGGGAATTCGCGACATTTCGGTGCCGCAAAAGAAGGGGATGATGTGTCATTTTGGCCACAGATGTTGATCCGAGCCGAGCCATGAGTCGACTGCAGAGCACGTAGGCCTGTTCAGGCATCCTCAAGCAGCATCTGTAGGCCGGGATAATGAGCTGTCATGTCCCAACAACACGCTCCATAGGATTACAAGCTCTTCAAGTATGAAACTGCAGGGAGAAAGCACTGTAGGAGTCACTTGGTATCGTTGATGAAGAGCTCTTTTCTTTCTGGAACAACAGTGGGTTGATGTGTGCTCACCTGTGTGTGTGTCTCTATGAGATGTTTGTTGATCTGTCCTTGGTGTACTTTAGCAGAGACAACAGAGCTCCCCAGCTGTCCGTTCAGGAGTCATTTCAATCAGTGGTTTCCAGTGTTGTTTTGGGCCTTCATACAGCTGTTTATCCTTCTATTCAGTGAGGGATTTACAGGTGAATCCTTTTTAAATGTGCTCAAATTGGCTCGTAAGACAGAAAACCTGCACTGCCCTTAACACTGAGGACTAAAAAACAAGGAGGTAAATGACTCTGTATTAAATCTAGGCCAGGCACATGTCATTTTTACCTCCCAAGTGGAATAAAAAGTAGGAAACTGACATAGTTTTTGTTGTATATGATGTTGAAGCAATAAAGATAACACTGACTAGCCACAAAATGGAAGAGCTCCCTATCTTTTTTTAGGAGGGGTGGGGGCTATTGATGGAATTAATTATCTCTCTCTGTTGATTATAATTACGGCTTAAACGCCCCATGACTAAGGACATGTACCACTGAGTAATGGGTTCATCATATCATCATACGAGATGTAATGAGATTACTTTCAGGCTTTTTAGCTGTGAAAAGGCATCTCACACATCTCACCGTCAAGGAAACAGGTATCTGATTCTCACATCCTGGTGACCTTGTTTTAAAGTACTGCTGCCTCAACGAAACTTCTTCTTTATCTGATCCCACGATCACTTGCACACACGCACACACGCACATCATTGCACACTACATCTGTGACGCCCGAGCACACCCCAGCTTATCCCGGCTAACCTTTTCCTCTGCACTCACTGCTGCCGCCGCCACATTATTCCTCTGTGTGTGAGAGAGTGGTAAGCTAATAGGCTTGGGACAGTGTCATCAGGATAAACAGTGTCTGAGTTGCACTCGTGTGTGTGTGTGTGT
>NW_023339729.1:12102994-12103272 GCF_004916995.1 Morone saxatilis | reverse complement strand
GTGTGTGTGTGTGTGTGGATTTAAATGTGTGCACGCAGCCTCTAGCGAGAACAGGAGGAAGGATATCGTCTCGAAGCCTTCTCCCTGCGCTGTACAGTTCGCCGGCTTGCTGCTGTTCAGGTTTATCACTGTGTTTGGCTGTAGGACAGGGACAAACAGGAGCTGGATGTCCAAGGGCCGATTGATCCCCCTCACGCCTGGAACAAGATTAGCTTTGATAAATTGTACAAATAGGGGTGATGCTAAGGCTTCTTCCAGAGTTTAGATCCACTCCACTT
>NW_023339729.1:12099263-12102894 GCF_004916995.1 Morone saxatilis | reverse complement strand
GCTTTACTAATGTGCCACAATAACGTAATGTTTGTGAGGAAAAATATCTCCATTTATTCGGAGGCTTTTCCCAGCAAAGATGTGATTGTTTGCGGTAAAATCAGCTTTTATTTCTGGCACCTCTCAAAGCCTCTATGCCACCCCATGAATCTTTCCCTACGCAGGCATTATCACGTCGAGTGCTGTTATTACAAATGTGCAACGTATATTTTCCAGCTTCAAGGCGATGTTGCTTGAACACATCAGTGTCTGTCTCATATTGTTACTCGGGAGGCTTCATTTTGCCTGTGAAAAGTCCTCAGATGACACCTTTCCTCACAGTATAAATCTAAGTTTTATTAATTGATGAGGCGTTCCCGAGTGGTGGCTGGCTGTTTATCTTGTGCTACAGCTAACAATTATTTTCAGTTTCACTTAATCTGCGGATTATTTTCTCAACTAAGCAATTGTTTAGTTAATAAAATGTCCCAGAGCCCGTGGTGAGTCTTCAAATGTCTTGTTTATTGCATCCTAAACCCAAAGATATTCATTTAACTATCACAGAAGACAAATACAACTGGAAGCTATTTGGCATTTTTGCCTAAAACCATCAAAATTGTTGCCGATTTTCATTTTCTGTGGATGTACAAACCCATTAAACGACGGATTGTTTCAGCTCTAAAATACTAAGAGTTGATTTTTAAAACGTAATGTGGCGCCTTCACTGTCATCTGGTCTAGCTGGCTGGCTGCAGGCTGACTGTTGTGGTGTTGGCCTGGCCTGTGTGCACGGCACTGCACTTCATCTCGTTTGCTGACACATGGAAACAGGGAGCAGCTTGATGACCTGGCTGCCGTGGTTCAAGCTCACTACAACTGTAGCTCTCCTCGCTCTACTCTATTGTTCTTGTAGGCTGCAGATTTGTAACTGGATCCGTGTCGCCCTGCAGATTTTACACTGACTGAATCGTGATCTCGTTTTCAGGCTGCTGCATGTTGGATTCATACCAACATACAAATCTCGGTTCAAATAATGAGGCTGAAATATACATAGGGCTGTTATAAATGCTGCAGAGGAAGACTGATTTGAGCTCTGCTCTGAAAATTGCCCTACTTTCTATTTATCTGTTTCAATAGTAATTTAATCTCTGTCCTTGCCCAACATTGTTTCCTTTGGCAGTGGCAGCTTAACTGAAGGAAAAGCACCAGCACAACAGTGTAAAAATAACCCTTCACAAGTAAAAGTTCTGCATTCAAGATCTTACTGAAGCAAAAGTGAAGCAGTATTATCAGCATTATGTACTATAGTATCAACAGTAAAAGTACTCTTTTCAGATTATAAGATTGTTGCAATAATAATATGATGTGTAAGTAGCATATTTTCAGTTGTAGCTGTACAAGGTCAAGCTAGGCTTAACTACTTTATATACTGTAAAGTTAACTACTTTAGACCTCTGGTTCCCAAGCCAAAAGAGGCACAAGATAAATGTGAGGGGTAAAAAAAGTGAAATATTGGATATTTTCCTTTTTTTAGAGGAACTCTCAGACATCGGAAACGTGACAAGGAAGCATGTATTGTATTTTCTAAGATTTTCAAATGTATAATCTGAAGTATTTAGTAAAGCTGTCAGATCATTGTAGTAGAGTGAAAAGTATAATATTTCCCTCTGAAATGTAATGGAGAACAGGTATAAAGTGGCGTAAAATGGATATTCTCATGTAATGTACAAATACATTCCCCCACTGTCCTTTGAGCGGGTATTACTAAACAGCGAGGACAGATGTTTCATGTGCATTACTAACACGCTATAGCTTTAATTTGCATGATTTCTGTTATTTCTGAAGTAGTCAGATGCAAACAGGCTTTTTTTCTGTACCGAGCATTTCATCAGTCAAGTAAAGGTATTGTTATTGTTTAAAATGACCACAGGGGAATGATTTACTGCAGGGTGAATCTGTGGGAGTATGATTAACAACACAGACGTGTTACTGAGTGAGAGACCGAGGCATTTTGAAATCGTCACACTGTGGCTGTTTATGATGCCTCGCTTTGCACGATCAACCTGTAATGTGATGTGTCCTGTCAGTAATGGATCGTCAGTGTTCCTGCACTTTGGAGTAAACAATGTGAACGTTAAAAAGGTTTTCGCAGCCCAGGTTTGGTGGCAGAAATGCCTCCAGATTGGTTTATTTACAAAGGCTTATAGATGAATGAATTAATATGGGCCATAAATTGTGTATCACATCTTTTTTTAGGTTTTTTTTGTTTTCAGGTTCAAATTCAAACAGACCCTCCGACGTAATCTCTGTGAACACATGTCTAGATCATCTGACTAAAGGGAGACTTGAGGTAGTTAAAAACGAGCTTACAAAAAATAAATCGAATGAATCTAATTTTCAAGATAATGTTTCTGGATTCAACTGTTTCCTCCAAACAGCAGATGTTTGTAATCAGGACGGGTAATTAAACAGCAGCTCCGCTACTGATCAGTGTGACGGCACTGATGAGAAAGTATGAAATTAAAAGATAATATAATGAATGCAGCGGGAAAACTCAGTCATTGCTTCAGCGGTGTCTATGCGCCCGCGGTAGCACCCAGTTGGTAGCTGTTACCCTTCACGGCACACTCATGTAATCCAGTTTTGAGATTAGTGAGTGATTAGTGGATGTTGCAGTCTGTTTTATGCATTTTTGTTTTAGCCCTATTAAATAACGTGAGCAGTATTAGTATTAATGCACTGGCCATTCAGTGGTAGAAAAGAGCAAAATATGCGCCTGCACTTGAAAGTAATTGGTGGGTTGTGGGGATGGCTATTTCTAGACAATTTCCTCTCACAGTGGCACTCAGGGGAACCGAATCATCTGGGGAGGGATACTAACTAAATTTAGAGCAGGAAAGCATTAGTCATATAAAGCGAACATGGTCAATAGATTTAGGGAACCCAGTCTGGAAAACATACGCCATCAGGGTCCCTTCGATTGCCCTAAATGTGTCTCCTCCTCAATTAGGCTTAATGTCACACTAAGTTGTTACCGGACAAATCCCAGAAAACATTGGCTGCACGGCACAAAATTACCTCTCAATACCGCGGCATTCACATGGATTCAGGCAGAGCGACGGCACCTCCTGGACAGAACGGGAAAAACACACAAACTGTCAGACAGAATGGCAACACAGCAAAGCAAAACACGCATGGCGATATGTTGCTTTGGTGATTTTTGGTGTTGTTTACAAAAAATTAACACAAATATTAAATCATTTTGTGTATATTCTTTTATGTAATGTATTCATTATTAGCGTCTTGTTGTCCACATGGGCCATGATTTTTGTTGTGCGGGGAGCTACATAACATCCGGTTTTAAATTCTGTTTGTAAAATCTTCACCTAAAAAGTAAGATCAGTAAAATAAATGTAGTAAAAAGTCTGTCTTAAATAGTTTAACGTAGCATACAGTGGAAATGCTCAAGTAAAGTACAAGTTCCTACAAATTGGTACTTGAGTGGTTGTTTCTACTACTGTCAGGCAGAAGCTGTTAGGTCATTTAAAAGCCTGCTTTCATCACAAATTGATTGGTATCTACTTTACACATTGCCCTTGTGCACTGTGGGCCATGTTTAACTTGTCAATATGCAGTGGGGACTAATTCCATGC
>NW_023339729.1:12098396-12099163 GCF_004916995.1 Morone saxatilis | reverse complement strand
ACACACACACACACATAGACAGCCGGGTGGAGGAGAAGCGGGGGGTGACACATCAGCAAGGCCGGGATTCCTAGGAGAACTAGCTGATTTGATTTGATTTATTCTTTCATAAAATGCTGCTCAGGTTTTTCCTTTTTTGTGTGTCTATGTTATTTTTGAGCCACTGGGGAAATAATTTACGCCTCAGAATGTCTGTGATCGCATGTAATGTTACTGCATTTCTATTTTACAGACAGGAAAATATGGATGGATCTGTTGTTGGTGGGTGTGACGAGATCAAAGGGAGTATATCTGCATTTTTTTTGCCCTCCTTGTTGTAATTGCCCTAAGCCGGTTCAACGTCACAGAGCCCAGATGGAGACCGTGAAAAGATTTCGTACACCAAGGAAAAGTATTTTGTGAATCAGACACATCCGTGCACTAAGGTTTGCATGCAAGCCACGGACACAACATTAAAAACATGGAGGAGCAAAGGGGGACGTGGGTTCATGCTGGATGACTGGAGGTGGTGTGTGTGTTTATTTGTGTCTGTAAAGGGGGGTCAGAAGAGGAAACAATAGTCCTGTCTGTTTCTGTAGACAGTGCGAGCTCGAGGAGGATGCGTCCAGACGTAGACTTTACACAATACCATAGTTGTGCGTGTTGATATTAATCAAGGAGAGACTCAACATAAACAAAAAACTAAATTTTGCATACATCTATCGCACAGTGACTGTGACCATACATGGTGACACACACGCACTGAGGTGAAATATAAACTTGGACAC
>NW_023339729.1:12096554-12098338 GCF_004916995.1 Morone saxatilis | reverse complement strand
ACACACATAAACACACACACACTAAACATGCTTGAAAACACAATTTGAAATGGATTACAATGAAAGCCTTTATCTCTCAGTCCTCTGCAGTTTCTCCCAAGTACACAATGACATTAGAGCGAGCCTGCTGTCATATACAGAGCAACAGCCAAGCTCAGAAAATCTGGCTTGTTTTGCTTTGTAAGAGACCTTCACAATGTCCTTCCATTAACCAGTGTGTGTGTGTGTGTGTGTGTGTGAGAGAGAGAGAGAAGGGGAGGAGGAAAAAACTCCTACTTTAGTACCACTCTACTGCATGACTCACACCTTTTACAGTGTGGTCTGACCACAGTGACACAGCTGAATAGCCCTCAGTAGTGCTGAAACCTCTCTGAAACATCTGTTCTTTTGTACTGTCGGCTGATGGCAATTTTATCATGGCACTTGTGGGTTTTCCATTTTGTTTTGTTTTTATGCAGTTCATCAAGCAGACATCGGTTTGATCTGGTGTCCACATTCCTGTCCCACCGGAATCTCATTTTATTGTTGTTTTTTTTGCACTAAAAGCAAATTTTAATTTTGTTCAAAACCTGAATGGCTGTGGGGAAAAAGGTGGTACTCACTGTGTAATATGGATGCAAGCTCTTGGTGGTAATTCCTCAACTGGAAGTTGACATGCTTAGGGAAATTCTTTCCATAAATGATTGTTTGAGGGGAGCTGTTATTGATTTTAAAGTAAGATTGAAAGGTATGGTGAAAAGGGTTTGCTCAGGTTTAGCCACTTGCTGGGACTGGTGATGAACAGTTTGGCAATAACAGCTGCCTGAGAACAGGTTTGATTTTATTTCACCCGGGATATTGCGAGAATGCGTCAATAATTTGCAAGTTCTCACAAGTGACGCAGACCCACATTGCTGGAATTCACATAAATGATTGTAAATTATTACTACAAATCCAGGATGGACCATTGAATCTTCCTGAATAAAAAAAGATGGTTGATCGGAGTGAAAAATCAGGTTGAGAGATGTGATATTCTGAAATCTAAACTTGTCATGAAGCAGCAGTGAGTAAGGGCTCGGTCCAGAGAGAGCCGGTCTCATCAGTATTAAATTGATTCTCTCTCCTGTGCCTTTGATTTAAAGTATCACATACTGGCCAGGAGGGTGAACAACGCGAACGTCCACAAGTGTCTAGTACAGTTAGAAATGTTGCCAGTAATTGCGCTTACCTCGGTTTCACTGCTGGGATTGAGGTGAATATGTGACTGACAAGACAGACGCTTTGCTGCCTGAGGCTCACCCATCTGTCAGATGATTTTAATCTTAGAAGAAAAGGCAGACATTTTCAGTTCTGGGATCATTGCAGTAAATTCAGCTACAGAGCGATAGTTTAGCTTTACAAGATTCAATTTACTGCAAGAAACTTTTTTTTGTTGATTTGTCCCGGTGGACAAAAGCGGTGGTGTTTCCACCACCTCAGGTTGTAAAGATCTTGATCTTGATCATTAAAAATGCACTGCCTCCAGCGTGAAGTGAAAAAAACACATTTTTAATAGCCTACAATTTTTCTTTTTTAAACACAGCTGTTTGTGTGCGGTTATGTAAGATTAATAACTGTACTATGGCGACGGTGAAACAAAGTAAAAATTGTTTTAGTACAGTTCATACACCTAGGTTACATCTAAGTCTATTCAATTTAATTCCATTCAGTTTTACATGTATAGCGCCAATTCATAACAAAAGTGATACTTTTCAAATAGAGCAGGTCTAGACCGTAAAATTATTACAGAGACCCAACAGTTCCCA
>NW_023339729.1:12095854-12096442 GCF_004916995.1 Morone saxatilis | reverse complement strand
CACATAAAAATCAGTCCACAGGCAACTAAGACAGTCAACAATATTCAAAAATAATATGTGAAATGCTTCATAAGCTCACATTTGGAAACTCATTGTAGTCTCTTTCATTATAGTAGGCTGTCTGTCCTATCATTAGTGTATGTTGGTGGAATTACTTTGAAATGAAAAGGACGTTATTTCAGATTTGTCCTTCGACCGAGCCCTTTAACAAATGTGATTGGTCTCATTGGCTTGTTAATGGCTCTTTTGATTGGGCTGGTTTCTGTGCATGAAGGGGGTCCTTGTCTCTTCCCCATGTAGTGTTTTCGCCGTTCAGACTGTTATTATGCTCCTCTCCTCGCTCCTCTCTTCTCCTGCAGGCTGTTTTTCTGCTCTCCTTGTTTTGTGGTGTACGTCTGCATCATATGCTTCAAAAGCTATTGCACAGGCCCTGTATGTTTCTGTCGACCTTCATGCTTGATTACACGACCAAAATCAATTCTTTATTGCATTGTTTTTGAGTTTTCTAATACATGGACAGTTTATATGGTATTTGTCGATCAATTCACTGTATTGGTCTTGTTGTTGAGTGTGTGGACTGTGTTTCTT
>NW_023339729.1:12076475-12095697 GCF_004916995.1 Morone saxatilis | reverse complement strand
GTGTGTGTGTGTGTGTGGCCAGAAGTAATTTCCACAGGGCTACCCCAGTAAAAGAGCTGCCATCCATAATGCAGAGGAGGGAGAGTCAGGAGAGTACACTGTAGCTCCACACTTTGCTCCCAATTACAGAGCATCAGCTTCATTTTCTCATTTTCTCCACAGACCTGTTGAAACTCCTCAGCTGCCTCTCTGATTACTAGCTGCAGCACAGAGAGGGAAAGACGCAGAGTTTATATATGTCTATGTCTCTATATATATTTATAAAGTGTGTATGTGTTGAATGAGTCTTTGTCCTTATTGCTTCACTGGTAAGACCTTTAGTAGCAGTCATAAGCA
Organism: Morone saxatilis; assembly: GCF_004916995.1. Classification (NCBI taxonomy): domain Eukaryota; kingdom Metazoa; phylum Chordata; class Actinopteri; family Moronidae; genus Morone; species Morone saxatilis. Next base: position 12,095,361 of record NW_023339729.1, on the reverse strand, counting down.
GCACAACAGCCAAGCTCTGGGATGTTTGTTTTTCCTCTGCTATGTGTGAAATATTCACACTGTCCTTTAATATTCAGCTCTCTATCGTGTGCATGTATTTGTAAAGATGAATGTGATGAGGGAAAACAAATCACAGGGTCTAACATTAGCAAGTTAAATTTTGCACTCCAGAAACAAATACCTCTCCCTTGTATGCCCTTAGCTAATTAAACGTGGAAGACACAAACAGACACACAACAACTTTTTATTTTATTTTTATTATTTATAAAACCCTCGAAAAATCAAGAATCTATTGACAATGCAATCTGCCTAAACAGAATAGTTATATCAGTTTTTTTTTTATCTCGCTGTGAAGTCAAGTCAAGTTTACATGGGTTTGTTTACACAAGAAGGGAGAAAAGAGCCAGACCAATATACCGATACCAATATTAGTCGATTGGTATTAGCATCAGCATTTATGTTATCCATTATGTGGTATGCGATGCAAAAAAAAATGTCCAGCAGAGGGCACTATGATTTACAACACTGTGACAAGCATCACTGAGAAGGAGAGCAGAAACAGCTTTCAGCAGTGGCAACCATTGACTATGTATATGTTAAATTATTTAACATGTACAATAAAGTTATTTGTTTAAGAAAACAGCCTTCTGAGTACCTTTGCATTTACATATCGTTGAACAGTCCATATAGAAAATCTCTATTGTCATTCCAGCTCAAAAATCACTATCGGCTCTAAAATCGGTATTAGTATCGTCCTCAAAAATCCCATCTTGGTCGAGCACTAGAAAAGAGACAAGGCTTCAGCTCTTCATAAGCTCTGAAGGTGTCAACCTTCCCTATCTCTCTGAACTCGCTCAATAATTCATCTGAGTTATTTACGATCTGATTGATGTATTATCTCTTAATGCACATTAATAGCTCAGGAGGCATTACCATGCCTCAGTCCTTCTAAAAGCTGTACAGTCTTGATATTAATTGAAGAACAATGTTTCAGGCGTGTAACACTGCTGACTGGTTCATATCTCAGTTTACTTATATCTTTTGATCACAATAGATTATTTGCATGTCGTTAGGTATCACTAGGACGCAGTCTATCTTAGCGTGTCTGTCTGCAGTGACGGACCATGATTTTCTCACTCAGGATGATGTCATTACAGTGAGTCAGGGCCACTCCTTTAAAGTTGTTATTTGAACAAGGGTGTGGAGCGGCATTATTGTCGCTTTCTTGTGGACTGGACCAGTATGACCAGTTTGTGTGCACACACATCGGGAGGACTACGCAGTTTCCATTTCTTCATTTCTTTGACTAATTTATGTTACAGTTTAATCTTGATGTCAGTATGTTATTATTCAAAATCACATGACAAAAAGTCCTCCCATTTTCAGAAATACACGTTCAAGCATTTTGGATCTACAGCAGAAATATTTTAATTGCCTCTTTTTTTTTTAAAGTCAAAAAACTTTTCATACTGAAAGAATTAGTCAACAACAATTCATTGTCAATTCATTGTTAATATCTTTGGGTTAGACAACTGGTCAGACAAAACAAAAGATTTGAAGACAAAATTAACAATTAATAAGAAATCGAGTGATTAATCAATAATGAAAATTGGCGTTTGGTGTAGTCTTATTTTAAAAATAGAGCTTACAAGGTTTTGTACAACTGGAGAACATAATTGTTAACTCATTATTTATCTGTGGTCAGCCGTTTTCATTCTGCTTTTTCTGCATCAATAACAGGTTTGAAGACCTCTGATCATATTGGCTCCACGGCCAGCCAGGCGGCCAATCAGGTGACAGCCAGGCTCACTGAGGAGGGAGACCAACAGTGAGGCTGGAAGACCCCCTTACCGCACCCACACTGCTTCATCCATCCCCCTCCATCGTCACCACCATGTCTATACCCAGTGGCAGCCCAGAAAGAGAGGGTTCTAGTGGGTCTCTCCCTCAGCTTGAGTGCCCTTCTTCCCCTCCCGGGATGGATGCAGACCCCTCGTCAACGGGCAGCCCAGTGCTCAGCCCAGACTCATCTTCCCATGATGCAGTGATGTCAGCACCTGCGGCCTCCCCGGCAGACTCCGAGAACTTGAGTCCTGATGAACTGGAGCTGCTGGCCAAGCTGGAGGAGCAGAACAGGTGAGAGCTGTCCTCACTGTGTTTAAGTACTGAGTGAAAACAAAGCAGTTATTACACTTTTACTGTAACAGCTTCAACCAATTAATACTGAAGGGTTAGGTGTATGAATTACATTTACCTATTCTGTGTATATAATCGTGGATGTATGAAGGGAAAACTGGGTACAGCATTGGAACATTTGCTATTACCGAGTTTATCAATGGGTCATTGTTTCTTATAATTATACCAAGTAGGCTCATATATTTTGACAGACCAAACATTTTGTCTTTGATCTTATATGTTAATCCTTAATATAATTGATGCAACTGTGTTCTACTCTTATGACTCTTTATCTCCTTTACATTCATGTTGTGAGTAACGGAGGACTTTGAAATTGATGCATAAAAAGCACAAATTAACATTAGCATTAACAATTCATCAGAATACAGGAAATTAAATGTCTTATACTCAAAATCTCATTGGGGAGAGCCCCACAGCTTGGTTTGTGTCCCCTGGGTGTGCAGCTCACACAGGGTCCCTTATTTTTCAACAATGAAGGTGGCAACCGTAGGTGAACGTCAGTCTTGACAAAACTCAGTGTAGTTGTGGCCTGTAAGATATGGGTAATTAGCAACCTAAAGTAAAATAATAATTGATCAAAGATCCAACAATGGAACAGGAAAGACTGTCAATAGTTGATGTTGGTGATGATGATAAAGTAAAATATCTTGATCAAACTGGAAAATAAACTCAAGAATATAGATAAATGATCGGGCAAATAGGTCAAATTAAAACTGTACTTATAGTTTGACGTTAAGAAGAAACAAGGAATGAAAATAGCATTAAAACAGCAACCTGGCCTAATTAATGAGATGGTCTAATGTGGGAGATAATTAGTACTTCATGAAAGGAGATCATAAATATGATATCTGGCCCTTTTTTTAAAAGTGACGATAGTAGTGGAGGTTATCATCAGCAAACTAGATAGCTGTTCATCATCCTGAAATTTTACCCACAACATCAAAGTGTGTGCTCCCATACAAAGAACAGCTCTTACATTAAACGCCAAAAATTGTGCATAAGGCCACTTAGGATTAGCAACCACTGATATTACATTCAATAAAAATCAACACAATATTGCCAAACACTCAGAAGTATGCTAAGCAGAAGAAAAAAGTCTGTCCTTCACAGCCCATCCAAGAGCTTTTAAATATCCCTGAATTTCAACAGCACATGAAAATATAAGAAATAGCTGTATATTTGTGAGGCTTAAATGAATACTTGAACCTTAGTTTAGCTTTTGTTGCAGAGAAGATTGAAGTGTATTTAGCTCCATGACAACAAAGTAAGCACATAGACGGATAGCAGAGAAGTGAATTACGCAACATGAGTAAGAAGCGGACATTTTCTACCTAAACATCATGAATCCAAGCAGACTGTAGCCACTATCCTCTATTAAACAATCAAAATAATGTTTTAGAGTCACCTTTAAAGTCCACAGGGAGTGAGAGTTTCCTACTCAGATAATAGTTGTAAGGCTGTGGTCACAGTGACCTCTGTAGAAATAGAATAGTATTATATTTTGCAGTGTTTAGACACAGGCCCCTTTTGGACTTGTCATTGTTCAAGGTGTGTATGCAGCAAGTCCAGTGCAAAGGGATTTGTGTAAAATGACCACAAGCCAATGTCAATTTGACCTAGAATCACAAATCTGGATGCCCTACATCTGCAAGAAATACACTAGGTAACGAAAAATGGGTATGTAGGTTAGTGTTTTAGAAAACACTGAATAGATGGGCACTATATCAGTAATTGTCTTTTTAAAACTACTTTTTAGAACACATTTTGAAGAATATAAAGTCACCCCACAGTGGAGATAGGGAAGAGGAGAAATAAAGAAGCTTTAATCCGTTTCTAATTGCAGATAATAACAGTCAACAGTACAGAGATTTTCATTTCTCTCAGAGTGAGATCTGAAATTACCTGAATGACTTTCTGTCGTCGGTTCCTGATGCCTGTCTCTCCATCAGAGGAACGCCTCAGTCACTAAACCAGATAACCTTAAATTCTCAAATGTACCCTGGATGCTACTGTATGTTCTTTCAGAAAGCTTATTATTTAATCAGTTCACGATTTCCATTTCACAGTCATGTTTTGGAAAGTCACTTTTCCATTCAATGGGTGGGGTTTAATCCCTGTGTTAGGTAAGGGTTTAATCCCACACAACAAAGAGCACCAGATACTGTCTGTTCACATGTTTGTACCACTACAGAAAAATAGATGTTTCAATTACACTTTAATAACACCCGCAGGGACTCACACGCGCTGTGATATTTTTAAGCGCAAGGAGCCACATACTGTACAATTCTTTATCCAGCCATCACATGTTTCAGCAGAGGAGTCAAAGAGCAGGACGTGGAGTCAAGTGATTTAAAAGAATAAGACATTTAGACTCGAAGTGGGACTGAACCTAACACCCTCAGGATAAAGAGCGGTCTCTTTAATCACATCATCTCTGCTTCCTGCTGTCCTGCTGCACCAGAATCCAAAGAATACAAGGCTAAAAATAAAAACATTTAAAGGAATAGTTTAGCAGTTTGGGAAATATGTTTATTGAGAAGATTGTCACCACTCCCATATTGTATGTGACATATAAAGTAACAGCCAACAGCTGGTTAGCTTATCTTAGCATAAAGCCTGGAGCAAGAGACAGAGGAAAAACAAAAAATCTGTCTAAAAGTAACGAAAGATGCAATAACAACAAGTTGTGATTTTACAAGAGGTTCTGTGTTGGAATATGTCTTCACCGGAAGTAGTGATTTACTGGCTAATCTAACCTAGCTGCTGGATGCAGCATCATATTTAATGAGCAGAAATCACAATCACAATGAGAGTGGTATCAATCTTCTCATCTTACTCTCAGCAAAAATCTAATTCCCTATTCTTTTAACTCATGATTGTTTGTGAGAAATACAGACTTTCTGACACACTAGTCTAGGCTAGTAATCTCCTCTAATATATTTGCTCTTCTGACTTTTGACTTTGACTCTTCTTTGGTTATATGAGTAGCAGTCAGTCAATGTGTCTAACAGAACAAACAGAAAATGTGCACAGTCATGTAGACAGTGACAAACTGTTGGAAATGTAACCTACAGAAACTCCTCATTTACAATATGGACTTATTGTACTGTATGTAGATTAAAGTATTACTGCAAAGACATGGCCTATTTTCTGCAATATTCTGAAAGAAAATTTGTCAACTGAGAAATCATCAAAAAAAGACACAGTATCATATTTACAATACCTTTTTGTTTATATTGTTTACACTTCTTCAGTACCCAACTCTAGGATTTCTATACCCTGAAAGGCAGCATATTCATTTAATAGACTTGAGATAGATTAGTAGCGTAGTACATGTATTGTTGCTTTCTTGTCTATTTAATGTTCACAGCCAGCTGTGTGTGTATCCTCATGGGTCTCTGATTCTGTAGTTTCAGGGAACAAGCCCTGAGGCTTCTGGTGCCTCAGCAAGGTTGTCCACAAACTGTACTGATCCTCGCAATGTCACAGTCTGCCTCAATGTCATATATGCCTGCCACCACTCCTAATGCTCATCTTAGTTCTTCAGTCTGTGTGCCATCTTGTATAAGACAAATATGCCATGCCTTGTAACAATGTACTGTTTCCATCAGAAATAATCAATTGTAATTTGAGCTTCCTGTCCTCATAAACTGTCTCTTCATGCAGGTTGCTGGAGGCTGACTCTAAGTCCATGCGCTCGATGAGCGGTTCACGGCGTAACAGCGGCTCCTCACTGGTGTCCAGCTCTTCAGCCTCCTCCAACCTGTCTCACCTGGAGGAGGATACCTGGATCCTGTGGGGCCGCATCGTCAACGAGTGGGAGGAGTGGAGACGCAAGAAGGACAAACTCCTTAAGGTGGGGATCAGGGACTGGAGATGGAAAGATTTTGTTGTCACGTGTAGTGTTTTCCTTAGCATGAGTCATTGAGAGCAATTAAAAATGAGAACATCCGTAAAAAGATTATCAGCCTCCTCATTTTATTTATACATCCTGTTGGTCAGGTTTCATAGGAAGTTTACTGGATCAGAAAAAAAAAAGAAGGCTCTGTAAATCCCTGACTCATTGCACATTTTATGCAGAGGCTTGTTGGACATCTATATCCACACACAGACTTTGTCACTGGTTTTTATTAATAAGGTTAGGGTTGTGTGTGTGTCAGAAACATGTAGCTCAGTGTTGTCTGAGACCCTAGGCTTTATTTTTACAGCTGAACTGAATCTGTTACCATGTGTGAATACTGTTCTTATATGATTACACCTACACCTTTAAGTTGCATTGCACCAATACGCCTCTCTCTTCATCCTCTTGTCTCTCCTCCTTTCCTCTGTGTCCTCTGTGACAAAAAGAGAAAACCCAGGGGAAGAAAAGATGGATGAGGGGACGGGACAGCAAAATGAGTCAGGGCAAAATGGGAGAGCAGACAAACCAAGCAACATGATACTAGCTGCCTGAAAACTCTACAGGCGCAAACAAATTTGACATAGAGTAATGAAAAGGAGGAGTTGGTGAAGAATTGTTGTGAAGCGTGATACATCATAATGTACTGAGTGGCTGTAATTATGAAATGATACTAAATTGTCCTTGTAGATATATCTATTCATCACTCCATAATTGATTCCTCCTCTAATCTGCCTGCTCGTTGCTCTTCAAGAGATGCTTAGAGATGCTTAAACTTGCATCCCTCACCACAAGGAACGAGGTATTAATCCTCTTTAATGTCTTGTCTCTCTCTATCTCTTTGCCCTCCAGGAGTTGATCAGAAAGGGCATCCCTCATCATTTCCGGGCCATCGTCTGGCAGCTGCTGGGCAACGCCACGGACATGCCGGTGAAGAACCAGTACTCTGAGCTACTGAAGATGTCGTCCCCCTGTGAGAAGCTCATCCGCAGAGACATCGCCCGTACCTACCCCGAGCACGAGTTCTTCAAAGGCCAGGACAGCCTGGGGCAGGAAGTGCTCTTCAATGTCATGAAGGTGAGTGCTGCAGCATTTCACATTACTTCTTCGGTCTCAATTCCTCAGTCTTGATATTTAGCATCCATGAAAGGGTGAGACTTGTGTCTTTTGGAATACGTGTCTGTTTGCACAAGTATGTGTGTTTGACCATGGGTACAGTGTTTTAAATGAAGTTATATAGTCATTCATGCTGTGAGTAACTTGGTAATGTTTAGGTAGTCTCAAATCAGGTATAGTTCTGCTCCTCTGATACTCGATGTGGAAACTGTAAATTGTTAAAATTGGGAACAATCAGGCATCCATGTGGCCCAAAGGGGCATTGACCATGTAATATCTGGGATCTTATAGATATATCATGATAGAAAAGGGGTCCCTTAAGGAAAAAGGTTGGGAACCACTGCTTTCAAGAACAAAAGCACAAACAAAACAACAAACAATAAAAGCAAGCAAGCAAAAGCATGTAGAATAAAAACAGAGTGAATTAAAAGCAACAGTGAACAGGTAGAACTTGGATTTGAAAGTAGACAACATTTTTTCTGCTTAGTTCTTCTGGCAATTTGTTCCATATTCGAGCAGTATAGAAACCAAAGGCCACTTCTCCTTGCTTAGTTTTGATCCTGGGAACAGCCAGTAATCCAGAAGTGCCATTTTCTATGTGTAATTCACTTTTCCATTTCGCATTTGCCAGACAAGGCTGGTGAGAGTTACCTTGCTGGTGTAATTTTGTTTATGAAACAAAATATGTAGAGAAACAAGGAAATTGGTTGGAGAGTTTGTTCACAGCCATGGAAACAAGCCTGTTGACCATCTACACATCAGTCGAGTTCCCTGATAGCTCAGCTGCGCAGGAAATGAAGGGACCTCTGGTGACTTGTTGATCCTGTTGCTTACAGTCTGGATGTTCAGTCAGGATTACAGTCTGTGCTGCTTTCTATAAATACAGCACATAGTGAATGTAATGTGTGTGTGTGTGTGTGTGTGTGTGTGTTTCAGGCGTACTCCCTGGTGGATCGAGAGGTGGGCTACTGCCAAGGCAGCGCATTCATTGTTGGTCTGCTGCTTATGCAGGTAATGATCAAGTATTTCAGGAAAATGATCCATAAATGATCCATAATAAGCATATTTTTCTATAGACACAGCACAGTATGTAAGAGCTTCCTTTAATCAGTCCCACTAGATTTCTCTGATTGCTGCAACCAAAAACATTTGGTTATGTGGCAGGTTTATGAAAAATTGCACCGCAATTAAGTTGTCTGTAGAGGTTATCGGTGAAATATGGGAGTCACATGTGCTATGTCTAATTTATACCTAATGAGGGAACTTTACTCACCCCTCTCCCCTCCTCCCAGATGCCAGAGGAGGAGGCGTTTTGTGTTTTTGTGCGACTGATGCAGGAGTACCGCCTGAGGGAGCTGTTCAAACCCAGCATGGCCGAGCTGGGCCTCTGCATCTACCAGTTTGAGTATCTGCTGCAGGTAAAGAGGAAGCAAGAGAGTCTATAAACAAACACGAGGCATGCAGTGTAACACTCAGCCACAAAGGGGCAGCAAATCATTCATTTATATCTCCAGCACATCACTTTCTCTTTGTGTGTCCGGTTGACTATTTTTTATATTCTTCCTCTTTTTTTTATCTTAGGAGCAACTTCCAGAACTCAACGTCCATTTCCGATCCCAGAGTTTCCACACATCCATGTATGCTTCATCCTGGTTCCTCACTCTTTTCCTCACCTTTCTCCCTCTGCCTGTTGCCACGCGCATCTTCGATATTTTCATGTATGAGGTAGGAAACATTCTGAGTATGTGTTGTAAGTATCTGGAGATGTATTTGATGTGTTTGACTGTGTGTATTCAAAAGTTATAATAAAATCTATGACCTGATTGTAGGGCCTAGAGATTATCTTCCGTGTGGGTCTGGCCATCCTGCAGTACAACCAGACTGACCTCATTCAGCTGGACATGGAGGGCATGTCGCAGGTAAGCAGCTGCAGCTTTGTGCCGCTGGCTGCAGAAATTAGTTTCATGTACAGATTCAGCACCGAGTCAAATGCTCTACGTCCCACTTTCCCTTTTGCACACCAGCTTCCTGAATGACAGATCTAAACGACAGACCTGCTTCACAACTCAAAACAGAAACAGACACCAGGGCTCATTCAGTGATGTGTAAGGCTGTTAACAGTAATGCAAGAGAGAATTAACTCATTTGTTGCTTCTTAGTAAAAGCACACCAACTGATCTCTGTGTCTGATCTCGAGACAAAATCCAAGGATAGAATCAAAGGTTATGCTTTGTTAGGTTTTCAGGCTTTTCTTTCGCTTATACACCCCTAATGCCATTTTCCCTTTTCTTTTCATTTTTATTGTGGTAATGTGCAGTATATTCATAAATAGGACAGCACCTAGCCATAAATGTTTGATTGTCAATTATTCGCCTAATTATTCAACCATTTTGACAATAAAATGTCAGAATAAACTGAAAAATGTATATAATTTTTCAAAGCCCAAGGTGGGTTCTTCAGATTCCTTGTTTTATTTGCCAAAGAGTCAAAAACCACAAGATATTTATTTTATTATCATATATAACAAAGAATAGCAGCAAATCTTCACATTTGAAAAGCTGGGAATTTGGCTTTTTTTCATGAAAAATGACTGAAATGATTAAATCAGTAATGTCAGTTAATGAAATATGACATATTTTAACTTAGTATAAATATACCTGTATAAACTTTATTTTCTGTTAATCACAGTAATTCAGAACTATTGTAGTTCCAAAAATACAGCAGCTGCTGGCTCGCCACAAGTCCAGCGTTTGGTTTTAGCCGCTCTTCTTCGTGCCTATAAAATGTGTCTGCCTGCTTCTTCATAAAATATGAATGAGCACCTTTGTCTGTCTTCAGCTCTCTAATCTTGTGTTTCCCTCTGGCTCTGCCAGCATTTCCAGAAGGTGATCCCCCACCAGTTTGACAGCTGCCCAGACAAGCTGATCCTCAGGGCCTACCAAGTTAAATACAACCCCAAGAGGATGAAGAAGTAAGCGCACTCATCACTCAACTAATGACTAGTGAGGCTCAGGCTGGTTGGGCATCATGTAGCCCAGTAGGATTTGTATTTCTGTCTGTCTACTAATGCTCCATCGATCTTTGCTTTTTAAGCATTATGATTAAAATTATACCACCAATCTATAAGTTAAAAATAATAACATTGCATAATCCTGTGTTGTTTTTGTTTATTTTTTACAGGCTTGAGAAAGAATATACCACAATCAAGAACAAAGAAATGGAGGAACAAATTGAGATCAAGGTTTGTATGTGTGTGGGTGTATTTATGTATTTGTTCACAATGTGGATATCCCAATGAATGGGTCATGTAACTGTACCTCTCTCCCGTCTCTCTTTTTCTTTGTTTAGAGGTTACGCACAGAAAACAGGCTGCTGAAGCAGAGGATTGAGACACTGGAGAAGGTAAGAGATGGGCTTTGATTCCATCTTATCTAAATGCTAAAATATATCAGGTTTGTGCAGCATCATTGAGACGAAACACACCCAGATTGCTCAGCAGAGGACTCTTCGCGTTCTGATCTAGTTAAACACTGTAATGCTGTTTGTTTAAATTTGTGAGCTCTGTTGGTTTTCTTCTCCCGATGAGCTTTTTGTTGCAGTCTTGGTGTGTTTTTGTGGGTGTGTGGATGCTTGCAATCGGTCCTTATTTTTCCTTCCCCTCCAGCACTCTATTGTGAAGAGATGCTGCAGTTTCTAATCTTCTCTTCCCCTCTGAAATACTTTTTTCTGAGTAATCTCTCCGCTGTCTCTTTTTTCTTCATAAACATCTCTATATTTGTTTCAAATGATTGGCTTCTGAACCTGTAGTCTTTTCTTCTCCTTGATTTTCTCTTGGGTTTTGTTGTGGTTTATCCTCCCGGTGTCCCGCTGTCTTTCACTTTTTCTTCATATCTTTGTTTCATCTTCTTGTTGCTCTCCTTCGCTGCATTGTAGGAGAGTGCTGCTCTGGCAGACAGACTGATACAGGTAGAGTACTGTAAACCACTTTCCCACTCACACCTCCTTCCTCTTCCTCTTTCTGCTGTCCTGCACTGCTTCTCTCCCTCTTCTTAAATGTACCCAGACAAGTGCATGAGGGAATAGTTTTTATGTTGTATGTCTGTTCAGTCTACAAGACCATCTTGTAATCTCTGAATGCATGTACTGTTTATCCATGAAGGAAATTCTAATAAGAGGTTGTGCATTCCCTGCATGTGGCATGTAAAGGTTTCTTATTGTCCATACTATTACAAACTTCAATTATAAATACACAGAGTACCAAAATGTAAATAAAATATTCTATATAGTTCGACATTTTAGGAAACAAGCTTATTTGCTTTCTTCCGGAGAATTAGATGAGAGAGCTCTTATGTCTGTAAATATGAAGCTACAACCAGGAGATGCTTAGCTTAGCATCTCTAAAGCTCACTAATTAATATGTATATTGGTTGTTTGATGGGGGGTTATTTGCCAGAACATTTTTGCTGGCAGACTTTTAGATAGTAATGTGTTAATTAGTGAGCATTAAAGGTGATCTGGTAGGCAGGTATTTTTGCTAAGCTAAGCTAACCAGCTGCTGGCTGTAGATTTTGTATTTTAGTTATTGACAGGTATGAGAGTGGTATTGGTCTTCTGGGCTAGCTCTCTGCAAGAAAGCAAATACGCTTATTTCACAAAATGTCAAGCTATTCCTTTCAGGCTAAAATCATCTGCTATGCACCATGTAGCAAAGTACCCCTAAGCATAATAATGTTGCATTCCCTGTATGCCCAGAATTAACCGTCTCCCTACATCGGTATATAATATGCAACTCCAAAGCTGATCTGACCTGCTGTTCCAGGGTCAGGTGACGAGGGCGCAGGAAGCAGAGGAGAACTATGTGATCAAGCGGGAGCTGGCAGTGGTGAGGCAGCAGTGCAACACGGCCAACGAGAGCCTCGAGAAAGCACAAGACACCATCAGAGAGCTGCAGCAACAGAAGGTAAACACCAACCCACAGTCTGTGCACAAACACTGTGGTGGCAACAGAAACAAATGTTCCAACACAGAAGACGACGGCAGGCGAAATGTCATTTACCCTCACATATGCTGAACAAGGGATTTATGTCGTAACATTTTCTCTCGAGCATTTGTCTGTTTAATCTTTTATTAGGAGAACATTCATCAAGGGTCAAATCAGATGTCAAAATCAGGGCTGCTTTTTTATGATTTTGATTCCTGAATCTGTTGATGCCAGGTTGTAGGAGTGAAAGTGTTAGTGAAAACCATTCACTAACCCCATTTTCCAGTTCTGCTTTTAAAAGACTAGTTTGACTCTTTGGGAAACCAGCATACCAGCACCCTCTTAAAGCTCACTCATTAACGCATTGTATCTCCTTTTGTTCATATGAAACTCATACAACTTGGTGTTAAACAAATAGACAGTTCCCAACAAGCTGTTGCTCCCTGCTTCCAGTCTTTATGCTAAGATAAGCTAACCATCTGTTTGTATTTGACAAACAGACATGGGAATGGTGTCAATCTTCTCAAATAAGCAAATAAGTGTATTTTCCATAATAATAACAACAACTTTAACAACAAACATAATATTGACAAATGATCTGCACATTTTCCCAAGAATGTTCTGACTTTTCTTGAAAATGTTAAGTACTCTTACAACATATAGTCTCAGATCAGATTTAGCAGCAGTGTTTGACTTGAATGAACTAATTGCAACACTTCAGGGGAAATTTCTTGAAGTTCAAATGTATGCAACACAAGCCACCAAAACATAAGAGCCGTTTCACAACCCAGCTACAAGGAAGGTGTGTTTGTCCTTATAACACCAGATACATTTTTTTTTCTATTATAAGTTTGTTGCTTCTTAAAACCATAAGATAAGGTGTTTACATTGACCTTAAAGAGGCCAAAGGCTGTAAAGTTTTCTTGTAAAAAAAGTTTCTGTTTACATTAAGTGTTATTCACCAAAATTATCAGTGCATCCTTGAGGTTTAACAAACATGATGACTGCATTTCCTTCCACATTTTGTCTTAAAAGCTTAAAACCGGCTTTCTTCAATTACATCCATGTTTGCCGGACAGTATTTTTCTTCTTCCCTGCCTTTTTGGGGCATTGCTGAGTATCATGGTGTATTATTGCCACCATTGTTTCACAATGCTTCAACCATGTACATCACATCACCAGCATGAAATCAACAAAACAAGGACCCACCCATAAAAATGTTTTCTAGAGGTTGAAAACTCCACAGGAACCTTTTTAATGTATTTTAAATGTTTACATTTTCTGTTTCATATCATCTCTGTATTATATTGAAATATTCCTATAGTAACTGATGTGTAAGCTCACCTATCGTTTATTGTCTTGCATTTAATATCGCCAACTCTGTGCTTCTTCCGCATCTGTCAAACAACCACAATGCCAGTGGCATATTCAAACACACCCTCGGCACACCCAGAGCGACAGCACAATACTAACGGGCCATTTTTTTCACACAATCGGCTCTTGGTTATTATTTATCAATGTAATCCAACTAGAAGCATCTGTGTTTATTGACTTTGGTTCCAATCTTTTCTTTCTTGCATTTAAATTTGTGTTTCTTTTGATAACGAAGAAGCAATTCACACTGTCATTTTTCCGTTTGAAGCTCGTAAGGAAATGACTAATTTACTCATGAAGCTCAGCAACCAAGACTAATACAGTGCAGTCTGTTAGTGTTTGGACAGTTTTGTTTTGTCTCTGGACTCAAACACACTAAATTTAAAATTAAGCAACTATTAGGTCAAAGTGCTTACTCTCTAGTTCTAAGATAGTAGATTTGACTTTATCAAATAGTTTTTGACAGTGGTGGGATGCACCCAAGTACATTTATTCAAGTACTGCACTTAAATATAAGTTTGAGGTACTTCTACTCAGCGTTAATTCAGAGCGAAATAATATACTTTTTGCTCCACTACAATTATTTGAGCTGGAGTTACGAATTACTTTACAAACTATTCAAAACATATAATAAATTTGTAAAACATGATGCATTTTTATTGGTTTAACTACCCAACAGTATATAATGTAATTAATAGCTCTAACTCGAACAACTACAACAGTAAAAAAGTACAGCAATAATGATCTAATATGATAATATTTAATAGTATAACATTCACAGGGGCCATTTTAATGCATTGAGTCTTTTTGTGAAAAATACTTGCGTAACACTTGCAATGCAGGACTTTTACTTGTAATGGAGTATGTTTATGTTGTGGTATTGTTACTTTTACTTAAGATCTCCATCACTGGAGTTTGAAACCGTTTTATATGCCTGTATATGATTTGTGGTGCTGCTATATATGATGCTATCGGAGAACAAATTATTTAGAAATTTCAGACCACACCTTTTCTAAGTTATTTTTCTACATACACAAGCAGCTGTTTGTAATGAATAAGTCAGTGATATAGTTTGATGTTGCCTGTCCCATTTGTCCAACTCCAGCTTCGCTAACAGACAAAAACAAACTCCTCCTGTTTTTACAAAGGATTAATACTTAAAACTGTCTTTAGCAGATCACCATCAAAGAGTAAGCAAAAGTGTGAATGTGAATCAAGGAAATGTTACTTTAAATAGAAAAAAATCCAAGCCATTGATTCATTATTTCATGTGCGCACTCTAAATGATGTCATTGTGATGGGTGATCCAGCTCAGATTGCTGGCACCCATCACCCACCAGAGTTCACACACCTACAGACACTCACAGTCCTCTTTGATAACCAAGACTGAGAAGCCCGAAATGACAAACCGAGACTCCTTTATGCACGCTATGTACTTGCCCAATTTCAAGCCTTTTTTATTTTGCGACGTAGGAAAAGTACTTTTCCACTCAGCCCTCTGCATTACTGCTGCTCTCACAACCTTTAACTTTGTAGGTTCGCTTTGATGTGGTGACAAGTACAAGTACAGTAGCTTTCTATTTTCACTCAGTGATGTCAGAAAAGTCAGTGGGGTAGGAGGGACGTTTGATACCAACTTTTGAGCTATTTTGAATTAGATTTACTAAGTACTGGGGACATAAAAAAGGTGACATTGTTTAGGCCTCATACAAAATTAAAAGCCTTGAACCGTTATCATTTTGTTGCCACATAAAGACTAGCTGTAGATGATCATGTGGGTTAAAGTGGCATGTTGGCATATTAATGCTTTTAATTTATTTGTTACAGAAAGGAGGAGTAAGTCTTTTTTTTGCTTTGTGGCTGCAGCCAAGGAATCAAATGTATTGCTGCAAATTATCTGCTGCCTTCCCCAAAGGTAGAGTGCAGAAAACCTTTTCTGCTCTTTGATAAAAATGTTAATCCTAACTAACACTGGACAAGGATTGGCAAGGATTTGCTGTGTGAACAGTCAGTTTGCTGTTAGATTTCTCAACAGAAGAAGAAACCAAAAGAGAAAGAGATTTAACGGCAGCTTGTAACAGAATTCACACCAATTCAGACACTGTGGTAATCCCAGCTGAACTGAACTCCTGGTCATGACTAATTTTCCACTGTATGGTACGGCTCAGCTCAACTCGACTTTACTCTGTCTGTGGTCAGAGGGAGTCGTCACTAGAATAGACACAGGACATCCTCAACAAACCTGGCATTTTTAACCAAGCTACCATCAATAGCAACTGCAATTCTTTTTATTCACTCAAAAATGAGAGGCCCACAAAACCACTCCATGATCAATTAACGAAGTGCAGACGAATCGAGACCACCATCAAGAGTAGCACATCTCATTTTTGTGTACGTGTGCATGGTGAATGTGAGCGGAGTAGAGAAAAAGGCGAGCAGTGAAGGTGTCAATCTGGCAGTAACTGTACAGCGTGGGTTAGAGTTTGTCAGTGAATAAAAGCTGCAGCTTCTCAAGACCAAAGTAAAGCGCCTATGTGTTATTTCCCTACTGCTGTAATAATGTAGCTATGACAGTCATCTCTGCCTGTGTTGAGGGGGTATCAGTGAAAATGAAGTACCAAAAAGAGTAGCTTAGAGTTGAGGTGATCCATACAATGCAGTGGAAACGCAGCTAAACTCCATCATCAACACTAGTCTGCATGTGACAATGAAACGAAAACCTTTCACTTGGCCCAAGTAAGCTCGTAACACAAGCTCAAGAAAGCTGATCAACCAATGATCAAAGTTGGTATCAAGCCCCACTGCCCTGTTATACAATATAACTGTGTAACACCAGTGATTTGTTTCAGTACACAGAGCAGTTTGTGAGCAATCTGCAGACCCAGCTGGAGCAGTCCAGACTGCGCGAGGCCGAACTGCTGGGAGCGCTGAAGGAAATGCAAGACAAGGTCCTCGACCTGGAGAAGGTGGGCTAACAGACGCAAATTTTAGCGTGTGAGAGAGAACAGAGTGTGAAATATGAGCAGAGACAGCAGGCGTGTGAAAAATGTGTCAACGATGATCTGTTTACTGGTAATTTATTCCAAATGATGAAAGAGGTATATTTGAGGTTTCAAGCTTTCAGTTTTACTTCCCGAGGTGTTGAGACACAACAGCTTCACCGTGCTGATTAATTTACTGTAACGTAAAACTGAAAGCTAAAAAAAGCTGTTTTTGTTTACTGTTACAATTTGTCAATATTCCAGGAACTGTCAGTCTGTTGGTTGGTCAGTCCACCAAGACTGACCATAGATGTGATGTAAGTCACCATATCACATACTTCATTAGACTGCTTCCAGAAGATGTTAATACTTATAAAATAATAACTAAAACATTTTTATCAGTGACCTTCTGAATTAAACACATTGTTTTTGTCTTGGAGCTGATAATGGAAGTAGATAACAAATAAGACATCTTGTTTACTTATGAACTCTGAGAGTTCCTCTGGCGTGATACTGATTGGGCAGAATGTATGGCTCCAACAGCAACAGCTATTTACAGCCTCACATAGCTGCTAGCATGGCTGCAGACTAGTTAGTTAGTATTTCTAAAGTGTAAACATGGCGTTTGTCCATCCAGAGGAGCAGCTGCCTGCCTGATGAGAACAACATGGTGGCTCTGAAGGAGGAGGTGAAGCAGATGAAGCTGAGGGAGCTGGAAACGCTTCGCTCATTCAGAGAGATGCAGGACACCGTCACTGAGCTCAACCAACGCTGGCAGGTAACACACACAAACTGCTGCTGTTTCTCTATAAACTACCTGTGTGTGCATGTTCATGAGCCCCATCTGTGCAGCCACACCTATGCACTCTGTGTTTCTGCAGCATCACATGTCCCGTGGCAGCAGCACGGGTGGCGGGGGCGGCCACTGGAAGGAATCCCCCAAGAAGAACGCCATGAACGAGCTGCAGGACAAACTGATGACGGTCAGACTGAGGGAGGCCCAGGCTCAGGCTGAGCTCAGAGAGGTCAAACTTAAAGCCCTGCAGCTGGAGAGCCAGGTCAGACATACTGTACACACACTGATCATAGAGAGTATACAAACATGCAAGTCATTTTCTTATACACACTTATGGAGCAAAGGTCAGTTTAGTTTTATTCAAAGCATTTCATAGAAACAGTGATAAGTAATCACTGTGCTGTCACAGGGTAATGCAGCAAACTATATAACTACATGTCTAACAGCCATAATCGTGCTTGACTCTATGGGGGTTGTGGGAGTTTTTAACTATTATTGTACATATCATAGACGAAATGATTAATTAATGGGTCATACTCACCTTCTCACATTTGACTTCACTCCAGAACCAGATCCACAGCAAGCTGATCGGTCGCAACGAGCAGGAACGCTCCGCCCTGCAGGACAGGCTCCAGATGCTGGCCAATCAGAATAAAGCTCTCCAGGCCCAACTCAATGAAATGAAAAGGAAGCAGGCAGAGTCCGACTGCAAGGTCTGGAGAGATAAAAAGAAATTGAGTTAGCGAGAGGGGAGGGAAGGGATGAAAGGGAGAAAAAGGCTGATTGATGGGAAGAACAACGTCCAGCTTAATGAAACGTACAGTAATGAGACACTAATAACTGGATGGAAAGACAACGAGGAATGATGACAAAAAAGGGATGAAGAGGATAAAAAGACAAAGGGAATGACAGAGAATGGAAAGGGAAAAAAAGAGGACCAGATAGATGTAGTGGGACAGAAATAGAAATTGTGAGAAACGTGCAGTGTCTGACTGTAAAGAAAAGGACAGATGCACTGAAGGAGGACATAGTGGGATGTAAATGGAGGGACTGAGACAGTTTATGATGCATCATCAATATTCATCACTGAAATCCAGTTTATCACTGTCATCCACTGTGTTCAGTTATTAAGCAGGAAATGTCTTCTTTCTTTCGACTCCCACCCCCTCTGCCCTCATACATGTAGAGTAAAGAGGAGGTGATGGCTGTGCGACTGAGGGAAGCAGACAGTATGGCTGCTGTGGCTGAACTCAGGCAGAAGATAGCTGAACTCGAGATCCAGGTGTGTGTTTACGCTCCTCTGTGTCCGTATGGATTGTACTTACATACAGTGTTTCAATGTAGGTGTTATTGTCTGTATGCAGATGATTAATTTAATTTAAACAGTAGCAATAAAGATACTGTGGCCTTTCTGTGTGTGAAATGTGTTTTTCAGAAGGAGGCAGGGCTGATCCAGGGCCAGCTGAACCACTCAGACTCCAGACAGTACATCAACCAACTCCGGGACCAGATTGCTGAGCTCAAGAATGAGGTTGGACACGCGC
>NW_023339729.1:12064338-12076425 GCF_004916995.1 Morone saxatilis | reverse complement strand
TTTCCCTTGAAGGGCCAAAACTGAAACTGAATTGTGGGCCACGGGCCAAAAGGAAGTGCCTGCTGTATTGTTGAGATGGTAGTAGGTAGTTGGTAGTTAGATCATAAATAATAATAAAAAATAATAATAAGGATTCTACATATTTAAAGCATTTTACCCCACAAAAACAGCATAAACAGTGATTTCTACTAAATATTTTTTGTATTGGATTTCATAATAAATGTAGCATAATAAACCTGTGCCACATGTAGCATTTCAAAGATAAATATTACGTCCAAATGAACTGTAATACTCTTGGTAGCATCAACTTTACTGCTGTAACACAGGAAGCAGTCATATGACTTTTGAAATCAATGTGTCCGTTTGTTTCATTTACTGAAGACAAAATGAACGTCAGCTGTGTTTTCCATCTCTCACTGCTCCACCGAGAAATAATTACTTATTTAATTGACTTATTAGTTGATCTGCAACTATTCTGATAATGGATTAGCAATCTTATATCAGTAAAAAGGTCAGATCTTCTCCAATTCCAGCTTCTCGGTTGTGAGTATTTGCCGTTTATTTTGTTTCATATCTTTGTGAGTTGAATATGTAGTACTGCTGGTTGGATAAAACAAGCAATTTGAACCTTTTTAGGTCAAAAAGGAAATATTTCATCCATCATTGCAACCCTAGTTCCCCTAGTTCCTAGTCTGAAATGTTACGCCATGTTTACTTGTTGTTGTTAACAACAATGAATGTAATGTTTTTTAGCCTTATAATCAGACTGAATAATGTTTCACTTCATTCATGTTAGCTGTTTACTTGTTGGAAAGCGTGCCGTTTTGTTTTGTTTTGGAAAATGATTAGATGGATAAACGATAAGAAATATGTAAATGTAAGAGATGTTATGTCGACAACCTTTACAGCAGTGTTAATCCGCACGTCACCATTTTTCTGCGACTGTTTAGCTATGAATATGTCATCCCATTCATTATCCCAGCTACTCTGATGAGTCGACTGTTTATCCAGCTGGTGGAAGCAGCCATTAACAGACACAACACCACCTATGGTGAATCTTCTTTTTGACACCTTTCAGTTTGCAGAGATTCAGAGGCCTGGAACCAGACCTTTGTGCCATAAAGCATCGGCAGACTCTTGCCCGTGACAGATAATGTAAAATAAAAATTACCGTTTACTTCGTTGAGTGATGACTTCAGCTTCAAAATGGCGTACAGATGTGTAAGACACACAGTGTGTGTTTGCCGTAGATGCATGACGATAGACATCATGCAGCTTTGCTAACCGCCACAGAAGAAACTTGTCATCTACATGCAGCCAGACACCACTTCCACCCAGACACACTGCTCTTCCCCAACAACTGTATTCTCATCAACTGGCCCACAGTGAAGTCAAGTGAAAGATGAGTGAGCTTCAAAAGAATCAGTGCATGAATAATTGAGGTTTTTTGGGTTAAAACTTTTATTGTAACTCCAGTTTTGCTGATTTTCATTTAACTTGGAGGCGACTTGTGGGTTGAGAAAAGAAATTCAATGACCACAGGTTTATGAAGATCTTTCCATCCTTGTTTTGTAGACACTAAGTTCTCACCCTTCATGCACTTTGAGTTTGTTCATTCAGAGAGTGGCAGTGCGTGACAAGGAGGGAAGTATTCAAACTTTAAATGTGAGGGGGTGTGATGAGACTGCCCTGCCCTTTACCGCTCCTCTTCTTTCTTCTCCTCTCCCCACCTTTTTTTATCAGAGCAGTGGTTTTATAAATGAGACTGAAACTTGCGTGTGTACAAATGCGGAAACTGTGAACAATTTAGAAAAATCTCAGTGTTGTCCTCTTAGCGATCACAGTATGACTGAGTCATATTAAAAGTGCTGATACATAAGGACAGATCCTACATTATGCAGCTGTGATGATTTTACACACACTATTATGATTCAGCTTGACACAAATTAAACAATTTTCCAATATGTTTATGTTGCAAAAACAAAATGAGAAAGAAGGACCCCCAAAAAAAGCCTGACAAATTGCTGCAGCTTGAAAAGCAGTCAGACGCAGTCACAACATTTCCATTGGTTAACCACTGGTTTCCCCCTCCCCCCCACCCTACAGACAGCCGGAGTGTATGATAGGGGGAAACAAAAACCTCTGAGATTTGTCATGAGTCACTGTGGTACATGCAAGGTTAACACGGCAAAAGCACGCATGTGTAGATAAACTGTGGTGGCTCTTCTGTCAGGCAAGAGCAGCCATCTGAGAGCTGGACAACAGCGATGGAACAGAAACACGCAAACACGCTATGTTTTTTAATTTAGTGTTTAATAAGTATTGTTGAGTTTTATCTAGTTATTTTATGTTACTCACCTGTCAGGTGGGAGACCTCTGGTGCTCAGATTTAGCTGTAAAGACCCCACTGGCCTATTTGCACAACCTCAAAATGGTAAGCAGGATACAGATCAGTAGGTTTCACTGGGTTTTTTTTTTCACACCCAGCAACCTGTTAAAAGAAATTCCCAGCACATGACATTTGATGCTTTTGTAAAGGCTCATCTAACAGAATTTACACAAATTATAGAGTATCAAACCTGTTATTATTTAAGTTTAATGAACATGAACACTTTGTTTTGAGTTTATCACAAATCCTCCTGCTGGAGCACCAACTGTGTATTTGTCCACTGTTTAAAATAGTTCCTTAACACATATACAGTTTACTCCTGTTTCAGTAACATTAACTAAAAACTACGGTGCCATATTCGTGAGCCATTTTGAAAGATTTACATCTTCATTAGGACTGAGTGCGGAGGGCCAAGTGCTTCAGACACGGTGGAGAAGAAAAAAAAATGAGGCATGGCCAGTGCAACTTGTTGGTCTTTTCTTGGGAAATACAAAATATTGTCAGCCTTTAAAATCTAGGCCCTGCTGCTTTCAGTAAAATTAAATGCTGTAAATACCACAGAAATAAAGACAAAAAATAACAGTATGGCTGACAAAGTAAAATCCTCTTCCCTGTACTCAGGTCAGGCAGTTGCGTGGACAGAAGACAGCCCCAAGGGTCAGCGGTGGAGGAAGTACCAACTACCAGGATCTCTGTCTAGCCAGCCCTGCCTCCGCAGAGGGGGACTACCTGAGCTCAGACGAGGACCTCCTCCCCAGCCCGCTGCCTGCCAGCGCCCTTTACCCCACTCTGTCCGGCCCGTGTCACACGTCTGCCCGGCTCGACAGCGAAGGCAGCACAGACAGCGAGGCAGAGGAGCGGGTGCGGACACATCCGGACCCACAGCAGCTGTACGGCAGCATGGTGTGCACCGAGGCGCTGGATAACTGAGACCTGGAGCAGGTGTGAAGGTTTCATTGGATTTGTTTGACCTAAAAAGATGCTGGAGCTCTACAGGACAGGACTACTACTGTAAACTGGGACTGTATTATCCAATCCAGTCCTCCTCCTTGGCTTTTCCAGTGTTTACCTTTAACTTGATGCAGACATAGTGGCATTGATTGGACCTCTTCTGATCATCACTAGCCATCGTGTTCGCTCCTCTTACTGTCTCTGCCACCTTGTTCCCCATACTGTCCGATCCTGTGTTCCCTGACGAAGAGGTCATGTAAAGCCTCTCTCCCTCTTGTTCCCATGTGTAACTGCGCCAGAAACTGTCCCGTCAAAATACATATCCATCCGAACACAAACATGACACACAAACAAACAAAATGGACTGAAACTGGACCAGTAAGAGTGTTGTTGCTGCTCGCTGCTCGAGATCGACCACTGGACCTGAATCTGTGACTGTGGACAAGGAGGGAAACGTGGGTAGACAGACCATCTCTTTCCTCTCCCTATAAACTGAGTAATAGACACTTGACACACTGTATGCTCTGTCTACCCTTATATAACTTCCTGATTGGTTCAGAGTTAAATACATCTTTATCCTCTCTTCTCCTTATCCTCTCAATAGGAAGACACACAAACACAAAAAAAAACGTCTATCAACCATCCGTTTTCCTCTCAGTAGACCAAGTGTTAATATAAAAGGTGGTGAGTATGAGAAGGAGAGGCGCAGTGGAGGAATATGTACACATCAAACTGTAGGGATATCACAAGATGGCATTCATTAATGAATCATGAACACTTTAACATACTAAATATGTGTGTTGTCTGTGTCTGTGGCTTGCAGATAACAAGAAGGCAAGAGTTAATACAATAGCTCATGTCAAAACATATTCACCATAACCCACAAAAAAAAGGAAGGAAGAAACTCGATGTTGCCAAATCTTTTGTTTTGTTTTTTAAAATTATTTATATGTTGTAATTTATTTTGATATTTTTTTTATTTTTTTATATATCTATATGAAACTATAGGACTGTAGAGATACCGACAGAGGCCAAACTTTCTACACCGTCCTTTGTGCCAACTAGTCGTCTGTTGCAGGTTCACTGTGACACTGAGTGTTTCAGAGACGGAAAATGTGCTGCTATGATTTTAGATTTACTTCTTCCATTTTGTTCTTTCTGTTATTTTTTTTTTTTTTTTAAATCTCAGAGAGTTGAAGATGCAACCTCCTATTAACTCTGCCATAGATTAGGTGAAAAAAAACTGAGCAGTTTAACTTGATTCCTCCCTGGAGCTTCTCAGCATTTCACAATGATGGGAACACTTTAGTTTTCTTCAGAAACCAAGCATTATTATTGTGTATGTGTGAGTTAAATGAATAGTTTGACATTTTAGGTTATATATTTATTGACTTTCTTGCTGAGGGTTACATGAGAAGATCAACATGACTAATGTTACAGCCAGGAGATAGTTATCTTAGCAGTGCGGTTACGTGCTAGATTATTTCTTGGCTGGGCATAGTGGCTTCCTGCACACACTCAAAACAAAGTCTAGCACGTAACTCTGCATTAAACCCCAATTTGTTTTTACACTTCAGTTTTTATACTCTTTTAAACTGTGGCCACAAGTGATGTAATGGTAAAAGTGAACTGAGTCAGTAATGTCAATTATAAATACCAATACAATGCCATATCTACCTTTGCTAACATTATAAGCTACTGGCCTTACTATGAGTTAGGTTGCAGCAGCTCCTAAAGCCACTGAGAGTGTTGAATTAAACAAGGGTTTGTTTTATTGCTGTTTTATTAATTGGTGAAATTTAGAGGTGGATTTTGTTACCTTCGGACAGAGCTAGGCTAGCTGCTTCCCTTTGTTTCCAGTCTTTATGCTAAGCTAACCAGTCCATCTCCTGGCTATAGCTTTATATTTAACAGGCAGACATGAGAGCGGTTTCTGTCCCCTCATTTAAGCAAGTAAGTGTATTTCCCAAAAATGTCAAACTATTCCTTTAATTATCAGTGTCCATTACAAGCAAGCAGAAATCCAGGTAACAGTGCTGATCTGGAGTCACCAGTTCACGTGCTCATATCACTATCTGACAGCTGAAACTGCAGCATGTGGGCCATTGAAAGTGGACTGAGTAGTTCACAATGTAAGAATGTCAACGAAAAGGCTGTCATCATTACCAGAGAGTGTGTGGGTGGAAAATATTTTACATATCAAACAACAATATATTCTGTGTAGAAAAAAAAACGGTGTAAAATGTATGGAGAAATATGAAATATACAGTGTGAGAGGAACAAAAATATATAGATAAGATTTAAAGCTGTATCACTGTCAGTCAAGTCTCACTGAAGATGGTGAGAAGTCTGAGTGTGTATAGTTTATCAAACAGGGTGTCAAATGAAGAGCAGTGATCTGCTTTTTGCACTACAGAGAAAGAGAAACTCTCTGCTCGCGACATTAGCAGTGAGAGATGGTGTGGATTAATGGATTCATATTACATTGAGCTCTTCAAAGAGAGCTTGACATTATCTGAGTACCTCGATCCAAGATTATCCATCCGCACTATTGTGCTGATTATTCTTCAGACTCATTTTGGAGGATTGTCTCTAAAGATCCACTTTCTGCTTCACAGTGCTACCTAACTTTTTCGTGCAATACAAATGAAGGAATGGGAAAGGAGATAATTATTGCCATCTTCTCAGAAATAAGGAAATTGGATGTTCCAGTTATGGCCATCAAAGAGCTAAAGAGGATGTCAGTTAGCCCACCAAACTGTTGCAAATAACAGCTTTTCAGTGGTCATTGGTGGGTGTAACAACTGAAATCAGTGTTTGGATATCGTCAGAGCAAATGAGTGTAAACCAAATGGTTTCAGTTGAGTTCCCTCTATTTCTTTATATATACAGAATTTAGACTGGCATCGGCTCTTCAAGTTATAATCCTTAAGATCAGACCTCACTGTTGATAATATTTCTGGTTGGAAATAGTTTACATTTACATTCTGTAATTACCTCTCTATAAAGTAGTCTTCATTGTTTCTGGTGGGGTCCAGTTTTGCCTTGTGGGATTTAAAGGACTTACAGGACTCAAGATAGATGCATGTACTGGACATGATGTGGAAGACAGAAGTTGGTGCATGTATGCTTTTTGTAATGCACAAGGCAAAAATGGATGAGTTCAGTTCAGTTCGGCAAAAAAACGTTGTTGACTGTCTTCTTTAAGGTGCCAGTATACTCAGTCAGAATTGCCAGACGGATGGTTGAATAGCTTTTGGAAACCCCCTCCGACCACACCGTCCTAACGTCGGATTGGGGGGACAATCTGACATTCGCAGCCCCCTCGTGCCCCGAGTGGCCTGCTGAGGTGAGGTGAGAAAATAAGATGGGTTGGAAATTAATTCTCGGCACAACAATTTCTGACACTTTTGATGTGTACATAATTTAAAAAAATATCGTGTCTCCCCCTCATTATGAAGTCTGGTCGTTCTGAACAGCTCGAAACACTCATGCCCTCCAACATGGTTGAAAAACACATTGTACGTACTACTTTTTGAGCATAACCTATTCTTCTGCGATAAATCCTCTCAGCCCATGATTTGTTTGGCTCTGCTGCAAACATATGGACATGTTGCAAACATGTTACACAACCACTAAGAGCATGTTTCAAACTGATCTCTGGGAGTTGTATTAATAAAACGCATTTACCACCACTAGCCACAGGTGTTTAACAGCTACTGAAATCATAAGGATTTTAAAATGCAAAGACGAATTGTAGGAATCTTTTCATTCAGGACTGAGTTTCCAAATTGATCCCTAATCTGGACCTAGATCAGTACTTCGTGTCCTTCATCGGTACATTGCTGTTCAGTGATGGTGCTGTTCACACCACTGTCTAAATACAACTCTATCTACTGTGACAAAACATTTTGATATGTTTGTAAATTACTTTTGAATATGGTACTAGCTCTCATCCTTAATATTATTTTTATAATTACCATCAGTACTTTGTTTTATCCTGCTAACAGCATTACATTAGATGATAATGATATTGTGCCATAAAAGTAGGTAGATTTACACACTATGCTAAATTATGTCATGTATGTTTAACGAGGGTTTCATCGACACGTCAGCTACTACAGCCCTTCATGAAACAGCCATGTAAGATAAAGTGAATTTTGTGTGGATTCAAATGTGATCACACTGTGTTGCTCCAGATTTATCATCTTGAAACTGGAACATCCACACATTTTCCCTGATTTACAGTTGGAAATAAGACAATACAGTGCAAAACAGTGTGTCACACGTGAGGTTTTTCCTCACAGACGGTAAGAAAAAAACAGACAGTGTTCATCCTGGTTAGTCTGGTGTAGGATTTCTCAAATTTATGTGCTGTATGTGACGGCTGTTTGATATCCACAGCATCATTCCCAGGAACCCTGTCCACCCTCTCTCTTTCTGTCTTGCAATTCAACTGATGTTGTTATCAAATATATTAAATGACAGTAAAGATTATATAAATTCCAGTATGATGGGGAAAAAATACATTTCAGTGTTCTGTATCCTATGAATGATACAAAATAAACTTTGACATTGCACCTTTGCAAAGGCCTGATTGTATTGTTATTGTTTGTTATGGGGTGATTTACTGCAGGTTGCAATTGTTCATAATCCTTTAGGTCCAGAGGCAACAGCAGTCAGTTTTGCACCAGCTCTTAATAACCTCATATTATTTTTAGTAGTCATGTGACACTTGATGATGGTATAGTGACTTCCTGTTCAATCATTGCTGGTAAATGACAAGTTTGAAACCAGCTAGTAGTCCCTTAGACTTTGTGTGTCTTTGCACATAAAATTAGAGATGGATTTCCATATAGGCTAGCTGATGCAACCCAATTCAAGAGCGCATTTGAAATTGTGTGCTGTAGATTTTTTTTATGCTGAGACAGCAGCAGTTTCCCACCGTAGTTTAATTTACTGAAACAGTTGGTGTTTTTAACAAACATTACTCAAACAGAAGTAAATAAATTTGTTGGAGACTCGTCAGCAGCGGATTAATACACATTCAGTCTTTTGTTAAGTATTTAAGGCAGCAGGATGGTGTACAGCACCCATGTTCATCATATTGAAGGAACATGCCACCCAGTGCAACACTGTGGCTCATTAATGTGTTTATAAGGACAGCTCCATGGCAGAAAGGAATATGCTTTATCAGGCTCTGGCTCACAGGAACTACTTTTTGTGTTAAAGTATTTGTTGACAATGAGAAAAATATATAATATGTCCAGTCGTATTGTAACAGTGACAGCAGTAAGCAGATGCATACAAAATGAAAACAGAAAATAGAAGCAACAAAAAAATAGGTTTCTCACATTTGTAACAGCCATACAAACATTTTCTCCTGCTGTGTCTCTTTCTCATTAATGAATGTTTTCATTTAATGCTATAAAAAGGCAAATCTGCTGTTGCATCAGCCAGCTTCTTTTTAGCTTGACCTCAATGGTCTATTTTGTAACACAGTGTCGACATAGTATGTCAACACTTTCTAAAGAATTTTCAGCACCGTTGTCCACCCTCTTCCTCCAACCTCCGCTTTATATGTCTTCCTTAGACTACTCTGATGCTGTGTTAAGTTTGTTCACCACTGTTGCATATCCATAATTTCCAGAGAAATGTTTTTTTCTTAAAGTAAAACTAGACAGATGTACTGCTGCTAGTGCGCAGTGTGTAGGTTTGTGTGAGGAAGCAGTGTGGTTGTCGACTCAAAGGTGTCAGAGCTAAAGCACTTCCTCGTCCTTCTTTACTCTCATCACACCGACCTGCAGACAACATCAGTGGCTCACAATCCAGCTCAGAGCAGACTGACCTCACATGTGACAAACTGACTCTACGTTGTCTAACTTGATATGAGACTTTTATATTAGTTTAATTATTAGTGTAAAGTTTGTGTGACGTTAAGAAGCACTTGTGGAATGTAAAAATCTGGTGAGTATTTGCATATTTATTTCTAATAACAATCTTCATGTTTCTGGTTGACTGAGAGCTACTACAGCTTTGGTTTGGTTTGCTGATGTGTATTTATTGGTTCTTTTTATTGATTCAAATGATAATCCTTTAGCTTTGTAATTATTTCCATGTGGCACATAGTGACACAAACATCACAGAAATGTCACATTTTTTGACTTTATGTAGTTTTACAGACACCAAACGCATTCCTGAAAAAATATTAAGTGTGTTCAGATTGAGCTACAGATTATGGATGTCGTGTTTGCTTGGTCATCCTTGAGATAAAGGATCTAGATTAGAATCCAAATTCAGCTGATTGGACTCACAGGCGCCTGTATGTCAAATACCACAGTTCACACGACATGCTCGAGCAAAAACAGAGCCAGAGAAGTCACGGTCGAAGTAAACCAGTGAATATTCATGAAATGAAAGGTCAGACCCACATTGACCTTTCCTTGAGCAGGCAGCCATCAATTCATTTTGAATGTGTCAATCTTATTCAATACCGGTTTGAACATGTCAAACTAATTTCAAGTCGCTCATAGCTGTTATAAAACTGACATATATTGCAGTCATAGGAGTTTCTTTTTTAAAAAACACATATATTTAGTGAATTATTGAAAAATAGTTCAACAAATGTATATGTTCGAACACATAGGAACAAGCACATACGGTGCAATAGTGTGCAATATAACAATACTTAATACAACACCTCAAAGTAAAACATCCGAGATTAAAAGAATAAACTTATAAGCGAATGTGCACATATTATCATCAACACGTATAACAATATACAGTCAACACAGAGATGGTCCGTTAACTGGTTTCAAAAAGTGGGTTATGCTACATTTTGTTTGTAATACAGAGATGTTAGTCTGTAGGTGTGTTTTTGTGGTTAGGTTGGATTCTAAGGAATTTTCTGAGATTACAACCATACACAGTTTAGGCCATGCAGGCAACTAGTACATTTACTTAAGTACTGTACTTAAGCACAATTTTGAGGTTATTATACGTACAGTATATAAGTAAAAAAAATCAGTGTCCTAATGACGCTTGAGTATTTCTATTTTATGCTGCTTTACTCTACATTACAGTGGGAAATATTGTACTTTTTTACCTTCTTTAAATGTATTTGACAGCTGTAGTTACTAGTTATTAGTTTTTTGGATTAAGATTTTGTATTTAAAAAGCTTATGAAATACAGTTAATTGTTAAAGATTAAATCAGTGGTGTCAAACTGTTTTTGATTCCTCACGTAGAAGCAATGTGTAGTCGGGGCATATTCATTGGTTGTTAATATTTTACCGCTAAACTTTTCAGAAGGTTTCATTTAAAAAAAACTGTTGCTCAGGAGGTAAACTTATCCATTATTTTACAAAGAAAGCAAAGATTAGAGAAAAGCCAAAATTATTTATACAGATTTGTGTTGCAGAGCTTTGATTTTTCCTCTTTCTTACCCCATTAATTTCACAACCCTTCAGATAGATCTCATGACCCTTTGCAGGGGCCTGACCCGTAGGTTTAAAACCGCTGGACTAAACTAGGTAACTGTATATAAAGTAGAACTGACAAGCTCCACCCCGACCAGCTACAACCGTAAAATGCTACTTATACATTCTTGCATCAGTTTGAACAATCTTATAATGTAATAAGATATCATTCACAGGAGCCATTTTACTGCAGCTTGAGCACAAGTATATTTACCTGATAATACTTCTGTACTTCAGTAGAATTTTTGAATTAATGCAGGTAAGTATTCTTAAATTGTTGTATTGGCACTTTCATTAAGTTTGAATACTGCCCTGAGGACTTCTCCCACCACCGCAGACAACCTTAAATGTGTAGACAGAATCTTTTAACCAGAAACCTTGAGTGGTCCCATAGACGATGAAATAACAGGCCTTTCTATGTTCCATAATGGATACATATCTCAGGAATATGGGCATTAAATAGATTTTTACAAGGTTGGTGTTATATAAACCTTTATTATCAGTTTATATTGGTAAGTGTTTATTGATTGTGTTTGAGTGGCTGAACAGATCTCTTGCCAATCCTCTGTAGTAACCTCGTTACTTGTCCTCACAGCACACAAGCCTTTTACTTTCTGAGGAGACCAGGGAACTGTCCATCAACATTTTATAAAAGTCCTCTCATGTTGTGATGGTTTACTGCTATCTTTTCGACAGAGTGGAGAGAAGAGGGATGTGTCTTAAATATATAGTTTCTTGTTTATTTTTATTCATTTATTAATGCTAAATGCATGCAACACTCGCCTCGTTTTTTGTTTTTTGCTATGTGGTTTAACACCTCATTGTGTTCTACTAACCCCTACTGCAGCTACACCTTTGCTCAAATGTTAACACTTACTCATGAAATATGTTGATGTTGAAATTCTGGTATGACTATTTGTGTCACACAGTCACAAACCAGGTTTGTAGGAATTTCTTATCCAAATGTCAATTTTAGTCAGATTTGCCTTTCATTTGCTTTCACCTGCTTTCACCTGCTTTTACCTGCGGTGTGAATGGAGGTTAACAGAAGCTCCAAAGACGGTTGAACCAGACCAAGGCAAACCACCTATCAAACCTTTAGTATCAAGCAAGGCTCTGCTGACAACAGGGCATGTGCCAGGCCACCCAGTGTGTGTCAAGCTGAATTTAACAGACTAACCAAGAAAAAAAAATTGTTTGGTCAGATGTGACAAAAACATAATAAAAAATGTTAATACCACACTTACACAGATTCAAGAAGGAAAAAAA
>NW_023339729.1:12061042-12064238 GCF_004916995.1 Morone saxatilis | reverse complement strand
GTTAATACCACACTTACACAGATTCAAGAAGGAAAAAAAATATATATATATATATATATATATATATATATATGTACAGTTCTGCTGCCCTCTGGTGGGCAATACAAACACCATGTGTATCTTTGGTAGGAGGAAGGAGGTAGGCTGTACATTTGAATGTCATCACTAACACTGTCATTCATCAATTTTTTTTAATCCTCCAGATGACTTTGAATTCGGGTGTACAGCAGGTCTTCCTTCCTCCTGAGTGATGCCTCGTTCTTTCTTGGTAAAGCGAGGAGGGCTGCACCATATTCGGCCTGCAGCAAGAAGCCCCAGCCCTGGATTAACCCCGATAACATATAGCCAGCTAGGAAAACAGACGGGGTCCTGGGATACACCCCTGGAGTACTCCACAACAGAAACACCACATAATAACACAGTGCCCATCACAGTATTGCAGCAGGGCCTTCAGGCGGACAACCACTCTGATGGAAGTGGGCACCTTCAGCCATTCAGTCCCAAATCTTATGGTGGGTGACAGAGTTTTATACTTGTTTACAAACAAAGCAATTTTCCTCTTAAATAACTTCAAATAACAAAATGATTTACAGTAAGATGACAAGGATGAGTCAAAGCATAGGACAGACACATAAAGTCTGATGATCCAACATAATATGTTAATCATTCCAAAGTTTCAGAAGGTTGCATAAAAGCAGCCAATGAATTTAAAATATTTGTCTTTGTATTCAGACAGTAGATCTACTGAGCCATGCAGTCCTGTCAACTCAAATACTTTGAGCCCCGTGGAGAAAGCAGAGTCTAGCCCTCCCACACCAGCAGTATGGTCCGGACCTCATGTGACTTCAAGATATTCAGATAAACTGTCTGTGGGACTGGAAGACCTGGCTCAGCACCCTCAGATCCCGAGAGAGACCAGGAGCCGTGGATGCTCGAGGATCAGTGCTCCGAGGCAAGAGTGTCCACTCTGTAGCAAAGTATGACATCCCTCCATGACACTGCATTACAATAGCCTTACAGACCAAGAACAACTGCGGGAAATAGCTCAGCTGAAAGTGGAAGTTAGAGGATACTAGAGGAACTTGAGTTGAGTTAAACTAACTTTATTTCCATAATAAGTAAGCTTATAGTGCAGTACAATAGTGGTTCCCCTTAAAACACTACAAAGATTACAAAGAAAACTGTTAGTTAACATCAGTCTACAGTCTTGTTAGCGACTATGAGGCTGTACTAAGTGCTGCTTTAAGCTAAATGCTAACATCAGCATGCTAACATGGTCACAATGACCACAATGTTGCCGATGCTAATGATTACTACGTCCACCATTCTAGTTTAGCATTTCTGCTGACATATACCACTAAACACAAAGTACAGCTGAGGCTGACTGGAAGGTCATTGGTTTAGTTTTGTCTTCCAATTCCTTAAGTTAAGTTAAGTTAGTAACAATAACCTGAATTATTATACTGATCAATTAAGCCCCAATATCTTTTTTTAATCTGGTAATTGTTGTGGGTGTGGTAGTGTCAGGTTATACAAAGTCCTTATAAATGTGGATATGTGGTTTTATAGTAGAATGTGTGAACAGATTAGGACCACGACTTTTGACATGAATTTACTACAAAGGGCAAAAGCGACCAGAAGTTAAAAGACAGAAATGGAACAAATGTAAAAATGGGAGCCATATTAGTTTTTAGTTTTCCAGTGTTAAACTGTTAATCTTGTCTTGGCAGATATTTTCATGCCTGTCAAGTTTGAAGACTCACATATGCAAGAGCCACGGAAGCAGAGCACCTCTGTCACCAGCACTCATCGAGTCCAGCAGGACTTTTACTGAGCGGTCACTATGCAGGGGCAAGGTCAGCATCGCATTTCTTTTTATATGAAGTTAGCTTTTTTAATGCCTTTGGACAAAATGCACAATGCACACTTGAATAATCAATTTAATGCATTTAAACAACACTCCTGGATCCACAACCGCGGTGCTTGTTGTTTTAGGAGAGGACGTTTGGCTGTACAGTGTGTGGAAAAGTATTCAAGCGCTCCTCCACCCTATCCACCCATCTGCTCATACATTCAGACACCCGGCCCTACCCCTGCCAGTTCTGCGGCAAAAGGTTCCACCAGAAGTCTGACATGAAGAAACACACTTTCATACACACTGGTGGGTTTGTATATCTTCTTTGGTTGTTTTTTAATATGAAAGCTGGAATAATTTCTAAGAAATTATTAAACTAAACTGCAGGTTCAAGTTTCAAATTCACAGTATTGTCTATGACCCAAACAAATGTCTTTTCGTGTTTAGTTTAAACATCCTGT
The DNA here is from genome assembly GCF_004916995.1 of Morone saxatilis. Taxonomy (NCBI): domain Eukaryota; kingdom Metazoa; phylum Chordata; class Actinopteri; family Moronidae; genus Morone; species Morone saxatilis. The sequence goes on along the minus strand of NW_023339729.1, from coordinate 12,061,922 downwards.
GTATTCAAATGGCCTGTGCTGTGTTTGTGTGCCAGGGGAGAAGCCTCATGTGTGTCAGATATGTGGGAAGGCATTCAGCCAGAGCTCCAACCTCATCACCCACAGCCGTAAACACAAGGATGACCGACCCTACCGCTGCCCTCGCTGCCTCTACGGCTTCCAGCACAAAATGGACCTGCGGCAGCACCAAGAGCACCACTGCACCTACCGCTGACTGACACGGCCAAGTCAACATTCAGCCTTTTACCAGCGGAAACACATTCAGGACATTAAGCTAATGAATGTGTTGTTGTGATGATGAAGTCAAATCTTCCATTTCAAGCTATAGTTGTTTATATTTTACATTTAACTGCCTTTCAGGGGAAGAAAGATACTGTTCTTACTCTTCGCACAGGTTTCCAACACAGTAATGCAGTTATTTCAGGACCCTACGACTTGGAAGTAATGGTTACCTTTGATCTACTGTGTACCTGTTGAGATGTAAACATCCAAATAGTACTTACTATTCAGAGTTACCCTCATGTTAATTACAGCGTCCATCATTATTTGTGTCAAGGGCAATGCTATTTATTTCCCCACATGATTCGTCCATATTCTCTGTAGATCTGTGATCATGTGAGGGGAGAAATCCAAGGTTTATGTGCAGCTGAACTTTCATGTTCTGTCTACAGTACACAGATTTAACATTGTGGAAATGTAGCTTCAACACAAACTGGTGACACTACATGATTTCATTACATCTCTCACTTTGTAAGCAGCTAAAACCAACAGCTAGAATGAATGTAGTGCAGCGTAAGTAAATGATGTAGTACTACTGAATGTAGTGCAGTTCAGTACACAAGGCCACACTGAATGCTTTCCTTCTTACTTTTCTGCAGAT
>NW_023339729.1:12052795-12060942 GCF_004916995.1 Morone saxatilis | reverse complement strand
GAGTTGTTTTTACGATGTGTTGTGAAATACACGTCCCAGAGCTGTAGGGGGAGCTCGTTGAGAAAACATGCGATGACAAAAGTGAAAACCAGCGAAGAAATGGCTAGAGTTGCCCTTTAAATTAACCTAAAATAGCTACAGACTATGGCAGAGCCTCCGAGAGCCTGTTTGTTGTAATCCTACCAAAACTAAATGACCTGTACTGGAAAGAGACCATAAAATGCTGATTAAAGTAACGAACCACACAATTGTAAACCACATTTAACCCAACACTTGCTCTGTAACTTATGTGTGTGTCTATTACGCACTTCATTTTTCCAGAACATTCTACCAGTGCTTCCCTGACTTGAATTTTATGACCCACTTTAACCCCTCATTAGGTCAAAGGTCAAAGTAGTAAAACTGTCAAACTCAGTTTGATGTGTGGAGTATATCTCTCTTATGACCACCAGGGTGCCCAGGTTTAAGTTTCAAATTCACAGTATTGTCTATGACCCAAACAAATGTCTTTAGTGTTTACAAGCATTTATACCAGGGTTGCCCAAAGTATGGATTGATTTAAAAATATTTTTTTAGAGACTTAGAGACTTAGACTTAGACTTCTCTTTATTGATCCTTTTGGGATTACTCCCACAAGGAAATTGAATTATAAGTAGGATTATCAGATACATTTATGCTGTTTTATTTTTTGTGAGGTGAAATTCTCTTTAACTATGTAGGATGTCTAATTGTTAAATTTTTTTTTTTAGAATCTGAAACGGCAATGCAGGCAGACTGACACTTTTCTCAGGAAGTCCGTCAGTTAAGGGAACATGGGATCCTACCATTTTGCATTTTAACAATACAATAAGATAGGTCCAGTGTGTAACATTTAGATAGGACCATTCATGTTTTTTTGTGGCTTCTACGGCTTCCAGCACAAAGTGGACCTGCGGAAGCACCAAGAGCACAACTGCACCTACCACTGACTGACACAGCCGAATCAACATTCAGCCTTTTACTAGCGAAAACACATTCAGGACATTAAGCTAATGAATGTGTTGTTGTTGTTATGATGAAGTCAAATCTTCCATCTCAAGCTATAGTTGTTTATATTTTATATTTAAACGCCTTTCAACCTCTCCAAGGTGTATATGCAGCTAAACTTTCACGTTCTGTCTACAGTACACAGATTTAACATTGTGGAAATGTAGCTTCAACACAAACTGATGACACTACATGATTTCATTACATCTCTCACTTTGAAAGCAGCTGAAACCAGTAGCTAGAATCATTCTAGCTACTGGTTTCAGCATAATTACACACTGACTCTACATTAATGATTGTAACCACTGCACCTACCACTGACTGACACAGCCGAGTCAACATTCAGCCTTTTATTTCCCCACATGATTTGTCCATATTCTCTGTAGATCTGTGATCATGTGAGGGGAGAACTCCAAGGTTTCTGTGCAGCTGAACTTTCACTTTCTGTCTACAGTACACAGATTTAACATTGTGGAAATTGTTGTTGTGGCTTCAACACAAACTGGTGACACATGATTTCATTACATCTCTCACTTTGAAAGCAGCTGAAACCAACAGCTAGAATGAATCGTCAGTGCAGCTGTAAGTAAATGATGTAGTACTACTGAATGTGAGTGGCAGTTCAGCTACACAAGGCAACACTGAATGCTTTCCCTTTCTGTACTTTTTGCAGATGATCACAAACAAGAAGTTCAACGGGCTGAAAGGGGGGCCCAATGAAATACAGATATCATTTTGAGGTTTTGCTTTGCATCTGGTTTATTTGGCACACAGCACACATTACAGAGTGTTTTCTTTATGATTTGTAGGATATGTTTTGAAGAATTTTGTTGTGAACACCTTCAGCTGTTAAAAGCCTTTATTAGTTTTGTACCACTGAGCTCTGGCAACAACATCATTAGAGTAGTCTCCACCTGTTGAGCCGCCATCCACATTTTCATAGGAATGGACGCTTCCATCCCCCATATTGTAGGCTGCGATCCCTCCTGCAGAGACAAATACAAATGAGAACAAAGCTAATCAAAGAGACTTAAGAGTATAGAGCGAATCTACTGGTTCAGTAAAATTAACCTTTCAGCTGCTGTTCTGGGGTCCAGCCAGGAAATTTGCTGCGGATCCGTTTGATAAAATCAACCAAGATCCCCGTTGCTTGGGTGAGGTGTTCCTCACTGTCCCATGCACCCTTTGCAGTGTGTCCACCTCCATTTGGATTAACATCAACCTACAGAAATGGGATGAACACTGGTGTTATTGTATTGTAATGTGACACTCTACTAAGAGGATGTGAGTAAAACAGTAGCATTTATTACAACCTGCATCAGTCCCCAGGCATTACCCCCATCTCCCCAGCCATTAGTTAGTTCATTTCCAGCCCTGGATTCTCTGGAAATGATGGCAGCAATGAGAGCCGGATCAATTCCACAACTTCCTCCTACTTTGTTGATTTTAGACCTGTACTTTTCCATTCTGCCTGCATCAGTCTGTGCCATGGTGTGTGATGCCTTCACACCTTTAGGGAGAGAAAACCAGAACAGGATTCATGCGCCATAATGCAAAAATGTCCCTTTCGAATCCATAGACCTTAGACTACAAGGATTACTTTTTCAACTATTTTTGGCATCAAATCAGCTGCCTGTTTATCTATCTGGCAGTGTTACTGCAGTATCCCAGGACTGTCCCTGGCTTAGTCTGCTTTTCTGCGAAGCACCCGTAGTTCAACTTTCATGATGTCTCCATGAACCTTGCCAAAAAAAAATTTTTTTACCACAAATTTATGGGAGGGACCTCAATGTACTTTACAGTTACATGTACATTTTATAGCATTCCTGTCACTACAGGACCCGCAAAAACTACAAATGAAAAATAGAATGACAGAGATAATATACAGCGTAGGCTTGTGCTGTAATATTACCTTTGACACATACAAACATTTAATATAAAGGTAATTAGGACACCACTATGTGAATAAGCATTCTTACTTTTTTTAGGTGCGTTTTATACCACTAAAGCACATTCAAGTCAAGTTCTACGAACAGGAAAAATTACAGAAACACCTACCCATCTTCCTGTTCCCTCTTCTGTGGTGTATTTCAAACCTGGAATGAGCTCAAACACAGTGTCTCTCCTGCTCATCTCTCTCTGTCTACTCTTTAGTGGTGCCATAACAGGATATTTATGACAGTATGTCTACTTTGCTAGAACCCGCCTCTTATTGACTCATTGCTGTCAGTTGGTTAAGGTTTTTATGCTATGAAGGAGTGGAGATATGTACGAGTCAGCAGCCAAATTGAAAGCAGAAATAGGGGAAATGGGGCTTCACCTTCCAACCCAAAATAAAAAAAAACTGTTCACTCGCAGGAGGATGGGGGTGGGTTGCACAGTGGCGAAACATCAGCGTGAAAGCAGCTGATTTACAGGAAATAAAGTCACTGACAACTGAGATCTTGTACTAATGTTCTCCAATCTCACGTAGTTCTTTAGGCAGTTCTTGTTGTTGTTGTGCCCCTTTCTCAGACTATTTGATCAGCCACAACTATGATAGAAAAAAGGTCTCAATGTTTAAGTCATACTTGAACTTTTAATTTCCCTTATGCCAGCTACACTGACAAACATCAGTCAGCCTTGAACCAATTTTCCCCATCCACCCTAAAAGTCAGCCTTGAATTTTATTTCATAATGAATTGTGTAAACATAAAGTGGGTTTATAAAAGAGACGTTGTTTATATATTGATTTTATTACTTCCACCGAAAATGGTTGATAATAACTAAGGACTTGGAAATTATCGCGTCTAATTAACGATTAATTAATTACAGAAAAAATAACGCGACAAAAAAAAAAACGCATTTAATCGCAATTTATTTTTTGTAGCCTCCAAACAGGCGGCGGAAACGTTGCTCGTTGCACCGAGTTCCCGGCAACCGCCGTAATACTGATGCAGCAGGAGACACGAAGATGAGAAAGGGTGCCTCGGTTTCGGTTGGGGCGGAAGTATTTAGTTTAAAAAACTACCGGGTGAAAACCTGGATAAACAGCACAGCTTGTTGTGCAAATTGCTGCAAAAAAGAATGTTTGCCCCTATCACCGGAGCCACTTCCAGGCCTCCGCTACCAAATGCCACACATGTTGAAAGCTAGCACAGACCAACCGCTCCTAGAGTTGAGCAGGCCAGTGTCAACCAATCCACACCCTCGACAAGATGACAGAGGTTCAGAGCGGCCAAAATGAGTAAATCCACACTGAGAAAATTACTAAACGCACTGGCGAAGTGGATTGCCAGTGACGCTCGGGCCACTCTCGTGGTAGTTTAAGGCTCCCATTTATGTGTCTATTCATTGATTCAGTCCATGGGCCTACCAAAATCCATTTATTTGAAAAATGGCTTGCTTCTCGTGGTCAAATAATTGATATGGCGATTAATTGAGATTGATTCATCACAAGCCTCTAATTTAATTCCGATAATTTTTTTAATCGGGTCCGCACCAACTAATAAAAAAAATAAGGGGCTTTTCCTGCAGTCCAGCAGGCAGTGTGTTCTTCTGGAGGGTTGAATATTCTGTGTACATATCAATAGGATGCATTATATCCTGTATTTTGTATCATTAGGGAAATCAAATCAGAACAGCTCACACAAAACAGTATTTCTCTACTGATTTCCCTTCTTCCCTTTAGGTGACATTCAGATCCCCAGACCTTTCCCATGGATGGATAATAAAAAAATCATGAGTAAATGCTGTAAATCTTTTATGTATTTTGACATGTATAAGTTATATAACATCTTATTTACTGTAAACACAGTTTAAACAGAAATTATGGTTTATGCTTTATTTATTTATTTTTATTTATGCTTCCTCCTTGCCTCATCCGCTATGTAAATTCAGATGATGTGAAACTCAGACTGACTTATAGACACACGTTTGTGCATTTGGGGGGAGTCAGGGGACAGTAATCATAAACCCGAGACATCCTCGAAATGTCTATTGGAATGGACGGTGTATCTAAAAGAATTAAAAGAAGCACTTATTACAGACATTGTTTGATCTATAATTCTTGAAAGATTATGCTATTAATGCTGCTATGCGATTATGGTTTTAAAAGCCTCCATTCTCTTTGTACCACTGAGCTCTGGCAATAACATCATTGGAGTAGTCTCCACATGATGTTTTGGCATCCATCATTGAAACAGAAAGCAGGTTGGTTAGGTTTAGGCACAAGGATCTTCCCAGGGAAATTCCAACAGTTATTTATGACAGTATTGTACATTCACCCAAAAGCAAATGCCCAAATTGTTGCTAACACCATCTATAGATTGACTCAAAAACTTTACTTTCCCCTGATGCATTATGCATGTATTAGATTTTAATAATTGCAAATTAAACAAATCAATGAATCTTTACCAGTACATCCTGTCCAACGAGAAAAAATAAGACTCTAGATGTATGTAATGGTTCTTTAAAAGGAGTATACAAGACTCCTCCCACTCTCCGTGGTTGTCTGAGGACCTGATTACCTGCTCACTTGTCCGACTGCTTAAACCTGCGTGCCATCAACTCATCAGTCCTGAAGTATATCAACCCTGGTTCTTCAGTCACTCTCTGCCAGATCGTTATTTCTACATGTTTGTTAGGAACTCTCTTGCCCAGTTGGTGAAATTGAAGATATGTTTTTTCCTTCATGTTGACATACTTAAACTTGTTTTTTTTCCCCTCTATCCTCTCACCACTGCAAGCCGGAGCTTCACCTCACCATCTCATCAGCCACCAATTAGTTTTACAATAAAGCCCTGTTTTTGATAATCGTATTCAACCGAGTTTGTGTTCTGCTTGTGGGTTCCTCTCTTTAACACAACAGAACGATTTGGCAAACATGAACCCAGCAGATCTAGACTCGGCCCGCCAAGCTCTCGCCTTCCAAGGTGCTCAGATTGGACAACACAAGCAGACACAGGATGGTGCAGGGGACCTTTGGTCATTGATAGCACATATATCCCAGATTGGAAGTCAAGTGAAACAAGTATTTTCTAGACTCAATCAGCTCTACCCCAAGCAATCCTCTCGAGATCAAGCCTGCCTGTTTCCGCCCCTCCCGCACCACCCATTCTCCAGCCCAGAGAGCCTCATCTCCCACTTCCTGAGCCCTACTTCAGAGATCTTGGTAAATGTAGTGCTTTCGTTCTCCAGTGCTCACTAGTGTTTCAACAGCAGCCATCTGCCTTTGGTAATGACAGTGCAAAAATAACCTTCATAGTGGGCCTTCCTATGGTGAATGCCTTAAACTGGGCTACTGCCATGTGGGATAATCAGCCAGCAATTAGTTCATCTTTTGACAATTTAATTTCTGAGCTGAGGAAGGTTTTTGATCAGCCAGTTCAGGGAACTGTTCAGGGAGCGGGTGAGTGCATATACTGTGGTCAGACTGGTCATTTCCTCACCACCTGCCCCTTTCGGCCAAAAGGAAGGGCTCATCAGTAGATCTGAGGATACTGGTGAGCCAAACTTCTTTGTCTGTACCACTGTGAACAAATTCAGTTTCATGTCCTACCATCACCTAATGCACCTCTGATCCTTGGACACCCCTGGTTAATTAAACACAACCCTCATCTGGACTGGATTACAAGTAAGGTGGTGAGTTGGAATACATCTTGCCATAACTCTTACTTGCAATCTGCTCTTCCTCCACCAGAGGTAGCTGCCATCCCACCAGTCTTTGAGCTGCCAGATTTGTCATCTTTTCCACCTGCTTGAATCAGATACCAGAGTCAGTGAACACACCAGGTCAACAAGATGAATCGCCGTATGGGAAATCTTTAACTGATCCTTTTTTTAAATTTATTTTCAGTTCTTCAGAAAAAAATAGTAAAATATAAATATAGTATTGGTTTTTATTTTAGAAAACAAGCTTTCATCAGTGATTCAGCCTCCTTCTTCTCCTGCTGAAGAAGAAATTGTGTATCCGGGTAAGTGATTTAACATTTTTATTTGTTTTTTTGCAATAATTGTCTTTACTACATGTAACTTCTGATGATCTGAAATATATTAGTTCATTGGTGCGCTCTCTGCTTGGTCATTTATTTACTAAATGATAATTTTTCCTCTACACCGGTCCCAAAAGTTACGCTTACCAAACCAGACCCTGTAAAAAGTAGTCTTACGTGTCAAAGGTGTCACCCAGACCAAAGAACGCTGTGAGCGAGTCAACTTGGAAAGCGTCAGGGAGTTGGTGGAGGGTTACCTCTGGGTCCAGAGAGGGCGTGTTTGAGAGCCTTCAGCACTTTGTGTTAAAAAACCTGTCATTCCGGAAAAAGTTTAGAGTGGTGTATGACTTTTCATGCATGATTGTGGGAACCAGTGGGTGTGGGAAAACCTATTTTGTAAAAAGTGTACTTGAAAATTGTGAACATGTGATGGATGCTGTACCAGAGAATATTGTATGGATTTATACTTCTTTTCAACCAATGTATGCTTTATTGACGGACTGCCTGATTCACAGAGCTGTTTCTCTACTGATCTAACCATTTGATCATTCCAGATGATGCTGGTTGTTTTTCAAGCCTCCAACCACCCTGAAGTGTAGTCAAAATGTATACTCCGTACAGACATCATAGAAATATGAGCGTCTTTATGCTGATGCAAAATGTTATTTCACCAGGGTCGTACCATGAGTTTGAACCGTAATTATCTGGTGCTGTTTAAAAACCCAGCTATTGAATTTCTCTGGCCAGTTTTTCCAGCATACCAAAACCTGTTTTTCACCCTCAACGGTACGTTGTCTTAATATTTCTTCTACATAATACGTCCTGTCTTTAGCCATGTTTCCTTTTTGCAACTCTGCCTCAAAAGGAGCCATCGATAGGCTCTCCATCATATTCTTGGAGTTTGTACACAGGGAGTACAAGGAATGCCGTCCTCCACCGTAAAAACACTTCGTAAAACAGACAAACATAAGATGTGGTGAGTCTCTTCTGCTGTAAATTCTGCATTTCTTCTTTGCTGGAGTGATTTCCACACCTCCCTTCTCTCATTGGTTGTTTCACATATTTATTTTTTGCATCACACACCTGTTACACATCTTCCTGTGTGTGCGCGCGTGTGTGTGAAAGTGTGTGTGTGTGAATGTAACTTTA
>NW_023339729.1:12050545-12052695 GCF_004916995.1 Morone saxatilis | reverse complement strand
AGTCTGTGCCATGGTGTGTGATGCATTCACACCTTTAGAGAGAAATTCAGAACAGGATTATGGCCTCAGTGCAACAAGTGCAAAAATGTCCCTTTCAATCCATAGACCTGAAGACTACAGGATTACTTTTTCAACTATTTTTGATCAAATCAGCTGCTGTTTATTTACTGCAGTTTACCTGAGTATCCCAGACTGTCCTGCTTAGCTGTTTTCTGCGAAGCACCGGTAGTTTCAACTTTCATGATGTCTCCATAACCTGCAAATGTTCAGTTTATTTGATTCTTTTATTTATCAACACACCTGCAAATCAACATTACCACAAATCATGAGGACCTCAATGAACTTTACAGTTACATGTACATGTTTATAGCATTCCTGGCACTACAGGACCCGCAAAACTACAAATGGAAGATATACAGGTAGATATACAGTGTAGCCTTGTGCTGTAAAATTACAGTTGACACATACAAACATTTAATATAAATTAATATGAAAAAAAGTTATAGGACACACTATGTTTAATAAGTATCCCAGAGTTTCTTTCTTAGGTTGCGTTTATACCACAAGCACATTCAAGTGAAGTTCTACAAACAGGAAAATTACAGAAACACCTACCCATCTTCCTGTTCCTCTTCTGTGGTGTATTTCAAACTGGAATGAGCTGCAACACAGTCTGTCTCTCTCTCTCTCTGTCCACTCTTTAGTGTGCGTATGAAGGATATTTATACTGGTATGTCTACTTTGCTCGACCCGCCTCTTATTGACTTCATTACTTGAGTTGGTTAGGTTTGGGCATGAGGTTACAGTCAGAGCCAATCAGAGGCAGAAAAGGGAGGGGATTCACCTTTGAATCCCCCCACCAGAAAAAAGCTTTTACTTTTGGTTTCACTGTTATTCTTCAGAGGGTGGATTGTGCCAGTTGAGAACATCAGGTGAAAACAGCTGATTTACAGGAAATAAACGTCACTGACTGTAACAGGGTCACTGCAGCTTACTTTAGTAGGCTGTAAACCAGGCAAAGAAGTGAAGTCAACTGAGATTTGGACATAATGCACACGTCTACATTACATTTATGTAGCTGACCCTTTTATCTAAACCGACAATAAATGCATTAAACCATGTCGATACAAACAAAAAATTGCACACAAAAAATAATAATAAAATCATGCAAGTACATCAACTTTTTTACATATTCACTTACTCACTTAAGCCTTTTGCTCCATAAGCCACTGACTAATGTTCTCCAGCTCACTCAGTTTTTGGCAGTTCTTTCTAGATCCCCCCAGTTGTGCCCTCTCTCAGACTTATTTGATCTGCACAACGCCGATAACCTGAAGGATCAGTGTTTAAGTCATACTTGTAGGAGCCAATTTCTTAGTTTGTATTTATTCATATTTTTAAATTTACCATTTACATTGGCCATTTTGTATCGTGTCTGTGGTGTGTGTTTATTAATAATATGTGTAACCCCTGCAGGTCAGATTATGCTTAAAAGGAAAAGTACTGTTGCCTTGTGGTGTGGTTGACTGGAAAGCATAAAGTTTTTAGACCTTTTGCAGCTTTGTGTCTAAATCTTATTATTTTTGATATTTTTGTTTACAATAATAATTTAGTAGTTGTTTTTTATATGCAGCACATGTGAAGGCAAGGAGTAAATATACATGCTTTGTTTTGGACATTAAATTTTTTCATGCAAACGCACACAAGGGTGAGTGAGGGCGGCTGTAGCTCAGAGGTAGAGCGGGTCGTCCACTTGGAAGGTTGACGGTTCGATCCCCGGCTCCTCTCGCTGCATGTCAAAGTGTCCTCGAGCAAGACACTGAACCCCCAAATTGCTCCCGATGAGTGTGTATGAATGATTAGTTTTACGTTCTGGTGGGCAGTTGGCACCTTGCATCATGGCAGGCACTGACATCAGTGTATGAATGTGTGTGAATGGGGTGAGTGTGGCATGTAGTGTACAGCGCATTGAGTGGTTAAAAGACTAGAAAGTCACTATATAAGTACAGTCCATTTAACATTTACCATACTAATCAGCCAGTAAGAGTGACTTACACAAATGGATTTCAACAAATGGGCACCGTGGTCACTAGAGGCAGAGCTCAGAGGCAGAGAGGGTCGTTCAGTAATCGAAAGGTTGTTGATTCGAT
>NW_023339729.1:12047536-12050445 GCF_004916995.1 Morone saxatilis | reverse complement strand
ATACCTGAACTTTTAATTTCCCTATGCAGTACACTGACAAACATCAGTAGCCTTGAACACATCTGAGAAACAAGGATTTTCTATAACCCTAAAAGTGAGTTCATTTATTTCGAATGAATGGTTTACTCTTATTAATGAATAAAGTTTAAAACACGTTGCGTATATACATTTTTTATTACTTCAACGAAATGATTGATAAAAACAAAGGCTCAGTCCAGAGTGGTGTGTTCTTCTGAGTTGAATATTCTGTGTACATAATCAATAGGATGCATTATAATCTGATTGTATCATTAGGAAATCAAATCAGAACAGTCACACAAAACAGTATTTCTCTATTGATTTCCATTCTTCTCTTTAGGTGACATTCAGATCATGTATAAGTTATATAACATCTTAACACAGTTTAAACAGAAATGATGGCTTATGCTTCCTCCTTGCCTCGTCGGCAATGTTTGCTGAAAAGAATTGTGGCTCTGCTGCAGTCCACTTCAGATGATGTGACTGACTTATAGACATAAGTTTGTGCATTTGTGGGGAGTCAGGGGACAGTAATCATACGTCTAGACATCCTAGAAGTAAGTCTATTGGAATGGACCGTGTATCTGAAAGGATTAAAAGAAGCACTCATTACAGACATTAGATTACGGTAGAAATACAGTGTAGGCTTGTACAGACATTGTTTGATCTATAATTTTTAGGAGATTATGCAGCTTCAGGTTTTAAAAGCCTCCATTCTTTTTGTACCACTGAGCTCTGGCAATAACATCATTGGAGTAGTCTCCACATGAGGTTTTGGCGTCCACCTCTTCATAGCAGTGGATGTTCCCATCACCTGCATTGTAGGCTGCTATCCCTCCTGCAGAGACAAACACAAATGAGACCAAAGCAAAGCGAGGTTTAAAGGTAGTTCATCATGAGCGTTGACTGATTCAGTAAAACAAACCTTTCAGCTGCTGTTCCTTGCTCCAGTCAGGAAATGCATTCTTTATGCGCAATATGAAAGAAATCAGGATGTTGGTGCCTTCTAGGAGGTGGTCCTTACTGTCAAATTCAACTTTTGTGGTGTCTCCATCTCCATTTGGATTGACATAAATCTATGGAAAATAATAGTTTATAAAGTTCAGATGCTATTGTATTGTAACATGAGACACTACTAAAAAGGAGTGAGCAAAACAGTTTTATTATTACCTGCATCAGCCCATAGCAATTTTCATCATAGCGCCCCCGGCCTCCTGTCTTCAGGGTCTTTCCAGCCCTGCATGATCTGGAGATGATGGCCGCAATCAGAGCTGGATCGACTCCTTTCTGACGAGCCACATTTTTGATGATGGATTTGTAGTCCTTCATTTTCTCCAGATCAGTCTCTGCCATGGCAGATGACGCCCTCACACCTTTGGAAAGTAATCGATTTGAGAACAAGAATATGGCTATCCCAGTACAGCTATCACCATGTCAATCTATTTATGTTGTTACTCTGTAGAGATAGATAAATAACAATAGATGGATGGATCAGTGTTTACCTGAGTAATTTAGATTGTCCTGCTTAGCTGTTTCCTTTGAGGCACCAGTAGTTTCCACTTTCATGATGTTTCCATAACCTGTATACAAATGTTCAGTTTGTTAGTGTTCAACACACAGCATCAGGACCTGGAGGTATTTTACATCATGCATAAACACTTACTTACTTGAAACAAATGTCTGTGATGCTTCACTTGTATCTTTGGCTGGAAATATGCAAAGACACAATGTTAAAGAGTGTTGGGTCACATGAATGCATCAGGCAGCAATGCATCCATCATTTCCCCAGGGAAAGCTGTGCGCTGTGCTTTAATGGGGGTGGCGGGGTAATTAAAGAGACGTACATCAACACCACAGTTAGTCTTCACCCCATAAGTCTGTTCTCTTATAAAACAAATAATTCTGTTTTAAAACACTTCTGATGAACCTTAAATACCATATTTATGCTTTTTTCATTTTTTTTTTTTTACAGCTGGAACAAAGCCTACGCCCTGGTGTTAAACTCACCGAAGCTCTCTCTTTGCGCGTTACAGTTAATCTCCTCCAACGCATCCAGAACCACATCAACGACTCCGGACTCGGTGAAGGTTGTGACCAGCACATCTGAGGTTTCTATATAATTTTTGCCTTCCAGATCTCTGCGTCTGACCCGTGGCTCTTCCCTGCGGTCCATGATCACAGACTGGAACTTCTGTAACTGTATGTCGCTCAAGTCCTCCAGCACGTTGTTTAGAGCGCGTTTAACGGTCTTGGGAGGCATCTCTGCATCAGAGGGGAGAAAAAACACTGCTGCTGTGAGTTTAATTCACCGTGGCTGGACTGAGAAGTCTTTATTTGGGATGTCTTGTACCCGGAGACGAGAAGTGCGATGATTAGCGCTCACTAGAAGCAAATACGATCTGAAAAGGAAACTGAATTTCCTTCCTGACCTCGAACAGGACCACCACCAGACTGCAGTGAAGTAAGTTGGGGACATATTCACAGATTTGCATCAATAACACATATAGAAACTTTTTTAAAACACAAGCGACGCCTCTTTCCTACCGTAGTAAAGTACACGATGAGCTACAACTTAATTTTCATCAAAACGAGCCTAACACTAATCTATGTACCCCCGCATCATGTGAGAGTGCGCAGGGACCGTCAACAAATACATACAACACAACGTCATCAAAAACTCTACTCTTCTGCATTGTAGCTTCACCAAAATTACTTCACACCTCATTGGCATTGACATGTATTTAGTAATATAAATGCTTTTGTATAATTTTGGGGAATATTTAGCCTATTGGGAGACATATTCAATACCTCAACTCTTCTGCATTGTAGTCCCATTACATTCACTTAACACATCACTGGCCTCCTACTGATGATACTACAGCTGGTATTTT
>NW_023339729.1:12041348-12047436 GCF_004916995.1 Morone saxatilis | reverse complement strand
TGATGATACTACAGCTGGTATTTTGACCAATTTAAGCTTTTTGCATGGGAGAAATATTAAATAACTGTTCTCTTATGCATTGTAGTTTCACCAAAATCACTTCAGACATCATTGACCTCCTGTTGATGATACTACAGCTGGTATTTACACAATAAAAGTTATTTTTGCAGATTTTGGGGCGTTTGTTACTGGTATAAATATTCAATAACTCAACCTTTATGCATTGTAGTCCCATCACATTCACTTCACACATCACTGGCCTCCTGTTGAGGATAATAAATTACTACACAGAACCTGCAGATGGCGCTATATACCTTAAAGGCTCACCATGCACGACTGAACCAAGGGCTAAAAATAATTTTGTCTATACTGGTAGAGGCTTGATAGCTTATTGAGTGAAAACCCTATACCTTTTTTAATGACTGGTGAATTCTTAAAAACTGTAGACTTGATCGAGTTAAGGGTTGTGTAAACAAGTGGTTCAGTAGTACAACTCAAATGCTTTTAAACTTAATTAAGGTTTTTCATCTTTCTATTTTGCACCGTGCTATATGGAATCAAAGAACTTTGTCAAATGTCCTTCCTATGAACTCCATGTGAAGCTGTTTGTTTAGTCAAATACACTGGCTGTTAGTGAGGCTGTCATGGCTTCATACTTGTTGGGTCTCTGTTATTGTTAAAAGGAGATGAATTGGCGCTATACGAATAAAATTGAATTGAACTGAATTGAATTGAAATATTCCAGACACCCAGGTTCCCTGGCACAGCGCCCTCACTGTGGAGGTTTGGTCTGCTTGTCTAGTGGATTTCAGTTTTGTCTTCATCTGCTGCTGCTTCCCATAGAACTACAAGGTAAACAGTCAGTTGAGTATGGCAGCAGGGGTCAGGTCATTTAGTGTCAGCCTCTGGGGAAAATTGGGTCAGGTAAAGAGGTGGGAAGTACAAATACTTTGTTACTGTACTTAGTAGTTTGTTCAGGTATTTCTACTTTACTTGAGTATTAATTTTTTAATCATTAATTAAGAAAAAAAAAAACAGTGCATCACCTCTGCTAATCTGCTTAATCATGTTTGGCACCTAATTTTTCAGTTAATGAAAATTAGCCCTATCATGCATCTTCCAGTGCTGGGAGGTTATGTCTCCATCAGATATCTGATGCCATGATATTTGCACACGTGCACACTGATTAAAATTTGCGTGATTTATACGGTATTGTGTCTGTGTATAGGGCTCTATTTGCTGTTGGTTTACTGTGTGGTTTGACTGAAGCCTTGCCCTCTTTTCTATTTGTGAGAAAACACAAGTGACTGAACAAAATGATCCACATGGCTATACTAGCTAATGCTTATTTGGAGTTTTATGCTTTTAGTTTTTATGTTTTCTTCTAATAATATTTAAATTACCTCACCAAGGACGGCAATATCTCACAGTTCGAACTACACCCAGCCAGGTTTCTACCACCAGATACATTTCCATTGATTAATGTCATTTTCCTAATTAGCTGCACTGATTCTGTTCACAGCAACATCCACTGAGATAATTTAGCCTTTATCAGCTAATGGTGTTATTGTGTGGTGCAAAAATGAATAATTGTTTTCTTAGAATATAAAACATCAACATAATGTTATTAATGTGGTTCTGACAAATTGAATCAATGATCAGTTGTATTTTATCTAATAGAACAATTGACTCTTTTGAAGAAAAGTCACTGACTGGAGTCAACTTGGACTACTGTGAATGTAATGTTATTCATTCACAAAAACATTAAACATGTAAAATGTTATTCTAAGGTTCATAGTTTTCTTTATAAAGTTAAATTATCATGGTAAAGCAATCACTACACAGTTTGAATCAACACTATAATAATATAACAATATTGCAAAATGGTTGTTAAATGCAGAAAAAGCTCAGTATGTGTTGGTTTCAGCTGTGATGTGCAATGAATCCTGCTTATAGAAGACTTCATACAAACAACAACAACAAGACAGGTATTAGGAACAATCACATTTATTACATTTGGCCGGTCTCTTTATTCTTCTGTTTTTGGAGAATCAGCTTCCTGTAAAATATGAAAGTGGAGAAATAAGATAAGTTTTTATTTAAATGTGTGTAGGATTCAGTGACTGGTGAATTTGCAGTTCAACATGGTGGCCTCCGTAGAAGAGGAACTGTTCCCTCTGTAGATAAAAACAACTCATTCTAAAGTTAAAAAAAACACCATTCTCACTTTCAGGTGATGATACACTAATAAAAATAAACCTATGAATATATTATTATAATATTAATTTATTCCAATACATCCTCCTAAATGTTACACACTGGATCTTTAACAAACAAATTCCATCTTACTCCTATAGGTAAACCCTTTAATATTTATGCTAAACTCTAAGTGTCACACTGATTTCCATATTGGGAGGGTCTGCTGTAAAGGTGATTACAGTTGTTAAAATAAGGTGGTTCACTGTCACATAATGATTACAGTACATTGGTTCAGGAGAACCAAACCTGAATGAGCTTCAAAGCACCAGTCTCAGCATTAAACCCACTGGTGCCCCACATGTCAGGATGACCTGACAGATTCATTTAGTCGGCCATCATTAATCTAGATCAAACTAGTCCAGGGCCTTGAAGGTTAATTAATTTCATACAGTGAAACAATTATGATGAAAAATAATATAAACAGAGGCAGTGACAGATTACCATACCCTGAAGAGCCATTAATGATGTTTAAGAATCTTAAACTGGCAGTGAGATCCTGTTATTCCCTGAAGTGCTCCCAGCTTCTTATTTCTGAAAAGAAGGCATCTCCAGGGCAGGTAGTGTAGTTCACCACCTGCCTGTGGCCATGGATGGTGAAGTTGGCAGCCAGTGCTCCTCCATTTACTGCACATTGGACTAGTTGATGACGCAACAGGTCCATGGAATGGCGAGAGGGCAGGGTGGCAGTGTAGTTACCGATGATTGACACACCGTACCCGATATCATTGTGTCCCCTGGTGTGTGTGCCGAGGTGGTTCCATCCTCTGCCTTCATAGATGTAGCCGTCAGAGCCGACCACAAAACTGAGAGCACAAAGATAGTACAGAACACGATTAATAAATGCAGTGTCTGAAGTAAACTTTATGGAAAAATTGGAGGATAATGTTAACACACAAATAGTGCAAGATATTCAGAATTAATGCCAAATGATGGAGCTGAAGACGGGCGGGAATTAGCCTAGCTTAGCATAATCCGTACAATAATAAAAGTGTACAAAAACTGGTGGGTTCAGAGGGAGCAACACAATGTCTGAAACTAATTATTGATGAACAAGGTCATCGATCTTCCCAACATTATTTACAGCGCGTAACTCAATGTAAAACCACAAACTGTATATTTCTGTCTGTGTATGGATCAAACAAACAAGATACAATGTGCTAATTAATTAACTTTAAATGTGCTGTTTGGCAGATGGTTAAACCTTGGACAGAACCACACTAGCTCTTTCCCCCTGCTTCCAGTAATTATGCTAAGCTAGGCTAATCTCCTCCTGCCTTCATAGTTAATGCACAGACATGAAAGCGGTATCAATCTTCTTATCTAACTCTCTCTCCGAAGATTTCAAACTATTCCTTTAAAGGTCGGTTACCTGTATCCTATGTCACTCCAACCACGATCTTCCTGGTGGAAACGCTGCATGGATCTCATGTCGCGAGAGCAGTTTGGGAAGGTTAAACAGGGTGAGGATGGCTCATAGGTGTGGTGAACGTAGAGAAACTGGAGGGGCCGAGACAGTGGGATAGGCGTACCTCGGTAGGCTTTTGCCCCCCATTGACAACGGGGGATGATTTGAGGGCAGTCTGAGGAGAGGAGGAAAGAGGAGGAGGGTTAGGATTCTGAATCCACTACAGATTTTGTTATGTCATACCCATAAGCTTACATTTCCAACACTCAAAACTAGTCTAGAACCTGACAAATATTAACTTATTCTGGTGTGCAGGTACCCTTTAACGGATCCCTGTTTATGTAATTTAAGGAAAATAAAAAATTATAAAGGGCACTGTCTGATTAGTTGTTATCTAATTTTTCAATATTGTATCAGGTCCACAAATCCAGTATTACAGTCACAGGACTATACACATAATAATGCGCTCCTCAATAATGAGAAAGACTATTGCCTGCGGGGTTTTTTAACCAAGGGCTAGCCTTTGTGCTACAGCTGCAACAATTATTTGATTCATCGATTGGTTAAACGACAGAAAATAATCTAATATTATTGAAGAAATTTTTTCAGCAAAAATGGCAAAACCTCACAGGTTTCTTCTCAAATATGAATATGTCATACTCTTCTATGAAAGCAAACTGAATATCTTTGGGTTTTGGACATTTTAAGGAGTCACCATAGGCTTTTTAAGCTGTTGGGAACTTTGATTACATTTTACAGACCAAAAGATGAATCAATTGAAAAACAATCTGTAGTTTAATTAATAATGAAAATAATCATTAGTTGCAGCCATACCTTGTGTCCAAGTGCACTTTTTTGATCATTTGATAGCTCACCCCAGTATTTGTGCACAAATGTCTGCAATCCATCCTTCACTGCCTTCCCCACTCCAGTGTCCAGAGCAATCCATTCTGTCTTCTCCAACTTCCAGACTAAAGTTAAAGTCTCCATCACCTGGCTGTGAAGATCAAGTGGCTCCAGAATGGATCTAGAGATCTCCCTTCGCCTTGGGCTAATATGGCCGGTCACAGCATCAAAACCCTGCCCCTCATGCAGAATAAAACTATAGTATCCTTTCAAAATGTCACTGAGGGCCTGAGGTTGTTCATGTGGTGATAGGTTGCTAATGTCCATGCCCAGTATAACTCCATCCATGCCCCCATTAATAACAGCATCAGTGGCTAGAGTGGCAGGCCGAGACAGCTTGAACACCTTAGGGTGTTCCACATTGTCCCAGCATCCGTTAGGCCCCAGGCGAAACGATGACGGGAAGTCCTGGAGGCTGAGGAAGGACAGGCCCAATGTCCTGCCTAAGGTGAGAGGGAAGATGCCAACAGCTGGCGTGCCCTCCATCTTGGCTTTCAGTCCCAATTCAATTCCTAGCAATAAGGGTGCAAGAGCTACCGTGGTGCCATCTGGAGCAAGGACCACCCCTCGTTCCTCTCCGTAATCAGTCACAATGTGGTGGATGGCCTTGTCAAAAAAGCTGAAAGATGAGGCATTGAGAATGGCTGTCTCTAGGACCTCAGGAGGAGCATCACTGGCATTATATGATGCTCCCAAGAAATGAATGGTCATCCCATCATCGTGGCCAGCGGTCCTTCGCAGGGCCCTGACCAGAGCCAGGGGGGACAGACTGGGGTTAGAGTCTTCTACCTGCTGCACAGCTCGGATGAAGCTGTCCATATTACGCAGGTGGACACCTGACAACAACACAAATGGGGGACAAAAGAAGTGAAGGAAGGACGTTGTAGTGCAATAATGAGTCAGTGAATAATAGCCTCCTATTAAAACCTAATTTAACTACCTTATATTAGATTATCAAGATATATGTGGCACAGTTATTGATACTGGCCAGTTGATGGCCACATTCAGATCACAGATCACAGCTGGGTCTGTTTAACCCAATATCTCAAAACTATTTGGCCCCAATAAAGGTTAGACTACCCTGCCTTCAACAAAATGACAAGACCAACAAGTCCTCCAAATTAAATTACATTGCTTGTCCATGCCCTCATATAAGAGTTTAATGATCTGACACCACAAATGACAAGATGACAACCATTGTGTTATATTTTCCTATCTTACACCACCGTGGTTATGGTTTGGTTAGATTAAGATTTGAGCACAAAATCAAACTGGTTCAGGTCAAGTGAAAGATCATGATTTGGTTTAATATAACTTCTGGTTAAGGTCAAACGTGATCAGGGGACCTTCATCGCCATGGTTACAATGATAAACATGTGGTAAAATTATGGAAGGATCGCGGTCACAGTTAAAAGAAACCGGTGTTGACTGCTAGGAAACAAACAGCGGTGTCCCGTGTTAAAGTCCGATGTTTTGTTGATCCATCCACCCACGCCGAACTTTGTTGCTCTATAACAA
>NW_023339729.1:12025879-12041248 GCF_004916995.1 Morone saxatilis | reverse complement strand
GTTCTTTAGGATGTTAAGGGGCATACCATATTTCTTAATTACTTAATTCATTATTGCACTAATGGTAAAATATTGAAGTTTGTTACAAGAGGTGGCCTCTTTTTGCATTTACCCTAAAAAAACTTCAAGGTAAATCTGTACTGAGGTCAGTAAATAATGACATTTGACAACCTCATAAAACCATTGACTTGATTGATTTTCAGTGAGTGATGAGACAAGCAGAAACACCTGTACAATGTAATGTAATCCAGCACAACAGTCCCGTTTTGAACACTATCAATAACTGGTGGCACTGTACTGAAATGATAGACTCCTGGAAAATGTTTCTAACATTTCTACCACCTCATTTAGATAAAATCAACCATTATAGATCCGCTTACACCTTATACCAGGCTGCTTTTGTCTAGGATTGTAATTTAGACGTTTTTAATTTGCTAAGTACACATGCACACTGATATTGGCAATTATAGTCACTTTTGAAGAACAACTAAAACTTGATAATATTAAGGATTTGTTTGTGCAAATTCAAGTGAGTCACACTCATGATGGTATGGTCATGTACATGTATAATGTTGAATAACTTTAAGGGGAAGGGGAGAAAAAGCTGAAAAGGCTTCATGCAGTGGAGCATCAGAAAATCAGATCCAAAATGGTTTTATTTTGCAACTCTGGTTTAAGTTATAAGCATTATTCCTCTGTCATTAAAACGCACAGGGGACTATTAACATATTCAACCATTTAGAAGCACATAAAGACAGACCAACTCATTTTCTAACATGTTCTCTCCACTGGAAGGACACCCATGTTTTATCTAGCATCCTGCTGACCACCGGTGACCTTGAGGGTACTTTGTGTACCAAATTTGATAACATTTGGATGATTATTTCGGGAGCAGTTATGAGAAAAAAATCTAAATCATGGAAGCAAACTAAACATTTTTTCATGTTGAACAAGCAGGCTGGTGTAGCCCTTCAGGACACAAGAGTAAGGATGGTGGATATTTTTTTTATCAAAATAAAAATAAGTTTAGCTGTAAGTCATGTTACAGTTATAATATATACAAATATATAAAAGTAATGATAAATCTGCTGTGAATGGGTGTACTGTATCTGGGGCTCAGAGCTGTGAGTAATCTGGTCACATGGTGTCAGTCACATGACCGGAGGGAGGAAGCGAGAGAGAGAGAGAGAGAGAGAGAGGGAGAGAGCAAACAGCAGCACAGCAGCCAGGCTGCTGGTTTACGACCGCTGTGTGTTGTGAGAGCTTTAAACATTACTAGTACAGTAAACTAGTAATTAATTGGATATTCTGAGCTTTAACTGCATGTTTTACCTATTTATTGTATCTTTAAACAGTTAACTATCTACATGGCGGCCACAGGACACCAGCACTCCTCCGGTAATGTTACTCACGATTCATTGGTCTCCTTACAGTTTGTTTTGCTCATTTGTACACAGTTTAGTGGGGGTTAACAGAGCTGTAAGAGCTGCCTTGGTGTCTAAAATGTAGTTATTGAGACGTCCACAACATGACTTCAGCTCTTACTGTATTTCTGCTCAGTCATCTTCTGGGCAGCTGTGAGACAGTAGTCATTATCATCGTGTGTGTGTGTGTGTGTGTGTGTGTGTGTCCCGAACTGCTCTGTCAACATCAGGGTTTTTTACTGTGATCATGCTATATTTTTAGTCCTTAATGACAAAGTGGTCATTTCCCAACTCTACTGCGCCACAAGTCATTTCTTAATACAGAAAGTTTGGCAGCAACATTCAGGTAGAGATGTACCTGGAATACAATAACAGGTCTCCTTTGATTGTCATACAGAAGCAAAATATAATGGATAAAAGTTGGAGTTAGAGATCTAAATTAATCATACTTACAAAGATAAAAGCTGTAGTAGGGTTTACATTTAACTAGGCACTGTATTTGAATTGATTGATATAAGAGCTGAAACTATTAGTTGACCAACCGATTAGTTAATTGTTCTTAAATGTGAAGATTTGCTTGTTGTTATCTATTTTATGTACTATGTTTATACACTGTAAATTGATATCTTTGGGTTTTTTTTTATTTTTTTTAAACAAAATAAGATTTAATAACATGACATTGATTCTTTGAACTTGTGATGAGCATTTTTAGACTAAATGATTAATGAAAATAGAAAACAATTGTAAGTTGCAGCCCCTTTTGGATGTGTTTAGGGGAGTTCACTTTTAACTACATGTAATATCGAGTATAATTAATATAATGCATCTTTTAAATTGAGGACTACATCTTGCCCCAGTTTATGAGGTTGCAGTCACTCTGCCCATTAAGACCCAGATCCTCCACCACCATCAGCCCTCCTTTAGCAAATCTACTAAGTCAAGCGCATCTAAACGGCCTGACTCTTTCATGCATAATAATGGTTCCAACACCGTTTCATAAGCTCCTTTCACGCATGGTTTAGTCTGCAGTTTTTTGAGAGATTGTTAATGTAGGTTGGGTGAAGTAAGGTACCACTGATTATTGTGTTCCTCTGTCTAAAGTTTTTTTTAAATTGAGCATGAAAGTTTATCATTGATCTTGAAAACAGGAGTTGGACAAGAAAGCTTTTCATTCAAGTATCTTTTTCACGAAACTTTTAAGACTTTAAGATGCAGTCAAAAGCTCTCAAAGAAGCTAGTAAGTAGACCTTGAGTTTTTCATATCAGCTTGTGGTTTCTTGATCTGCTTTAAGGAGTCACACATACAGATTAAGGCCCTTCTTTCTGGAGCACCACACACAGTATGTATTCAGTAGGTTTCAGGTTAAAGGGTCAGTTCACCCATGTTGGTATGTAAATATGGATATGCAGAACTTTTGAGACATCTGCCAGAACCTTGTCTGCCATCCTAATTCAATAGAGGGTTAAATAAATGTAGTTTGTGGAAGCACTTTAAAGACAGGCCCCAGTTATTCAGGATCATCCACAGACCTCACTGTGAGCACTGGAGCTACTTTTTATCAAATAATAATGAACTCTGCTCTCCAAAAAACTATGTTTGTGCTGCCATTTTCCTGAGCAGGGACATTGCTTTTAGAAAGATGATTTGCTGTCGAGTGCTTTGCCTCCTTGCTTAACCTACCCCCATGATATTGTGTTGGCAGAGGTGCACATAAAACCAAAACTCCCCCAAACAACTACAGTCAGGGGGTAAGTCAGGAAATATCTTTTGTTGTGCTTAGTGATTTGACTATTTAAAGCCATACTATCAGGCCTTTTTTAAAATCTCATGATCACTCTTGTGTTAAAACTGAACCAAATGCTCATGGGAAAGTGAAACTAAACACATTGCTGCTAAATAAATTAATGAAAAAGCGTCACCTCCTACCCACAAATAGCCCCACAACATGGTTATCAGTATATCTAGTTTTTTTTTTTTTTGCGATGCTTCCTTCAACATGGTAAGAGGTTTTGGACTCTGAGCTAGTTGGGTGGCCTCTTGCTGAGGACTAGATCTAAGCACAGATACCAAGTTGTTGACAGAGTAAAGATTTTGATTGACAGACTTGTGGCTGCGTTAGTGTGTCTGCCAGTGTTGCTGTGAACCGGAAGAGACAAATATGTTCACAAATTAACTTGTGTCAAAATCTGGTGGCACGGTCGATGGCCTGCACCCACTTTTATTTGTCTGATTGCTAACCGCCGTGACGATCGACACACTCCTCTGATCAAAGATATGCATGCACTCTGTCACTCGCCCATTGTCTACATGAAATGTGAAGTGGTTGGATTCTTTCTGTTGTTTTTCATTCTTCTCACAGAGGCACGCAACCCCCGTCAAAGCCAGGGCACCTCGCCTTCCTCGTCTGTAGCAGAGTTGATTAAGATGCGGTCACTTTCAGCTAATTTTCGGATGAAGCCTCGTCTGTATGCTAACAGCTTGAAATGCTCATACGATAACAACAGGTGTTGGATCATTTAGGAACTGATCCATATGAATGTGAGTTTGGTTTGCTGCACGAAACCACATGTGGTTATGATAAAACCTCAGGTTACAACCAGAGAACAAAATTAGCAGCAGGTAGCCACCAGCCGAAATGCTGGTAAAATATGTGAATAGTTGGTAGATTTGCTTCACTCACCAGCTATTGAATGCTGTGTAAAATCTGAACATTCACTAGCCATTACACCTCTTAAAAGTATTAGAAAACATAAATGAATTAGATGTAAGTGTTCTATAGTGTTAAGAGTGGTCCCAGCCTTTTGATTTCTGGTGATGAGGTTACCTGGTTGTTAACATTTATGTCATGGATGGATACTTTCGGTTACAGTAGACAAAATGCTCCACACAAACTATGTGTAAAGAAATGGAGCTAAGCATTGTGTCATGTTGAAAAAATAGGAAAACTTGACAAACACCTTTATTTTATTCTTTTTTATTGTTCGATAAATATGCCACAGGATTACACATGAATGAGAATTTGGAGCTACGCCAGTCCCTAACTTTTCTGTGTGGTGCTATTCTGTTGAACTTGAGCTAACTGATATTGAACAACAGTGGTGTTTTCTTTCCCTGTTTCACTTCTCATTTCCATTAGACAACTGTGCTTAGCTGGTGGTTTGCTCTGCTGACTTATTGTGTCTGTTGAGTTTGGATTCATCCTGACTCAGCAGTTTATCTGACCTTGCACGTGCTGACTTTGACTACATAGTAATACTTAAATAAGTTCTTTTGTGTCTGTCGTATAAAGACCATTAATCAAATGCTCTAAAATCCATATCTACTGTAACCACAATGACCAGTTTGAGTTTAGTGCCAACTAAACACTTCATTTTCCTCAACT
Organism: Morone saxatilis; assembly: GCF_004916995.1. Classification (NCBI taxonomy): domain Eukaryota; kingdom Metazoa; phylum Chordata; class Actinopteri; family Moronidae; genus Morone; species Morone saxatilis. The sequence continues at coordinate 12,036,441 of NW_023339729.1, read as the reverse complement.
GAGTGAACAAACTGAGAGACCCCATTCTTTGTTGTTTCTTCAAAGCGGCCAGGTCCAACCCGCTAAAAGCATGTGACAAGTATTAAGTGTGATTAGCCTACTTTGTGATTTGTGACTTTCCTACAAAGACATGACACGTTGACCGGCTTTGTTTCCATACCATAAACGGTATGCTCTGTTGTCGCACTTAGTATTTAATATTATAATATTTTTAGTTGAGGTTGAGAACTGAGAGTCAGACAATCACACAACCAGCCAACCAACTAAAAAAATAGCTTTAAAGTTGCCAGAGGAACAAACGAGTCTAGCTGAAGGTCACTTTGCAGTGTCTTTCATTTAGGTTCTTCGTGGCTGAAACCAGATCTACCAAGATAAGTGTTTAAATATTGAATATCTACGGGAAGTACTCATTGAATCGTGTGCTGTAGTCATAAGATTTAAATGAAGGAAGACATGTGAGGTAGTTTGGAAGTTTTATCAGTAGAGCTTTATAGATGAATATCATGAGATGATCATTTATTACCAGATGTTCTCCCATTTGTCTCGCTCCGACTCTTCCTCTTTTTCTCTCACCACAAATGACCCCAAACTACTGAGCAGTTAGTTACACACATAGTTGTGGTTATTTTCCTTCTAAACAGTATTGAGCTGCATATAAAGTAGCTGTTTACCACCTAAAATACTGTGATCACACTAATGCTCACCTGAAGTTTGAACTTCTAAGGATCCTGATATACAGTATATTGTTTGACTAATTTAAGTAATGTAATTTTCAGATTAAGATGTTCATATTTTATATTGTGAATTAGATGATCGAAATATTGCATCTTCAATAGGTTTAGGGTTGACAGTGTGCAGAAATGTGCAGAAACACTTTCTTATTCTGTAAATGTGTACCCAATGAGCCTATACTAAAGCCTTTGTGGTAATAATCAAGTATAGACAGTATTTGAGTGGATCCCCAACATGTAACAGTTTACTACACAGGAAGACTTAAATTAAACAAATTTCTAATAAAGCTACTTGTCATACCTTAGATTTTAGAAAACACAGCATTATAGTTTGCCTTTATTTTGTCCTTCAGCCAGTGGAAAGTGGTGTTTAAAAAGTTCTCAATAATTACTCAAAAGACCTTGTCCTCACGCTCAGGAGAACATTATTCATGAGGTGGAAGATTTGTACGTCGTCTGACCGTCTAACCCAAATTTCTGTTGTTACCATTATCAAACCCAGTCTTATCCAGGCCAGACTTCTGACATTTGTCAGCTACCTAACCGCCCTTACCAGTAATCTGCCTTACTTCTCCTACTGCTGTTTATCTACTACACTGATATCAGCAGTAACTAGTAGACATATTACAGACTCTTTGGGAAAATAGATTTCTCCCCTTCTCTGTCACTAGTTGATACACATTTACACACTAAATCTAAGATAGTTACTTCTCAACATCATATATTGGCTCTTTCTGTATAGTTTGTAGCATAACCCAACATTTTATATCTATCAGTTCTTGCAGCTTTGGAGTTTTAAGGGTTAAATCACATGTGTAGACGGGTTGAGCACATGTTCAAAGCGCCAGAGGGGACAGAGAGGAATAAAGCCATACAAACTCAGAAACAAAGAGTAGGTGTCAGACTGAGGTGAAAAAAGTAAAAGCTGAAGACAGACTGTTCAGGCTGACAGGAATGCGGCAGACAAGATGTTGTCGCTAGAAGTAGTCAATGTCGATGAGTGGAGACTCCAACGTGGAGTCGGGTTTTGCAAGAAATGACTAGACTTGGGTTCAGCACTTTGGAAGCTCAATTCATGTGATTTTTGCTTTCCCTCTCAGCTCAGCTGTTATAGTCACAACTGTCGGACTGCACAATCGAGACTCTTGTCCTGGTCTCTGTGTCTGCCTGTTTGCTTTTTTGCCATGGGCCATGATTTATCATCATCTTCACGTTCTTTAGTATAACAGCCTTGTGACCTACTACTACTACCTACTAGCTCCATTAATATGTACCTCATGTACTGAAAAGTATTAAAGCCAGGGTTGTGTTTTAAGTATGTTACAGTTTACAGCAGATGTGCCACCAAACCCTGAAACAAAGACCAGCTCCACTAACATAAAATAAACAAGACTGAAGCCATGCTAGCATGCTAACATGCTCACAATGACAATGCTAATGGTGTGATGTTAAGCAGGTCCAATGATTACCACGTTCACCATCTTAGTAAGCATACTAACTTTTGCTAATTAGCAAACAAACATAACATATAGTTCACCTGAGGCTACTGAGAATGTCATTAGTTTTGTAGACAATACATCCAAACGTTGTTCCACCTCAGATGACACTAGAGGAGAAATGAAGGAATCACTTAAATCAATATGATTTATCTGCTGGGAACCACAAATGTTTGTATAGAATTTCTTTACAATTCATCCAGTAGTTGACGAGATATTTCAGTCTGGACCAAATTGATGAACTGACTGAATCAACCAGCGTTGTCATCAGTATTTGATTTATTAATCAGGCTCTAGTATTGACACCCTTAGTTTAGTAAGCTGATTAAAGATGTCCTTTGTAGCACGAAGGGTTTTTAAATACAATTTTCACTGAACAACCAGAAGGCCAATGTGAGCTTGTACGCTGGTGGAATGATTTTGAGTCTGTTCATCTTGTGCATCAGTTGTCTCTGCGTAGGAGTCCTGATCAAAGATTCATGAAGTGCTTTTTGTTGTATGGACTGAGATAGACAGAAAGATATAAAACATAATCAAAATCTGCATCACTGAGAAAATATTATTTCTTTTCCTTTCAGATCGAGGAGTGTCGAGCTCAGTGACTCGTTACGGCTCCACAGACAGCAGCGGCGAGCATGACCATCAGAGTAGCAATCATGGCAGCAACCATAGCAACCACCGATATCCCACGGCGATGGCAGGTCATTGGGTTGGGGTTGAGCAGCAAGAGGAGGCGATTCGCAGGAAGTTGAAATACTTCTTCATGAGCCCTTGTGATAAATATCACGCCAAGGGCCGCAAGCCTTATAAGCTTATCCTGCAGCTGCTCAAGATCATTATTGTCACAGCTCAGGTACATCATATGTTACAGCTAAATCCTGTATGGCTGTTTTGTTTCTCACTACAAGACTGTTATTGATCGGGCCTCCGTAACTAATGTCTTTGTATGTACATATGCTGCTCTCTTGATTTAGATCACTCTTTTCTTTCCCAAATTGCTAAAATCGTGTCACATATTTTTAGTTGAATATGTATGAATTTGTAAGTAATTCAATAAACAAACAATAAATTAAATGAATAACAGTACAGAAAACACATGGAAAGTGGAGGTTAGTTGAATGAGTAGTGAAGGGTATGCATAATGATATTGTACTATAAAACTATTGTATTTTATAGATGTATAACCATTATGTAAAGTCTATCTACATGTGTGTCTTTGAAAAATGAATGTCTACCTTCATAAATTATTTCTATCTGTGCTGCAGTTAGTCATGTTTGGCCTCAGTAACCAGGTGGTGGTCACCTTCAAGGAGGAGAACACTATGACCTTCAAGCACCTCTTCCTCAAAGACTACGATGAGTCCTCAGACGACTCATTTGCTGTTTACACACAGAACGACGTGTACGACCACATCTTCTTCGCCGTGGAACAGGTAAACCTTGAGGACAATGGGAAAGCTGCTTCGATACAGGAATTAAAGTAGTGATGTAATCGTTTGATGAATCATTATTATATTATAATTGTAACACAAACTGTGGTTTCTTTCATAACAGAACAATCTATATTGGTTCGTTTAATATAAAATAAATCATTCTACTTCAAGACTTGTTAGAGTATTTATGAACAATGTTATTGTTAGGGATGGCCCCGAACCAATCTCAACAGTCGATTTTTAAACTGATCTGTATCGGCTATATTGAGCTTAATTATATTGATCCGGTCTTTCGTTTTACATCAGCTGTCAGACAGCTGTTTTACTCACAGTGGAGCCATTGTCAACTCTTGCTGTTTCTTTCCTCCACTCTGTGTGTGAGAGAGATCGGTAGCAGGCCTGCCCGCTGCAGAGTTTCACAGCGTGTGGGGCTGCCTGTGCTCGGTGCTAGGCACCCTTCTCGGTTAAATCCCAACAAGATCACTGACTGGAATTGGACCACTGTACCATCTATATCTGTATTTAGCTCAGCCGCTGACTGAACTATGACCTTTCTCTCTGCTTTAAACAACTCTGGTTATTTCCTTCCTGTCTCTCTCCTTTTTCCTCTTGTGTCTGCACATTTATGTAAGATATGTGCACATTTTTCGTTCAAGTTTCGCTCAACATTTTTAACTCACTTATTATTCTCTCATACTCTCCCCCAGTATCTGGCCTTACCAGAGACCACAGTGGGACGCTACGCATACGTCTATGGTGTTGGTGTGAATGGCAGTGCGCTCTCCCTCTGTCAACAGTACTACAAGAAGGGACGCATCGACCCAGCCAATGACACCTTCAGTATAGACCCTCGTGTCATCACAGGTACATGAACTACACTGTACAATGTGGAAGAGATATTGATGGCCTGTGATTTTACTAACGGTGCGAGAAGGGTGTTCTGTGAAACAACATTTTCACATTTAATGGATTTCGTGCTGCTGCATGATAAGCAGCTGATAACTCACTCAGAGTCACCAAATAACACAAGTGCACACTTCCCTTTTACACTAAAACAACTGAAAAAGTAAAGATAGTGCTGGAGAGGCAGACCACAGAAGGAACAATCTTGCTTTATGCATAGTTTTCATATAATTTGGCTTTTAACAGTCAGAGGTCAAGCAGAGTACGGTTATCTGCAGACTATCCAAGGTGACAGTTGTGTGCCTGAGGGAGCAACACAAGTATCCTCTTTAATCACTTCAAAAGGAAACCTCTGAGTTAGAGGAGTGTTTGAGGATGCACACTGGCTCTAACAAGAGTCGCTACCAGAGCTGCAGTGTCTTCTCAACAAGTGCAACAAAGGCTTGTCTAAAAAATAAATAAAAAAATAACTGTAACTCCAGAAAAGAACAATCCCAGAGACTTGTTTTGGCTTTCATATCACATTTTACTGAAATTATGAGGTGAAAATATACCGTGATATACATATCTCGTAATAATTGCATTGTTTTCTAATTTTATTGTCACTGCGTAATGTGTATGGTATTATTATTATTATTATTATTATTATTATTATTATTAGTGTGTGTGAACTTGCTGTTTTTTGTAATCCAGCATCCTGTATTTTCACTTTTTGTCCTATGATTGTCAAAATTCAAAAAAGGAAACTCCAGTTATTATTATTATTATTATTATTATTATTATTGTTGAGGTGCTACCCTTTTTATAACCTTTGATTTATAACAAACTATAAACATTTAATGAATGGTTTATAATACACTAATATAGTTGTGCACAGATATAAATGTTTATTAATGTGTTTGTCAACAACTATAATTTAACAGCTAATGAATGATAATATATTAAAACACAGTTGTAATAAATAAAAATAATGTATATAATTGGTTATGTTTTATTGTATACTGTAAATGTTTAATGGGAGGGTGACCCTTTGTCACCTGCATTTTTGTACATTACCTTATTTATATGCCATATGCACAATTCTGGTGAGAGAGGGTGTTGCATACCCTCAGAATTTCTTACTTCCTCATATTGCTGTTTTTGAGTCAGATTTGGCCAAATTAAGAGGAACTAAGAACAATGGAAACCTCATGTTTAAATCTTTCTTCAAATCTTTCTTCACGTATGTCAGATGTTTATTTGTGATCTGCTACTTCTAATAATTCTGAAAAGATTACTCAGACTTGTTTTGTTTGATGTTGTACTCACTATATAGAGAGGAACAGCAAAATCCCAGAAATTGGAAATTCAGTCTTTCCCCTCTCTTTGATTGTCAACACGATTGTTCCCTGTCTGCTCTCCACCGTTTTTAGACTGTATAGGTGTGACTCCGCTGTCCGTCCCTCCAGCTCCACTCACCAACAGCTACAAGAACTTCACCCTCAAGTTCCACAAGTAAGGCTTCATTTTTCACTTGGCTTTGGCTTCGGAGTCCATTGGTGAGATTTATCTCTGTATTATCTGATGATGACATTGAACAATTCATTTATCTCTGCTGCGCATGTATACAAGAGCACTAACACAGGCTTCTGTACAAAAGCACACACACACACACACACACACACACACACACAGGTATGCAAGTCATCGTAGCAACATAAAATATCTCCTTCTGCTTCCCAATATGTGTCTGTTTCCCTCTTAATTACCATCATTTTTTTTTTCTTCAAGGTTCATTAACGTCACTATAGAGTTCCAGTTAAAGGCGATCAATATACAGACCATAATCAACAATGAGATCCCAGACTGCTACACTTTTCACATAACGGTGAGCAAAGGCAAAGACATACGCATGCTTGATCCAGAGGTAATGGATGATTAGAGAGGCTGCCTTGTTTTCAAGGTGTTGATGGTTTAATTCCCAGCACTGCTGAAGAGCTCATACTTTAGATATCCAGACGTAGTGATGTTCACTGGATTGTATCTTTGATTAAATTTGTTTTCTCCGTGGTTTATGGTGAAAAATACTAAATCCCTTTTTATAAAAACCAGTCAAACTTTAAAATATTTAATCAAACAATTTGTGTAATTGCCATTGTCATTAAATCCATCAAATTGATAGAAAAATTACAGAGTAAGTTACTTCTTTGCTCTCAGTAGTAGCTGCAGCACTGTGCATCACTGAACTAAAACAAAGCAAGACACTGTCTATGTTTCATTAAACAAACTATTTTCTAAAAAAAACCTGCAATTTCAAAAAATATGAATTATCTTGTGTTGGCCTCTCTCCTCCAGATAGTCCTGGACAACAAGGCCCACAGCGGCAAAGTGAAGATCCGGTTAGAAAACCAGGCAACCATAAAGGAGTGTAAAGACCCGAGTGTCTCTGGACATGGTGAGACACCAGATTGAGTGGATTAGAGGACAGAGCATTCAATAATTTATGGCTCATATCAGTCACAGAAATACTGCAGGAGTAGTATGCAAAGGAAACATGACTCTAAACTTGTAGAAAGCTAGCAGAGGTGTTAAGGAAAATTTCAGTAGTACTGATAAATTACATCCAACTGAAACACTGCTAACCGCTCTGCTTTCTCCCTTTTACCTCCAGCTGAAAACTACACACGTGTAGCGTTTGATGTGGCTGTGGCTCTGGTGTGCGTGCTGTCACTGCTGCTGTGTGGACGATCCATACTGCGAGGCATCATTCTGCAACAGGTACGGAAAGCCAGACTCGAGGGAAAAGGTTACTTAAAAGTCTGAAAATTAGTGGAAAATAATACCTTGTTTCACAATAATAGTAAGCATACTCATGGTATTATCATTTTAATGTCTCTGTGTGTTTATCAGGAGTTTGTGCAGTTCTTCAGGGAGACTCTGGACCGTAAAGTGTGCTGGGCAGACCGGCTGGAGTTCATTAATGGCTGGTATATGCTCCTTATTGTCAGCGACGTCCTCACCATAACCGGCAGTATCATCAAAATCGGCATCGAGTCGAAGGTGTGTCTATAGTTTCTCCTTGTGGTTAGTTGCACTGAACTCAACAAGCCTTTAGCCAAGCACTGTGCGCACTGTTGTTGTCATCGTTGAGAAAATCGTCAACACACTGACTGTCATGCTGTGTGTTCATTGGGAAATTGCGCTGCCTGTATCCAAAGTGTCTTTTCTTCTCTCCTGACAGAATATGTCCTCGTATGACACATGTGGCATCCTGTTGGGAACCTCCACACTCTTGGTGTGGGTCGGAGTAATTCGCTACCTCACGTTCTTCCAGAAGTACAATGTAAGTCACAGATACACTGGTGTACATCAGCTGCTGTCGATTTAATAACTTGTCGAGAGGTGAGAAAATGCTCCTCTTAATGGATTGATGTAATGTAATAAATCCTGTTAATCTAGTCTCTTTGATCTGTCTGACATTGTAATTTGATCTGTCTAATGTCTCTGTGCCTCTGTGCCATAGATCCTGATTGTGACACTTCGTGCAGCGTTCCCTAATGTGATTCGGTTCTGCTGCTGCGTGGCCGTCATCTATCTGGGCTACTGCTTCTGTGGCTGGATTGTCCTGGGACCATACCACGTCAAGGTTAACAAAACTGAAACTCTTGTAGACTCAGATGTGATTATTTGGTGCAGTAAAATCACTACAGAAACAATGTATTATTGTGGCAGTGAAAACTCGTGAACACAAGACTGACATATTGTCACTTTTTTGAGTTGCTTATTTACACATACAGAAGTTACGGAGCAATATTATTGTTCATTTGGAGTCATGTTTCTGGCCACCTCACTCCCATATGAAATGTTGGTGTCTTTGTGGACATTTCTCCACAGGAAGTGACTCTGAAACTTTAGAGTTAACAACAGAAAACTGGACTCTGTCATCCTGTCCCTTTCTTCCCCACCTTCCTTGTGGAAGTGGAACATTGTTTCCTGTAACTTAAGGCTTTACTTACCGTATAGACAAACAAAATTCACCCTAATTTCTTAACGTTTGCAGATGTTTGATTGCTGTTTTCTCTCCCTCAGTTCCGCTCTCTGTCCATGGTGTCAGAGTGCCTGTTCTCCCTCATTAACGGTGACGACATGTTCGTGACGTTCTCGGAGATGCAGGAAAGCAGCACTCTGGTGTGGCTCTTCAGCCAAGTTTACCTGTACACCTTCATCTCCCTCTTCATCTACATGGTGCTGTCGCTGTTTATCGCTCTCATCACAGGAGCTTACGAGACCATCAAGGTAGGAAATGGCATTGACTTAAACCAGGTTATGTTTTCGGTTTTTCCGACTGCCAGAATGGTGTCAATAGAAAAAGGAAGATTGTGGTAATAAATACTTGTTGATTTCCACAGCACCAAACCCAAGAACCCTTCCATATCACAGACCTGCACGCCTTCATAGCCGAGTGTACGGACGCACCTAACTCAGGGAAGTTCAGGGGTCTGGAGACCTCGCCGTGCTCCTTCTTCTGCTGCTGTGACAGGTAAGACAATCATCTCTCTCATGATCGATTGATGAGGACTAAATAAATAATATTTCGAGATAGATTGAGCACAGTGAAGATCAGATTTAAAAAAAATATTCTATTTCCCCATTTAAAAAAAAAATCTGTTTCAAACATATTTTTTAAATGTTACACTAAATACCACCATTCTGTTAGTCCGATAGAATATCCGATTATGATGTAAAATATAATGACTATAAAAAAAATCATCACATGAGCCATCTTCCTTTTATTGCCCCCAGAACGACGACATATGAGGATGTCCTGCTGGTGAACTGAAGCTAACCTCAGTGACCTCACTATCCTCCCCTGCTGACCACAGGGATACTGCTGCACACTCCTCACTCCCAGTGTCTTTGTACCAACGTACTGTATCTGGGTCAAACCTCAGCACTCGTGTGAAGGAGGAGGCACCGTCTGCTGGACCAGCACTCTGTAGAAGGAATGTGTAACAACAATCTTCTTATCGGACCTCTTATTTTTCCTGTCTACGACTCCATGAAGAAGAAAACTGCAGGCTGATGCAGGACTGGACCCTTCCTCTGTATGAACAGGACTCTGCAGCATCATGGATGACTAATGCACAGACCTTTTTATGTTGGTTTCTCTTTTGTATTTAAGCCAGGAACAGGACCCTATTGTCAGTATACTACGTGGGTACAGGTGCCATGATAAGGACTGGTGCTGACTGTTTTTATTTTTGTGTTTTTCCTTTTATAGTATTTCAGAATTGGTTACTCTGGATGAGTTTGCTCTTAAATTGAGGCATTTAAACAAAACATATCCAACAACCCAACTACTCATTATTTTAAAATAGCATAACGTCCCATACACTAAATAATATCATTTCCCAATGGGGCATGTAAATTCATAGAGAATGAGGGAAATGCATCTTATATTAGTCTGTCCTTTTTTTAGACAATCAGGGGAAGGCTTCCAGAAAAAATATCAGAAAACAGGACCACAAATTGATTTGTTTTCTCTCCAGGAGCTGCACCTCCAGTATAAAGTTTCAAACAGCATCTTTGGCTGCGGTTCCACTGCACAAGAATCACATTGCCTCCAGATGTGGATACTATAATTGTGTTTTTATTGCTACACTCGCTGTTGTAGACTGTGTGCTCTGTTGCATCGATCTGAGATGATGATGAATATAATGTCAGTAATGAAGCAATCAACATTGCTTGTGGTTAGCTACAAGAAGGAAAGCTGTTCTGCAGGCCCATATGCATGTTGTGTTAATGATGCCAAAGTATGTCAAGAAACAAAGAGTTCATTCATTGTTTAGAGGTTAAAGCTGTTATTCCCTTTCTTTATCTCTATAGATCACTGATGGCAGTCTACAAACTGTATCTGACTTGTTTTAAAGGGGAACTTGGCAACTTTTTCAGCTTAATAAACCCGTTTAGAAATCATTTGGAGGGTTAAATGGCCTGTTCCGGGGAAAATGGTGACCCCC
>NW_023339729.1:12023241-12025779 GCF_004916995.1 Morone saxatilis | reverse complement strand
AATTACTTGAATTGCCTTACAAAGTGGAGCAAGGTTTATGGTAGATAACAAGAAGACAACTCAGTGACAGCAGAAACATATTTGTAGCTCAGTAATAATGTCCTGTCATACTGAATCATAGTGCTTTTTAGACTTGTCTTCATAACGATGTCTCATCTAAAACTAGCACAGTGACTGGATCTTGAATTTGTCTTTTTTTTTGCACCGCATAAAACGCACAATAGCTAAAGGAGTCTCACAGTCTGGACTCCAGAGGGTGTTTTAGGAAGTTTCTTTCTTTTGTGAAGGAGAGATGATCTTTAGTCCAAGCAGCTGTGGGTTAATACGTTGACCAGCAGTCACATTTAAGCTGAATATGTTGATGGGATTTGGATCTTGATGGCACACCTGCCAAATGTATCCGTTGCCTTAATTTTAAATTATGACATACATGTATATATTGTCTAGTATTACCTAGATGTACCGTTCCTACATCTTATTGGTATCTTTTTTATATATATATACAAATGATCTGCACTGTACTATACTCAAAAAATACAAACGTGAGTCATAAATCATCTGAAGTCATCTACTTGCCAGTCTACTGATTAAAGTTTCCTTTATGATCTTTGATATAAAAACCAAGTTTTATTTTATTTTGTATTGTGATTTTAATTTAAACTCCAGTTTGGGTGCAGTTCCTCTGGATTATCAGAAGAGGGAGCAAGTTGTTCATGTGTCTGGATACGGACTCATGGAACTGTGAAGGTCTACAAGTTTATTTTTTCTACTTTGCACATGAGAAGTGTACATAGAGGATATAAAAGAAACTATGATTCTTGATTCTTTTGTCAATAAATCCTTGAATCTAACGCAGATAGTCAAACACAGCTGAACTCCCTGCGTGTTTCAGTTGAGACGCTGCAGCACAGAGGGGAAGTTAAAATTCTGGGTTTTTGTGTTTTTTTCTCAGAACAGTCCGATATGATGAGCTCATTTCCTGGTTATTGAACTTCCCAAGTGTGCTCTGGCAGCTGACGTAGCACATCTTTGCCTACCCACTTAACCTAATATCATCATACATTATGTACTGCTCTGACAGTGCCTTGATGGTTCATGTCAGACTGAGAGAGAAAGAGGGAAGGAAAAGTAGAATTCTTCGTTAAATGCAGCTCATAAAAAGGTTTCATTCATTTTCCTAGAACAGAGGTCTGTGTTTTTTCCCACATGATTTGTGCATATGTGGGACTACTTTCACTCAGTGCATTTGATGCACACTAATAGCCCGAAGGTAAATTGCTCCAGAAGCTGCTAATGGTCTCTAAGTTGAAGTCTCAGTGCACTGATGCCGGGTGTGGTCCTTTTGTTGATGCCAGTTTGATCTCTGCTTAAACTGAAATGTGCTCCATCCACTTGTGACTCGTTGTTTGAAGTTCAGGGCCTTTTATATTAACAGATCAAAATGCAGGCCTGCAGCAGCAGCAGCAGTTTCCTTTTCCTGTCTTATATCTTATATAATGAGTCACTCAATCTGCAGCCGCCTGAGTTTGTGTTTTTGTGTGTTTTTGTGCCACAGGCAGTGTGTGCAGCTGCCTCAGCTACGAGGTGTTTGGGCAGATGGGTGACCAGACCACACCAAAGAAACAGATTTAAAAGAAACTAAGTCCTGTGTATAAAAGCCTTGTAGATTATCAGTCTATCCTAATTCTGTTAAGGATTTCTACCAGAGAGCAGTGCTGAGCCACACCCTTGTGTAACAACATTATGAAGCAATCTGAAATGGATGGGCAGGATGTGAGGGGGATTTAGTAGCTTTTTCAGCTCTATGGTGATAAAATGATGGATGGATGTTCTTAAAAGAAGGAGCCTGAAACGGTTTACTGACATACCAATATGTGCAAATATGTTTTAAACTTGTTTTTAAATGATATACAATACAATTCAAACTGCATACTAAAATGAGTTTGAGCTGCGGGATTAGTAAAACTTTAGGGAGAGTTTGGGTTTCCCCCCCTCGCTCTGGCACAGGGCCTCTAGCCGACTGGAAAGGCTGACAGGCTGCTGATGAAACAGCTGCCAGAGTCCTGTAAAGAGCAGGGATGGAGGGGCAGAGCTTCGATTTGACTCACACTCTTCACTGAGGCACATTGAGAATGTGAGTGCTGACGAGTCAGTGGTTGATGATTTCTGGTAAACCTTCATTCCTCCCTTCACTCATCTCTTTTTGCCCCACGGTTTTTCTTTTAAATGTCTCCATTCTTCCTCTCTGAGTTTTTCTTTTTTTGGGGGGAGAAAACAACAGTTAATGTCAGATGTCTCGACCCATTCACTCTTTCTCTCTCTGTGAGTTGCAATAGTCTTTGTATGGCTTCTCCCTTTTCATTGATTTCTATTGTGGAGAATGCAGCTGCAGCTCAACATTTAAAAAAAAAAAAAAAGCATTCAACTTGCAGCTATTGTGGGCTTGTACCATAGGGAAGTGGACACTACTGCAGAAAATGAACATTTTAGAGAAACTTTCTTCATTCTGAAACAATCTGTTTTATTCAGGCAAACCCC
>NW_023339729.1:12021400-12023232 GCF_004916995.1 Morone saxatilis | reverse complement strand
TGTGTGTGTGTTTGTGTTTGTGGACAGAAGAAAGAATATTAGCCTACTCATGCAACCTGGTGTCTCAAATTTCATTTTAAGCACAGAGAATAAACACGTGGGTGGAAGAAAAGGGGCAAGGAGTGTGGAGAGTGTCAGCGCTCTATTGGAGCTACAGCTCTAAACTTTTCATGCCTACAACCCCAAATAGAGATTCTTGGGAATCCCTCTTTGATGATATTGCATCTCTCTTCCAGCTATATTTGTCAGCTGGTACAGATTGAGAGAGAATCACACACGTGACCTATACAGCATGCAACAGCAGAAACACTGAGACGCAGGGGCGGATCTAGAGAAACACCCATTATTATTCATAGGGTAAGACTTTAAGAGGTGGCAGAAATATATGCAAACTTAATCACAAACAGTCGCACATATTATTATGTGATATTATATTTTTATTCAAAACATTACATTGCACATCAGTAAAGCAGTGATTAGAAATATCTAAAGGTGGCATTAGAAATCAATAAATTAAAAACTCCAGGCATTTTTTAGGGATGGCCCCTCTAGATCTCACCCCCGCTGAAACATCACTGCAACTAATAACGTCCAACAAATTAAAATACTCCTGGATCTTTACCAGCCAACAAAACAATTAAACTTAAACATAGGTTACAAAGTAGGTGCGAAAAAATAATTGGCAGCAATTGCAAGCAAAAAAAAAACAAAAACACAAGGGCAATAAAATAATATTTAAAAGTAAAATGAAAATATTAAAATTGGCAAAAGCACATAATGCATAATCCAGGACCACATTTGAGAGTGTTATGTTGTTGAATATGACGGGTTAGAACTCAGATCAACATGCCAGGCAGACTAGTAAGACTGATTACTGTTATTTTGTCTTCTTGGAGATGGACACAGAAAAAAGGTTAAAGGGGTCAATAATTCCAGCTTCGGGCTGTCTGACATTAAAAATGTATGTGTTACAAATGTGGGGGGGGTGGGAGTTATTGGAAGAAAAAGGGCATGGGAGCTGCCTGAAAACAAACGCGATGTCTCTTGCCCTCTGCTGCCGTCAAAATATTTGTTTTTTAACTTATTTTTAAAAAAAAGCATTTATTGTTCTATCCCTGTTGAATTGGATTTAACAAGCTATAATAAACAAATATTATTATAAGTATATTTATACAAACAATGTAAATAAAGGTGCCTTCCTCACTCTTCCTCGCGCCACAGAACAAAGAAGCTCGAGCTCTGTGGTTTGAAATTTGACGCTCACTCCTGCTTTTGCATAAACACGGTTCTCGGCCGGTTGATTGGACCACTCGCCGGGATTTAATCTGCGTTTTCTTTTGATTTTGCTTCTGATGGACCAACACTTTCTGTGGTCGTACACACCACCACGCTCCTCTGTCACTCCCCCGCCCCTCCCGCCCTCGTCCATGCTTTCATGAAGCCTGCCGCCCGCCAGGCCGCCGCCGCTCAAACGGGGAGGGAAGGACAACGAGAGGGACGCTGGCAGCTGAGAAGTGGAGACGTCCATTGTTAAGGTCCGGGTGAAAATATTACGGCTCCGTCGAGCAAATTATTATGCATTATTTGTGTATATTTGAGCTCAAGTTGCTGACCGGGAGAGAGGGCAGGGAGAGAGAGAAGAGAGGAGGAGAGAGAGGGATGGGAGAGGGAAAGAGAGGAGAGAAGACGAGAGAGAGGAGAGAGAGAGGGAAAGAGAGAGAGGAAGACGAGGAGAGCAGAGAGAGAGAGAGAGGAGAGAGAGAGAGGAGCCGGGAACCGTTTTGTTTCTCCCAGGAGAGCGTTCAACGACGGAGTTCGCGGCTTTGGCAAGG
>NW_023339729.1:11994722-12021300 GCF_004916995.1 Morone saxatilis | reverse complement strand
TTTTATTTTATTATTTATTTATTTGTTGTTGGTGTTTTTAAAATCAGCCAACATGATTGTGTTTTGCAGCCGTCTGTGTAATGTGGCCAGTTTGTGGCTGGATGTGATGATGAAGTGTGAACGCTAGCATGGTACGAAACGGTGGGGCGGTGGTTTCTAACGTTGTGTGTGTGGATTGTTTTTTACTCTCACAAACGCCGTGTATTTGGGTGTACAGTTACGAGACTCCGCTGGCACGGTGTCCGGTTGTATCAGGTTCAGTTTATTGACGGGCTTCATGTGTTTCTCTCGGCATGCTGCCCCGGCGTACACCGCTATTGTTCTGAGAGGCTACACTGGGCCTTTCGCTAAACCTGGGAGAATTCAGCCTGTTTGTTCCCAGAGACAAATGCTATTATTAAAGCTCCACTTGAGGCTTGAAAAAACCCACAAACTCCCCAAAACAATGGCTCCAAAAGTGAGGTCCTGGGACCACCTAGGGTCCATTGACAGGGGCCCGAACAACACGAGGCACAGTGTGATAATATTAAGACACTGGTGGAGGGGGAATAAAATGGACAAGTGTCTGGATGTGTGTTTGCGTGAACTCCTGCTGATTCAGTTTATGTGGGCTCATGAGGATGTGTTGTAGATGTCTCCTATCATGTGAGATTTCTGCAGCATGTCACACATCACTGATATTTTGTTGGATAATGAAGAAGCTAGCTTTGCACCTTGAATTATTTACCTCCACACCCACGTCCTTCAGTGCCTTCTCAGTTGTTCCTCGCCCTAGAGATAACCAACCATCGTCTCTGCTTTCATATTTGCACCCATGCACATGGAGTGATCTCATTCTTGACTTGGCACATCGACATGAGGAAAAGGAGGAGTGCAGCGAGCTCAGACTATCGGACGGCATCGTCTGCAGATCTCGGTGATAGAGGGATGCTGTTCTGGCTCAGTCTCCATTACATAATCCGTTTGTTTTGGCCGTGTGGGTGTGGTGGGCAGGGTTCGGGCGTGGGAGCAGTGACGCTCTCCTTGGCTTCAAACCGGTAGACGCTTACAGCTGCCAGAGAGGGTGAGCTGTTTCTGGGGAGTTTATTGTCACCTGGGTGTGAAACCGGGTGAATGACACACTTGCATGGTTGTTCTCTCCCTCACACCTTTCCTGTACTTTTGGCTGAGCTCCAAGAGCTTATTGCAGGGCCACTGATGCTGTGTCCCATTTAAAGGGCACAGACGCAGCCTGGTTTAGCCTGAATTGAATTTGAAGGACTCACCTGTGTGTATTGTTTGTGCCCCTCTGTATCCCACAATCCAGCATGCACTGGTCGATAGTCTTAAAGTCTGTGTTGTGACACTGCGCAGCCACATCCACTGTCCACACCTCTGTTTCCCTTTCCTCTTCCTGTAGGCCAAAGCAAACCGGAAGAGGAGCTTAAAATAGTTATCTTGTTTCAGTGCATCCAGTAACCTTGGGAAGGCTCCAGGGATTGGTTAAGGTGGAGGAATCTGCGAGCTGTATTCAAAGAAAGTGGTCATACGTATAGTACGAAACAAATTCCATGTCACACATCTTCTTGAAGTTGAATATATTTCATGTTTAACCGCGATGACATTGTGTTTACTAAATCACAAAATCTGTTGGTGCAGCGTTGCTTCAAGTTCATTGTATGTTGTCTCTTTCAGCTTCGGTACGTACTTCAAAATGCCTGCTTTTATGACCTGGGCAGGTCTGTGGCTCGTAATGGTGTGGCTGCAGTTGTTGTATATTTTAGGCATGGTGGTCTTGAAGAAATGCGGATGGTTGTAACATTAGCGCTCGTGTGACTGTTCAAAATGGATGCCACACACTGGGAAACTAATCAGACCTGCTGTGTGACTGAGGGAGTAAAATACCCGTTCTGTATCTTCACTGAAATACTTTCGATTCCCTGAATACTTTCTGCTCCTTTACTCAAAGGCTTCCTTTTTCCAAGCTGATCTGTGTCAGATTTCAGCGACCTTGGCCAGACAAAAAGTTGATTTCCGTCTGAGATGACAGGCATGTGAACAAAAACAGGTCCTGTCCTGTCTGTAGTGTCAGCTTCACCCTGTTAAATGCTGTGATATACTGTTGGATTAATGCGTCTTAGGGCTGATGTGTGCTGTTTATTCAGCTTAGCGTTGGCTCATGTGCATCAGTGCAACAGCTGTGAGAGGTTCTGATGGTTGTGGATGTCGAGGGTTCAAATCTTTCTCCCCCACGACCCCACAGATTGTCTGCCGCATCAACAGGCATCAGTCTTTTGGTATTTATGCTAGAGATGTTCCGATACCGATACTTGTGCTGTGGGTATCGGCCGATACCGAGCACCGATCTGATACCAGTAGCTATATTATTTCTAATTTATAATAAATTCAAGCCATTTATTTTTAAATTTATTTTTAAATAAAACAGTATAAAAAAGCTTCCAGAGTTTGCTGCTGCGGCTCGTCCTTCTTTTTCCCTTTTTGTTTTAGAAAATTCGTTCTTAAAACACTGGTGCCACCCCTTGGAGACTTGTATCTTTTGCACATCCGAATTAATGTGGATATCGTTTAAGGGTGGGAGAATTAGTCCAGTGTGATCATATTGTCCCACCACCCGCCTGTACACTGTCGGAATAAGTCGTACTAGCTTAGCTCCAAGCCTCGCGTTCAACGGCTCTGACACACGTGCGTGTGTCTGTTTGTGTTCGGGCACATAGTGTCACCGTGATCATTTCCTCCTCCGTCCCTCGGAAAACAGCCAGCGTGCAGGGTTGCAGGGCACAGGCCGCCGACCGTTTGTTAAGAAGCGGGCGAAGACAACTGTACCAGAGCTTAACCGAGCTTGACAGCCAGAAAATTTGGTACTAACTTTCATACCCTAAATGACGTGTATGGCGCACAGGTTGCTGGACTCCATGTACCTCAGGGCTCGATACTCCGTACCAGCATTTTCCGCAGTATCAGTTCCAGCAATTTCCGATACTGGTATCGGAATCAGAACAACTCTAATTTATGGTCAGTACGGTGCAGATTTTAAAGCTAAACTCATTTCTTTCAATTGTTTCAGCTGTAGTTTGGTTTTGTGAATCTCTATCTAGCAGATATAGTGCTGAATTCTTATCTTCAAAGGCTTTCATTTGCTCAACAAGGACGTCGGCACTTTTTAGCCTGTCCCTTGTATAAGAACTCGTTCAAAAATGTGGACAGCTGACTGGAAAGAACGAGCCCTGTACAGGGCAGGGCATTTGCATCTTGTTGGAAGTCAGCTGCTTTTACAGCCTGCAACCAGTGTCAGTCTCAGTCCCACACCCATAGAAATGAATCCCCGCCTGCTTTCCTGCATCTGTTTAGGATGACAAACGGGGTTAAACTATATTTGATCATCCACCCTTAAAGTTAGTTGTGTATCTCCCGTGTTGCTCTCGGCTGTTGAGCTGTGGGATGTGAGACACTGGTGCAGTAACTCTCATCTCTGTGGTTTGGAGGCTGGCACTCTCCTGCCCATTAGGATAAAGTGGTGGACGCTGGCGCTGCATTTTTTCAGGCACTCAGTCTGGCTGGGACTGTGAAGCTGGGCTCAGTGCACTGCAATTATTGAAAGAGTCATTCAGCACTTTCATAGTGTGTTTGTTAGTTCACTCTGGTAGCCCACCCCAAAGACAGACTGGGTGCCGAGCGTGTTGACAGTGGTAGACCTTATGTACACTGTTATATTTGCATTATTTCTGTGTATGTAGCTAAACTCTATTAGACTTTCTGTTGGATGTTTCTGATGTTTCTGATGCTGTCTTCACGTGTCCCTCTTTCCCATGTGTAGCAGCCTCTCTGCTGAGGTAACGCTGTGTATTTATTCTATTTAGTTATTGATCCAAGGCTGTCTGAGGTGAATCAAAGTGCACAGCTGCTGTAAGGGTGTGTGTGTGTTTGTGTTGCGCAGGTTGGGCATATCCTGCTATCATCCTTTGCTCTGCTTCTCCTGATGAGCATGAGAAAGTCAGTCCTGCGTGCTGTGTAATTGGTTTGTGTGTATGTTTCACAGCGTTCAGGGGCGTGGCTGTGGGTTTGGACGGTTGTCAGCGAGGCAGGCAGGGGAGGTGTGGGATCACTGTCCATCTGGCCTCAGCTCACCCTGCCCAGTCAGAAGCCTGGTAACTGATCTGGGCCTCGGCCTCTCAGCACTGTATTGACTCTCTGCCTGCGTATAGCCGGTTGGCTCGTGGTCAGGAGAGCAGTCAATGGCTGGCTTTAAAATGACAACACTGATGTCATCTGTCTTCTCTACAGCCAACCATCCTTGATGGAAGTGCTTAATCTGTCTCTTTATGTTCAACTCCAATTACTAAAAATAATGAAATGATGTGAATAAGAGGTAGTGTTTGTATTTTTCTCATGCAGGCACCGTCTTCTCCAGCCCCCTCCTTCCACTTTCATTAGCTATTTGTCAGTGGAAAGCAACAGGAAATATGGAAAAAGAGGGAGATGACCTGGGACAAAGGTCCCTGGCAGGACACTGGGATCAGTTTTATACTGCAGTATGCCTGGTCTAAATCTGTTATATAGCCATGGCTTCATTCTTCAACTCCCTCCATGTCTGGCAATCCTTCTGCAGCCTTTCTACTCATTTCTCCTCTTATAAGTGATGTTAAACAGGTTTGACATTAATTAACGTTTGTGAACAAAACTATGAGCCATAGCATTGTTGGTATAAATGAAACTGCCTTCGCTGACCTCAAAGTGAGAGCAAGTGAGCAAAAGCAAGCGTGAGCTGAATCTGCTGAATTCAGTTTGTATTTACAGTATGTAATGTATGTAATGTATTTACAGTATGTAATGGACAACAGCAGCAGATATCAGAGGACAGTAAGGAGGAGCCTGTGACAGAGCAGCAGTCCTTAAAGAACTGGTTGAATGTGAGTCCAGTACATCCATATGATATTAAAGGTGTACTGTATGAGAGAGTCCTCCAGTCCCTCTTTCACCCTGCAGCCTATTCAGGATCCCTGGGTACTTGTGGGTGAAGTTCCCCCTGCCAGCTGCTCCTCCGTCCCGTTGCAGTAGTTAATCTACTGAAACCCCCCCCCCCCTCCCCTCGGCATCATGTCTGTGGGGGCTTACGGTTCGCACCAGTGCACGGACAAATGGGACTTGTCTGCCCCCGGCCGCCTCATAGGACCCCTAATGTTATACTCAGTTGCATGCAAACAAGTAAGATGATCATGGTGGTTGTTGTTACCCAGATCTGATTACATGCACACGAATACACACTCAGTGCTTCCCTTCCCGGTTGATGATCCCACTCGACCGGACTCACCCCCCGTCCCGCTGGCAGCAGGCCCTGCTCGTGTTTTTTAATTTCATTTTTTTGAAAATCCTGCCAGGTGTTTAGAACAGATTGGAACCCATTTCCTGCAGTATCTTCGAGACACTTTGCTGCACAAGTAGCCGCTAGTTCCAATCCTGTCCTGCCCCACTCCCTCCAGAAGGCTAACGGGCTTAGTCCACTTAACTTGCAGCCACATTTAACCACCTGCTTCTAATAGCCTTATTAAGTAGCTTACAGTCACTTAACACATGTTAGTGTCCCGTATGGAATTGATTAGAACAAGCTCGCATGCTTAACGTCAAGACCAATCCCCTCCGTCATGAAAGTGACTCATCTCAACAATCTTCTCAACAAAAGCTGCATGTTTAGTAAAACATGTTTAAATGTATTAATGGGGTAAATACTAGGGCTGCACAATATGGTAAAACAATCATATTGGGATTATTTTTGACAGACACTACGGCTGCAATATGATTCACGATTAGTTGAAATTTTTGCAATCGCGTAAAAAAAAAAAAAAAAGTATTAAAGTTGTGTGTTGTTTGGGTCTGTACCAAACTAACATGTTTTCTTAAAGTGGAGAACAAGACTTTTAGTGCAGGCAATCTCTGCAGCACTACAGCATATCATTATAATGCACACATTTTACATTTATCAACAAATTGCAGCTTCTTGCAATTTAGGTATTGCACTAAATTATACTGAGATTTTGATTATATTGCAATTAATTCTGGAGCTCTAGTAAACATTTATTTCCTCTCCGTAAATCAAAACGCACATCATCGAAGGGATCTGGCAGACATGGACTTTTTTTTTTCAAACTGAAGATAATCAGTGTTAGTTAGTGATACACATGCCTGTTTGCTGATGGTTTCTGGGCATATGGCTGTATCATTCATTTAATTTGATATAAAATAAAATAATTCCTGATGTTGGGCTAGTAGCTTGATCAGATCATATTTGTCCTAGGTTTAACTTTTGTAAATTACTTCCCAATAATGTAGGGGTTAATGACAGAGGTATGTTAGAAAGCTATTTGTAGAAAAGTCAGTTTATTCAGGACAAGCATTTGTCAACATGAATGCAGTGTTGAAACACGATGACGTAGGGCTTGTCAACAGCTGCACGGTGTTGTTATTTGGACAGATGAAGAGAAGCCAGTCAGGTGGGAAAATCATTGAGGGTTAATAACGTTCTTTGTCTACAGATAACGAGGTGCATGGAGTGCCATTCATCTTCCTGATAGTTTTGTGCAAGGGGCGAGGAGCCTCTGTAAGTAGACCTGCCTTTCACACACACACACACACTTTTATATAAGAGCTCCATCCACAGACATCAACAGAGACTGGCTGGTGAAGGTGCCAACGAACAGCTTCAGTGGTGGTAAAGACCTGAGGCATTAAAAATGTAGAGAAAATTATAATCCTACTATTCTACGAAGCTATAGGATGGTAATCTATCAATATTACAATATTATTGTTTGTGGCCACAGCTGCTCAGATTGTTTTATTGTATAATACAATATTGATATTTCTAATATAACATTTATTTTAATATTTGACAAATGTTTTTAAAAAGCAGCCCTGTGGAGTCTTAACCCTTCCCCTCCATGAGGTGGTTCATTAGATGAGGGGGGAAGTGTTAAGCAGTGCTGTGGCTTGACTGCCAATAATGCGTCATCCACTATACAGGATGTTGACAACAGAAGTCGGAAACTGATAATTTATGTTTGATGCTTCCTTTTCTTTGGCATAATGCAGCCTAAACACATTATTACTGTTCCATCAAAGCAAAGACAAATGATCTACAACATCAAGTGAAAACAGGTCATAGTTGTGTGTTTCAGTGGATGTTTTTATTTTCATAATGCCAAGAGTTTTCTCATTCCTATTGAGATGCCCCCTGAATGTGATGAGTATAGAGCACAAAGAACTGTCTTGTTTTAGTGTTTACTGCTTTTAAATGCAATCCTCCTCTAGGCTGCTTTTAACCTGCAGGAGTGTGTACACACTGTGCAGCACAAGCATGATTTCATTAATCCTTACTCAGGGTTCGTAGAAAGAGTCTGGAAAAGGCTTCATTTAACCTTTTTGTTATGTAACATTATGATCCCTTACTCAGATTGATCGTGATTATCTAATGCTCTCGCATATTTAAAATGAATATTAAAAGCTGGTCAAATAAAGTGACAGTATACATTGATTGCTGTTGGTATGAAGAAATGATGTAAGCTGTAACATAATGTGACGATCAAGACAAGAAGAGTCTTCAGTTGTTGGGTTTAGATACCTTGAAAATGCTTGAAACAAGTTTGAATTTGACTCTTTAAAAGCTGTATGAATGCTGCTAACTGGAGCTTCTGGAGCAGTCACCAGTTAGTTTTGTGATACTGATCTAAGCTGGTGCACAAAGTCACTTATTCAACAGAGGAGGAGGATAGGAACATTGAATGACCCTTTTCTTTGTCTTGTTTGACGCATAAACAAACACGGTACATCATGAGGAGGGTATTTCACAGAGTGAGAGAGCTGCAGAGATGGAGGCAACTATTTAGCAAAGTGCTCCGTAGAGCTGTATTTTCACAAACCCTTGGCTCCTATGCACTCCTCCTCTGCTGTCAGCATGCTTTGAGACATATTTGTGTGTGTGTTCCAGCAGCAGATAGAATTTCTCCTCTTTCTCTTTCTCTCTCCCTCTGTCACTCTGTATGTGTGTGAACTTAACGCTCACTAGGTGATGCAGCAGAAACGGCACTACTGCCTTGTATGGTCAGATGGAGACCATCTGAACACAGCCGCCCATTTCTTCCAGTCAATTCACCTACCTACTTTTTAGGATTGTTTTCAGCTTCATGCAGGTTTTGTAGTGGCTGTAGTAGTAGGGATTAGAGTGAAAGTGGGCAGTTTTCCTGCATTTGGTCTGTTCCTTTTTTAGGACGAAGCTTGAGCTCAGTGTTAGGAAAACCCCCTTCCTTTCCCAAACACGATTAAACCTCTTGTTTTGCTCGTCATTCCACTGCATACACTGACCACCCTCTTCCTCTTGGCTTTTTCATACTTGTCTCGCAGTAGTGTGTGTTTCTTCCTGTGTACACACCGGTCCCTCGGACTCACAGAGGAAAGTTAATGAACAAACCGAAGCACAGGCTTCATATCTCATTTGTAAACATTGTCTTACTCCACTCTACTTACACTGTCTGCTGAAAACTCCCGGACCTGAAACCAGGGTCAAGTTCACCAGGCCAACTTTAGTTGGTGCTTAAATATCAAAAGGTGCGGCTCTAGTAAGACTATAGAGATGAATCAACTGTGCCTGTGGAATTGAAGGAATGCAGGAAGTGGTGGACTGCTAAATTCCAGCTTTCACTTAGACTACAGAAGAACTCTCCCTTTTTTCTTCTTTTTTGTCTGCGTGCGTGTAAATTTGTGCAAATTACATTCATACACACTTTCATCCTACACACTTCTTGGCTCACTTACACACAGCTCTATCAGATGCATGTACACACAACACACACATATTCATTGGACACTCTGTGACCCTTTCACTCCCTGTTCGGTCTCTCACACACACAGACACACAACAACACACCAGACACACACACACAGACACAGAACACACACACACAGCCAGCTGTCACTGTGTAGTCCGGAGGAGTGTTGAGGAAGTCAGCGGAGCAGGAATGTTGATGGGTCGGATGTGCTCTGCTGCTTTAGGCATTCACTTTCTACCATGAATCATCTTGGAGCAGATGCAGCATTGACATGAATGTTAAAGTAGAAACTCAACATCAGGCTACTGAAGTCTCTAGTTTAATATGCTAACTAGGCCTGCAATCTGAGATGAAGTTAATCAGTTAAATAGAATAAACCCATCAATCATTTGGTTTATTAATGTCACAATTGTTAATTGTAAAAAAAGTCACCGTCACCATATCTCAGAGCCTTACGTAATGTCTCCTAATATGTTTTGTCTGACCAACAGTCTAAACCCAAAGATATTCAGTGAACTATATAATTAAGACAAGACAAAGAAAAGCTGCACATCCATCACATTTGAGAAGCTGGATGAACAGATTATTTCTTATCTTGCTTAAATAATGACTAAAAGAATTGATCAATTAGAACAATAGTTGATCATTTTTCTGCTTTAATACAGACAGGAGGGAAAAATGCACCTTGTGTAAATGTTTGCATTTACTCAGATCAGACGCACAGTGAATCAGTTTCACTCCTCATGTGCCATTTTATAATTGCTGACAGCAGTCTGGGGTAAATGTACAGAGGACAATAAGCCCCAGCATCAGTATCAACAGCCCCCCTCCACCACCTCCTCCAGCAGTCTGCACAATGCATTCAAACCCCTGCCATGCTCTCAACACAGCTAAATCCCTCTCTGCTTGTATTTGACACAGTATTAAAAGTGACCCATTTCGTCAGGCACCACTTCTGATGTCTGCACATGCAGAGTGAGAGACTGTCTTGGGGCAGTTTAATTACATCTGTCATCCCCTGTCTCTCAGAGGTCACCAATACGATTTAATGACACACAAGGCCATATTTCTTTATTAGGAGAAGTGGATAAATACCACTGAGGCCACTGAGTTCTTTCTCTGTCTAGACAGACTCCCTCTCACAATCTTACAAAGTGACGGTTGCATTCATACACACACCAGTTCTCCCATTTGGGCTGAACCTGTATTGCTGCAGCCTCTGTCGTGATCATCACAATACTTGCTACACATTGAAATGGTCACCAAAGGTATTGAGCTAGTTGTGATATTTAGAAGGCGTGCCGCGTCCTGAATGTGGTTTTAGATCTTCAGTGAAGTAGGATTTGTTATGCAAATGTGGAATGGCAGACAATAGAGGTTTTCTTGTACCTCATAAAAATGCATGAGGCTGTTCATCTTGACCTGGCAGACCATTTCAGTAATTCTGCTGTTGTGTATGTATCGTTGTGCAGTCATCTTTCTGAACACAAAACGTGGCGCTATTGACTTACCCACTTGAAGAATGCCCAAACTGTGTACAGTGTATTCTAATGGATATGAAAACGAGCACCAGCGCTGTAATTTAGTAAAACATCACTTATCTGTGCCGTGCGTGTGTGGATGGGATTTTAATGATCCATTCGCTTCCTCTCTGTGCTGCGTCACAGAGTGTCAGCTGGTTACAGATGATGCCTTTACTTGGCCAGAAGGGGGTCATCACATGAGGAATGTGATTTACTCTGTCTGTTAAGCTCCTGGCATTAGGAGCTGGACTGGCACAACTACGGCAGGGCATGCAGGTCACAGTGCCAGTCCAGCTCCCTGTCTCACTGCTCTTCTCTTTGGAGCAGCTCCTTCCTGTCTGAGGAGTGCCACCGCCTTTTGTCAAAGAGCTACTTTGACCTGATGTAATTAATACTTTCTAATGCAAACATGCCAACCCATTATTAAACTCTAGATGAAACTGTGAGAAGCCACCTGGCTAATGATTGATTTTATTTGCATATCACTGTCCCAAAGGCTCTACACACAACGCTAATGGAGCCTTACTTAAGGTGAGAGGTTTTCCAAAAAGAAGGGACAATCCAAACATTGTATTGGTAGGCAGCTTACGCTCGGATACACGACCTTCCTTTCTGTGTGAGATCTGTAACCACAGAGACCAGAGGAGAACAAGAATGACTAGAGAACGCAGCAGGAGAGAGAGAACCTTTGTAAGGCATCCACTGGGTCCAGCCTGTAACCTTTCCACGGCTGAACCAAAGGGTAGGACTTAATCATTGTATAGAGGAGACTAGGGGGGTTTCAGTCGCTGTATATACAGGTGTGGGTGTTAGTGTGGTATGAGTCTTGTGTTTGGTGTAGTCAATGGTTAATCAGCCTAAAACTGGAAAAACAAGTTATTCCCTATTGACAGCAAGTGGTTCATTTATTTATGCATTTGTCCTTTTGATTGATGAAGCATTGTTGTTGCTCAGCTAACCTACAGTGCATTGCTGCCAAAGAGCTAAGACTTAGAGACTTCACAACGTTTTTTGATTCTGCCACAAAAAGTGAATGCAGTATCGTGTTACCTCAGATGTTAATGTGTAACTGGCAAGGAAACAAATGTTTCCTGACCTTTGGACAAGAACGAGTGCTGCTTCTCCGAAAGACTTAATTCTGTTGGAAATGTGTCAGTTGGAGACGAACAGAGATGATTATCCACCCTAAAGGCGAAAGCTTGTAGTACTTGGTTATTATTCTGCGCTGTAAGGCTGTATAAAGCCTCGGTAGTCTCGTGTCTGTGGAAACTTTTGCTCACTGGAACTTTTTTCCTACATGGTTTTAGTTATCTGGCTTTAATGGTTTTCATATCATAAATCACTGATACACTTTTTTTATTAGGTTTTTTTTTTTTTTTTAGGTGGGAGGTGCCAGTTCACCACCATGGCACTGATGAAGTGCCCTTGAAAAGTCCCCACTGTGGAAATATAATAGAGTAAATCTTCTTTTTGTTTGCACAGAAAGTGCGGTTTGCTCTTTTCTGAAATGCTGGATTGTTTTTTTTCATTCTTATTATTACTCCTGCCTTTCTTACCTTGTTCTAAACCTAACCTGTCAACTTATCTTTGTGTACCATTCCTTGTGTTCCTTTTTTTAATCTTTTACTCTCCCTTTTGTTTTGTTCCATTACTTTCTCATATTCTCATACAGTTCTTGCTCTTTAGCCATCTCAGCCTTTTCTTCATTTCCTCTTCAATCCATCTCCTGCACAGCCCGTTTCCTCCATACAGAGCTTCTACTGGCTTGACCATATGTGTGGCAATTTACTGGAAGCAGATCTATTAGCAGTGGAAGGGGGGGAGGGTGTTACCAAGGAGTACAGAAGAACAAGTGGCTGTAGAAAAAGGAGAGGAGTAATTGGGAGGGGGGTGGGGAGAAGCTTTGTGGTCTGAAGGGGTGATTGGGGGGTTTGAATAAAACCACAACAGATCCGGGAAGAGCTCTGTCCATCCAGAGCAAGAGACTTGACTGAGGTTAATGAGTTAAGACTTATATTGGACTCTATTCACATACATCCTCCACATCTTCCCCTTCTTCTGCTTCTCTGAATTAATATAAAGTATAAGAAGTTTTCCACTAGTACTCTCAATTAAGGAATCTCCCAGCACAGAAACCTCTTAAGTGAATATAGAATGATGATTACCATCTGTATCTGTTTAACAGCGAGAAAGACAATGGCCAACAAATGGGCCATTTGGAGCCTATTTTCCACCTCCTCCCTCTCCTCCCTCTCCTCCTCCTCCTCCTCTGTGGCCTGTGTGTCATGTCAAGAGATTGTGAAGCCTCTCTTGGCTTTCAGCACTCCAAACCACAGCCTTTTCCTTTTCAGTTTCTAGATGCTGGAACCATTTGGGGCACAGTCACAAGTCATCAGTTTTTTATATTTCTGCCCCATAAACTGTGCAGTTAAACCAATCCATGGTTCCTTTTATTGTGGTATTTTATTACGGATTCCTAACTTTATTTTGGTGCTGCAGGCGTTATATTATCATTGTAGTTCAGTTAGATGGGCAGTCTGTGGAGGAGAGTAAACGGTTTTGAGAAAAGATTTGTTGGCATCTCCCACTGCTCACTTCCTCTTTTTCAGACTCCCCCAAATTCCTTGTAGGCCCCTTACCATAAATGGCGTTTCCTTTGGCTGACAGGGACATGTTTTTCATGACTTTGAGTAGTACAGCATGTTGCATTAAGAGGAGGTGTGCAGTAAAAATGATGGACATGCTCGTGACCCTTGTTTTATTGTGCCTCTGCAGGACATTAAAGTGTGAGAGGAACTGGCCGTTCAAGACGAGTGTGAGCCCCTGAACCTTGTAAGCAACAGCAGTAACGCCGGCGTCCACGTCTGAGGAGAAGGGAATGAAACCGGATGGGGTTACCATGGAAACCACGGAGCCCACTGAAGCTGCAGCAGTAGCAGAGCCCTCCTCATCGCAGGAGGACACATTGGAGCAGGCCCCGTCGCAACCAGAGGAAGCTGCAAAGGATGCAGCACCCAGAGCTGCTCCAAAGGCCAACAGCAAGCCAGTAGCAGCAGACCCCAAAACCAAACCAAAAGCTATTGCAACTAAAACACAGCCTACAGCTGCGTCTGGAGGAGCCTCTGGATCCAACTCACGGCCAGGTACTGGCTCTCACCGCACGCTGAATGACGTTAAATCCTCCAACAATGCTTCTGCAGCTGCAGTCAAGAAAACGGCAACAACAAAATCAGCAGCGGGGGCCGTACCTAAAAGACCAATGGGTGTAGCAGCAGTTTCTTCCACGGTTAAGAACCAAACTAGAGTGCCTGACAAGAAGCCTATTGGAGCGGCCAGGACTACCTCTGTTACTGCCACAGTAACAAATGGTACCAAACCAACAACAGTGAATGGCACTGCTAAGAAAAGACCAGGGGCTGAGACTGTTAATGTAGCTAGACCCAAAACTACAGGTAAGTCTGAATGAGATAAGTAAGACTGAATTGAATTTAAATCATTTCACAACATGAAAATGAGTGACACGCATGGTTTCATTCCTCTGCTGTCATTGACAACCTGTACTTGTCTAATTTTCATGTTCTTTAATTCTTTTTAAGCTACTACCAGCAGACCAACAGCATCCACTGCCCCAAAACCCAGCACTTCGACCACAGCAAAAGCTGGTGCTGCTGCCGTTTCAAAGACCACCAGGTATGCTTGCCTATCACAAACAGAAAGCAGGTGATTAAATAATATAAACAGTCAATGATACTGTGTCCATAGAGCACTCAAACACAGACTTTTGAAGTTCTGGTTGGGAACCCCCCTTTTATCTTACTGACAAAAACACTCTTTTTCTCAGTTTTGCATCGTCTGTCATTCACACACATGCTCTCCCGCTCTGGGATCTGAACTTTGTAATCCCCCTTAAAAACTAGATGAGAGAGTGACTTTGTTTATCTTGATGCTCTGAAAGAGAGCAGTGGAGAACGATGGCCATTGTGGTCTTTGGATCGTTATTGAGTCAGATTTCACTTGAAGAGTGTGAGTCATGTTAGCAGAAATAACCTGAGACAGAGGGGCCTTAACAGAGGCAGCGATACTGAAGAACTACCGCTTTGTCCCAAACGGACCCCCTGGCAGAAACCAGCCCCACCCCCCGGGGCAGAGAGCTATTGACTCAGATCATAATCCCTCTCATACTGAGCTGGTGGTTTGGATAGAGAGCGCACTAGATGACTAAACTTGCTGAAAGAGCTGCTTTCAATGATCATTTTGGATGTAAAATTTCATAGCTTGACCTGTCATTTACTACCCTTTCATCTGAAAGAAATTCAAGATATACTAGCTTTTTATAATCTGGTGACAAACATAATTATCAGTTGGCAGCCATAGCAATAAGGACAAACTTGCTGAATTTGAAGTTGATTAATGTGATAGGCATTTGTATAAATGAAGTGATCTAAAGTTTAGAGTCATATCCATACACCAATCCAACATCTTTCCACAGGATGTAGTGTTCTGGTCTTAGAGGCCTGATTAGATCCTCTTTCCACTTGTCTTCCCTCTTAATGATCTCTTATTAAATAAAGAAATAATGTGCTGCGTCATTCTGTGTTAAGAAGCAGCACAGGGTTATTGCATTCTTTCTTTGCTATAAGAAAAATAAAAAAATAAAGTAAGCAATGCCTATTTTTATACCTCAACTCTTTCTATCATTGATAGAATCGTCATATTTTACAGAAGACAATGCTAGGACTGAAAAGAACAGATATTTACATTGTTTCCTTTTGTTAATCTATTTATTAAATCTACAAAAAGTCAGGCATTTAAACATTTTACTGAACAATTTTCTATCCCAGGTTTCTTGAATCCAAGTTGGCAGAATATATTTGTGAACAACAGGTTTGACAAAATGTGCAGCAAAGCTGAACAAAGGAAAGGCCTGAACCAGAGAAAGAGAATTTGTTGATTTTTGACTGTACGTGGAGAAGCTCGTCCTCTGAATTAATCATATCCAACATTTCAAGTGTTAGTGTCTGATTACAGTAGCACATCATCCTTATGAGTGACTTGTTCCCTGGGACGTGACATCAGACACTCGTCTCTCAGGCTTGAGACACAGAGAGAACAACAGGAGAACCGCAGCAGGTCTCTGCCCTTGTGACAGATGATGCGTGTTGCGTTTCGTGCCACCTGCGTGTGATGGCAAAGTCAGTGGCATGTCGAATCCTTTGTGTAGCGGTAGTGGTGTGCTTTTCAGTCAGTGTTGGTGTTCGTGCAGGCTCTCTGGCAGAGTCACACATTAGCACCAAGAGACCTTCTTTCAGCTCAAGCGGTGACTTGCATTATTCATGGCACTGGGAATGATAGCACTAGCAATCTATAGCAACACATCCAACAGAATTTAGTGGTGTTGAAGCTTTTGGCAAACTACCCTGTGATATTATTTAGCTGCAACACAATGGCTGAGTAGTCTCTTCCCTGTAATTTTGCAGTCACTTTCTTGTAATTCCAGCCCTGCCATATTGTTTTTCGTATTACTAAGACAACAGAAGTCATTGTTGTCCACACTGTCACACACACAAACACGGCAACCCTTTTTCTTTTCTTTTTTAAGTAAAGTATCTGCAGGTAAATCTTTCATGTAGACCTTAAACAGCACAGACAATAAGGACTCTGTATAGCCCACACACTGTATGCAACATGCCACTGAAAGTGTAGAAGCACACACTGCCAATGGCCAATAGAAAGACCAGCTCCTCTCATGAAATATTAATGTTGATTGGCCCAGAGGGAAGAATGAAAACGCATACATATATACATACACGTTCAGCGATGAGGTCTCGTAAACAGGATTTGTACTTAAAGAAGGTGGGAATAAGATTTGTTAGGATATGTTTGCAAAGGCTGGATCTGATCTGAACATTATTGTTGTGTACAGTAATGTGGTAGGACTGATTCAGCTGCATGTTATTTCTGTGTTTCTTAGTTAAAATATGTAACTAAGAAACACATGCGTGAGTAGACCCACAGTCCATGTGAATGACAGGAGGATGTCTCTGTCTCAGTGGTCAGTGAGAAGCCTTCATAACTAAAGTATAAACCAGATGTTTTAAAATCTGGCACCTGCTTTGCTTTGCTGTCCTCCAATGATGGGTTATGGTGTCCTTGCTCTGACTGAGCAATCAGTCTTTGTCCGCCCCACCCCCCTCATTCAATCTCTTCTCTTCCCCCTCGTCCCTTTTTTTTTTTTTTTGCCGTCTGTGCATGTACAGTGCTGGGCATTTGGCCAGGATCTCCTAAAGCCCTCCTTACAGACCATCTTCCATCTAGTTGTTCCCATATTTCTAACTCATTCATCATTTAGCTGCATTACAGAGACCGTAACATTCACAGAGTAGTTGTGTAACATGAGAGAGACGGTGCTTATGCCTTCATGGTGCTGAACAATCTGTAAGATGATTAATATTCAAAAGGGTCACCGTTGGGACAGAATTGCTGGTGGATGGTACTTTCTCTCTCATTCTCTCTATTCAAAAACTGAATCAAAATTACAGCAAAACCATTGCAACACACTTTATTCTCACTTTAATCTTTTTTGTCTGTTTCTGTCCATGTCTCTTCTGTGTTGTGCCATTGGAGATAAAACTGTAATTTCTCCCTGACAGTCTTGGCAGGGGGCAGGATTACTTTCCTAACAGAAAAGGCCCATGGCATCTATCACAGTGACAGTGGGTGCCTAGGACCGAAGAGCCAACACTGTCTGTCATGCTATTGCTAGGCTACAACATTTCATCTAAACTCTCTGCTGACCTGATTCAGGCCTCCACTCTATTGTCAAGGAGATAACGGTAGGCCCACACAAACCCTAGGAATGTGTGCTCCTCTCGAGAAGCAGTAAAGCAGCTGGTTTTGGACAGCCTACAAGCCAAACAAGGTATTGTTAGGGTGCTCCATTTCCATTTGTTGTCTTGGAGGGGGGCCCTTGAAGTGGTGAGGGGGAAAAGCACGAGGGCAGAAGAATGTGTACTTGGAATACATTTTATTTGTAGGATGAACTTGCTGTAACAGGGATAAAGTGTACCTCTGGGTCAAGCCCTCTCCTTTTTCTTTGGATTGATTAAAACAGAATAATTTAATCCAGAGCAGCGAGTATGCCAAGGGAGTCTAGCCTCCCAGTTGTGTTTTTTTTAGAAGGGAAGAGGGAGTCTTGGATGAATGGATGGAGTGGGTGTGGCTCCAAAAACCCCCCTGGCTCATGTTTACTCTTTGATTTTTGGCCAAACAGATGTTTCAGGTGCTCAGTATGTTAATACCATGGGTGTGTTTTTTTTGCATCTGTCATAAACATCTGTGAATATTGACTGTAGATAAAGTGCCATAAAGTGTGTCAGTCCCTATTCCGACCTTTGCCCTTAAGACCTCACGTTTGGTCATTCAAATCCTTTCAGATGGCTGTGGAGTGCCTCTCATCCTCCCTCTGGACTGTGATTTGTATTGATTTCAACCCTCTGTTGGCAGGAAATCTAATCCATACTAATACACCAACAACAGAACCACCAGCCACCACCCACAGACAGCGTGTGGAGTACAGGCATTAGTTGGGTCTATCTGTTCCTCTCTGTGCCGTCCCTCTGGATCATACCATTAGGAGTTATGACTCATAAAACAATGTAGGGTGCGGTTTGTATTGTGTCTCTGACCTCCCCTTGCCCCTTTTATTCTCTCTTCTTAACTCTTTTTATTTCTGTCTCTCTGTCTAATTTCATCCCTCAGACTCATCATTTTTCCCTCAGAGAAAGTCATTCATTACATTTTGTCTGCCTTAAGTCCTGCTATAATTGAGAGGACCTGTCAATTCACATTTTGCTTGCATGCAGGATTAGATATGAAAACAGCCTCAATTAATGCATCCTTTTCCTACCTCTGCCCCCATTCCATTATTGTTTTTCTGTTTTAAAAGTTCCTGTCCTGTGTATCTGTTTATTCTTCTGTTGTTCATTACCCAACATTGACTCGGGGCAGATTTCATCTCAGTGTCTGACACACTTTCCAGTTTTTGGGCTGCAATTCACATTGTAACCCAAATCATCTGTCTGATAGCATCCCAGTACAATCTTCCCTACGAGTTCATGTCTGTGCAGTTGCTGTCTGATCTTGGGGAAACAAATGGTCATTGTAATGGTTATTGTAATGTGGGAGCGGCATCTGTGTGCAGGCATGCTACTATGCTGGAAGCCATCAAAGTCGATGCATGTCCACATCATCTAGCAACAAAGACACACTAAGTTCAAAAGAATACATAATGGAGGTGGTTGTAATTGGTTGTTGGATCACAGTTCTTTTAGACAATTACATTTGATTATTTTTATTTTATTACTTTTGTTGTTGTGAAACTTTATTTGTTTTATTAGAAAAGGATTTTAAAAAATGATTTCCATTGCTGAGGTTTTGCATTGTTTTTGTTGAAAAGATTGCTGGTACTGTCTGCGACTGACGAGTCGTTCATTTAGCCGACGGACTTTTTGTTTTGTAGGTTAGCCAATACAGAAGTGTATTGCAGCACAGGCAAATGTTTTGTGTGGAGATTTCAGAGCCAAGTATAGCACAGCACAAGCAACATTCAGATTTATATGTAGGTTACTGCTCCTCATATCCCTGTACTTTTAAGTCTGATGCACAAATATCACTGTACATTTCAGTCACTTCAATACAAGTCACTTTGACTGATTGTCAAATGTAATCTTATAACAGGGTGTTGGCACATGGATATACTTAATATTTGCCTGTTTTAGTTGAACTGCTCAGAGGACTGTTTTTAGAAAAAGGCTTGCCTATTGGGCCTTCATGTGTCTGTCAGTGAGACCATGAAATGCATAACTTACTATCACAAATTAATCTTGTAGGGATAGTGCAGACAGAGTTGCTCTGGTGCTTTACTTGCATATTTCCACTCTCTGTGTTTATTCTCTTTTAAGTAAAGCAAAAGGGAGAATGTGGCCACATGATTTTATTTTATTTTTTTACATGAAGGTGGGTTCAAATATGCTAAGTGAAGCAATGTAATGTGAAGTTTACTGTAGCTGTAGTAGGTTGTAGTGCAGTGTGCCTATGCTTAGGGCAGAGCACATGCTGGATCCGTTGTTCGTCTAGGAGGGTATCCTAATGGAAGAGCCTCCTCTCTCATACAGATAGGAGTTTTGGCTTGTTGCAGTTAGAGTGATTGAGTGGATTAGTGAAGTATCACATAAGAACTCAGACTGAGAAGTAGACCAGGAGCTTAATACAGGATTGATTTTAAGCTGATGTTTTCTTCCCTCCTCCACTTCCTGTATATTATCTCCCCCTCTCCCTTTCTTCCTCTTTTAAACCATATTATTTCACTGTTACTGTTCATTGCCTCAGTTCCCATCTCCTCTACGTGTGCAATATCAGTTGTTTTTTTGTCATTCTTATTCTGTTCAAGCTTTCCATTCCCCATCTATAGATTTTTTTTTTTTTTTCTTCTGCCACCCTCCTTCTCATTACACGCAGTTGCCGCCTCTTTGAATTGATTGGAGAATGAAGGAGGCATTACACTGTGGTAATAGATGGATGTCGCTGTGTTAATGGGTTTCCATTATTGAAATTGCTTCTGTGGTTTACATTAGAACAGGTAATTCATTTTTGCATGTAGAGGGGGGGGTGTCAGATATCGTGTTTGGATTTTTGCCAACAAAGTGAGCCGACCACAAATATTAAGCTACTACAGCTTGTTTTTGTTTTAATTTTTTTATTCTTAGGCTTTTGTGTGTCACCTGAACATGTCTTTGTTTTACTGCCTCCAGACCTGCTACAGTTCCCTCAGCATCTCGACCTGCAGCCACCACATCCAGGCCCACCACAGCTACAACCAAGCCCTCCATCACTGCAACTGCCAAACCTGCTGCTTCTAGAGTTACCACAGCATCCTCTACTGGCAGGACCACAGCAGCACAGCCTCCCAAAACTGCTGCTGCTAAGAAAGGTTAGAAGTTGCACCTTGTCCTGACGAGGAGATTCTCTTCTGGAGCATAGCTGACAACTTTGGTTTACGAGTTCAAACTCTCGGTCTAAAGTGGTTGACTTCATCTGTTATATGTGTGAAAACATTTGTTTATGAACAGTTCATTCCTGATTTTAGCTGTGGATGTGTTCATTGGAAACGCAAATCAATATTAAACGTGATAGAATTATTTTGAATTGACAGTCTAAAATAAAAATGCTCTGCCAACATAAGTTTATCACAATTTTTATTTTTTATTGCTAATCGTATTGGGTGAATTAATGGATGTTTTTCTCTTTTTACCAGATGTCAGTCGACCAGCTTCTGCTGCAGTCGCTAAGAAACCTACAACAACTACAACATCCACTGCTTCCAGAAAACCGGAACCCTCTAAACCCACAGCCACCGTAAAGCTCAGCTCTGCCTCCAAATGGTCCACAACAACAAAGGCAGCAGACCCCAAAGTGTCACAGGCAAAAACTCAACCACTTGCGAAATCTACTCCTACAAAGAAACCTGTAGCTGCTGTTCGGTTCCCTGCCCTTAACAAACCGCCCCTTGGTCGAACCCCACCTGCCTCTCCAGCCAACAAACCTGCAAACAGCGCCACATCTCTGGCAAAACGTGGCACCAAACCCACTCAGGCTGTCTCACCTTTCACTGCAGCAAAGAAGACGGGGGTTACAAATACTACCACACCTGCTTCAAGAGCACAGAGTGCTGCTGGGGCTGCTGGTGCAGCGGTAGCAGCGGTAGCAGCAGCGACTGTGCTCGCAGAAAGACAAACGGAAGCTACAGTGTCCTTACCGCAAGGATCATCCCTTGCTGCATCTGCACCAGAGCAGTTCCCTCCCCCAGTCTTGGCCCAGGATACCACTCCGGAGGTGGTACCTCAAATGACTGCTCAAAGCCATGCAGCCGCTTCCTCTCCTCCACAAAGCCCTGTCAGGACAGCCTTACCACAGACCTCTTCATCCCAGGAGCAGTTAGAAAGCAGCACTCCCTCCTTAACAGCGCAGGAGCAGACCCCTGCCCCAGCTGAGCCTACATTACCAACAGTGGCCTCGCCTCCTCACCTCTCTGAGGAGCCTGTTTACCTGTTGACTGACCAAACCCCCTCCACATCTGAAGCCCTCCCGGCCTCAGCAAATGCTATTCCTCAGATGGTTCCTCCAACCAATCTAAATGACGAGGAGGACGAAGAGGAGAGGGAGGGAAGCCAGCTGGTTTCTGTGTCTGAAATGAGTGGAACCACACAGCCCACGGAGGAGTCTCGTCCTGGATCGGCGGGACCAGTGGGAGGGTCTGCTTGGAGGGCCGGTGGCGCCTTGCTTCCCTGAGCTGGACTCTGAGGATGTAAGCGGCAGCCAGCAGGGTGCATCTGAATTGAGCGCCCCTGGTGTCCTGGAGGGCACAGAGAGCATGGATGATCTAGGAGACGGCAGTCTCAAAGGAGCCATTGATATGGAAGGAGCCTCAGCAGGTTCACCTGACTTTGAGAAGGTTCCTGAGATACCCGTTAATGACTTCGATGAGGATGAAGATGACGACGATGACGATGATCGGGTGTGTGACATGGATGTGGGCTCAGAGCGGGCAGATGAACCGCAGAGACCCAGGCATGACAATGATGTGGATGACGATGAGGAGGATGAAGATGTTGAGATGGCGAGTGAGGGGGTTACAGAGAGTGGACTGGAAAGCTATGGGAATGCAGATGAGGATGATTTTGCTGAGGATGAAAGGCTGGACAACCTGAACAGAGTGGGCCAGCCACCACCTCCCCCTATGCTGCCCTCTGCCCCTGCGGCTCAGTGGGACCAGCCAAACCCCTTTGCGGATCCCTGGGAGGAACCTCTTCAGCCACAGCAGGTTCTTGAGCACGTCTCCCAGCCTGAACAGGGGGCAGGAGCGGCTGCTGCAAGCCCTGTGGCAGAGCCCTGGCAGGCAGATTCAGAGACCCCAACTCAGACCCCAGCCCAAGCCTGGCTAGAACTAGGCTCTGGTCTTTTTGCTCTTGAAAACCAAGAAGTCCCCCATCATTTCTCTAACAAAGATGAGCCACAAAATCAAGAGGCCCAAATGTACATGAACCAGTCCAGCCCAGCTCCAATGCAGACCCTGGCCCCAGCTCCCCTCTCTGCCCCAGGAATGTCTCTGTCAAGCACCCTAAGCAGCGAGACCAGCACACCGGAGGAACTCGGGGACTACAATAGAGAAGGAAAGTTCCAGCCTCAAGATGCGCAGGCGTCTGCGCTTTCCCCACAGGCTGATCTGGACGACCAGGACCTGGGCATCCACTTGGAGAGAGGAGACGGGGAGGGAGAAGAGGAAGCTGAGGCGGAGACCCTGCCTGCTGATGAAGTCTTGGGAGGCCCTGCAACTGCCCCCACTTCAAACCCCTCTTCATGCTCCGGAACAGAAGACGAGGCCAGCGACACAGAGGGAGAAGCTCAGCTGGATGATTCCTTGGAGAGTCCGTTGGTCAGCCACATAACCTTTGACAGCCAGCCTCCAGCTCAGCGCTGCCTGTCCACTGTAGAAGAGGGAGAGGAGGCCGAGATGGAGGGTTGTGCAGGTGAAGACACTACCCCACCTTCTGCTACATCGCTGGCATCTTACGGCTTTGACACCATGACCACAGCCTCAAACTCCAACGCCCAGTCCACAGGGGAGAGCTGCATCAGGAGCCCTGGCATCTTCTCTCTGGAGGAGCTACCCGAGGAGGCCAAGGAGCTCGGTCTGATCCCACAGCCTCACACCCAGCCGTACCTCGCAGAGCAGCAGTACATTGAGTGTGGGAAGCAGGAAGCGGAGTCCGCTGAGTACGGCAGGGGGGAAGTGCCGGGGCCAGAGGAAGCCCTGGATCCTTCATCAACTCCTAGCACTTTGCAGCAACCAGAGGAAAACCCCGATGACATCCAGCCTCCGTACTATTCTGCTATCTGTGAAAAGACTGAGAACTCTTTTACAGGTAATGTATAGTTCATCATCTCCTTAACAGCCCAAGTAATGTCCCCTAACTCCCTCTGGCCCTGTTCCAGCCTCACCACAATATCTCACTGTTGTAGTTCTTGTCGTCAGTGTTTGTCCTGAAATCTCTGGGGGTGGACGTAACCAAAGTTAAACTTAAAAAAAACAACAACAGAGAGCACTAGAAAAAAAGAAAAGAAAAAGAGGACAGCAGTGGCACCTCCCTCTGATATAACGTTTCCATGATGAATATATGGCTTAAATTCCTGTATGTGCAATAGCTACTACTATTTACTGCTAATAAGTGTGAGTGTGTCTGGGTTTTGGTTTCTGTTTTATTTAACACAGAATTATGTGGGTACCCTGAACTGGCATGGATTTGACTTGTCTGTTTACAGCTCTTAAAGAGGGAAAACAAGAAAATAAAGCATAACAAAAGAAATGTGGAATGAACTGTTTAACATGTTTTCATGTGTATTTATCCCAATACTTTTTACTGACCATTAGTTTTGATTGTATATTCCTGTTTGATTTTCGCTGTCCTACCTTATGATACAGGCAATCTTTCTTATCCACAATCACTCCTCATCTGTTCTTGCACTTTAA
Organism: Morone saxatilis; assembly: GCF_004916995.1. Classification (NCBI taxonomy): domain Eukaryota; kingdom Metazoa; phylum Chordata; class Actinopteri; family Moronidae; genus Morone; species Morone saxatilis. The sequence goes on along the minus strand of NW_023339729.1, from coordinate 11,997,379 downwards.
ATTGTAATCCAGCTTTTTTTCTTGTGTTTATTCATCTTTTGGAGTAATGAACCTTAAAACTTTAAATAAAGATTAGATTTTTACCATGCTGTACTCTCTCACTGTATAGTTTTATTGAAATGGGCTCTTGGGAGTGGAGTGTTAGGCATACTTATCTATGGATTTGTGCGTGAGACAAATCTAACACATTAATTTCAAGGTGTCAAAAGCTTTTTTATTTTTTACCAGTGGCTCATTATACTGCAGACACTTCCACTCAGTCAACCATGTAGCCTACAGCTTATCATTGCTTTAATCTTGCCATACACTCACACAGACACTCACTTGGCCTTTACTTTGAAAACTGGACACGATAAACTGGAGCTTGTGCCCGACCTCAAAGACTTCACTGGTCTGAGAAACCACATAACTGGAACAAATCTGCCATGAGTTGATCATCCACGCCACCGGACCTTCTCATCCATGGATCAACCTTTGCCATCTGAAGCAGCAGAGAAGTCGGACATCTCATCGTTCAACCTGAAGAACCCAGCCCGGCTCATTCTGCTGCTACTTTATTTCCCTCCAGTCCACTGTGGGTGTGTTTCTGTTTTAGCTCTTTTCTACTGGCTTTTTTAAGCATTCTTGCTGCACTGTTTTATAGCCCTGTATTAATGTTAACTTATGCTTATGCATGTCACTGTTGCACAATGACTTGACTTTCATTACTTTACTTTTGGATTGGTGTGTTCAGGGTCAGCCAGATAGCTTGGCTCTAGGACTTGATGTACTTAGGTTGGAATAATGTCTAGCCTTCTAAAGCCAAGCTATTGTTTCAGTCTTCTTGTGATGCTGGATGTCTATAAATGCATGGAGAGCTTTTGCATGTGTCATTGGTTGACTAACTTTAAACTTCATTCACGGGTGATGACTGTCTAAGCTCGCAATATGTTTTTTTTCTGTGGTTGTTTATCACCATAGTTGATAGTGATTGCATATACAGGAAGTTGGCTGCTTTTTTTGCACAAAAAAAAACTTTCTTTTCTGGGTGTCATTTAAAAAAAGAAAAAAAATAACATGTAGAGAAAAAAAAAAACCCCACGTTAAATATGCACATTTGCTCTCTGCACAAATTTCCCTACCCTTGCCCCAGCCACCACCCCCAGTCACCTTACTTTGGGTCACTATTCTGGTGTGTCACTGTTTTGTTTTTTTTTACACAAATGCTGTGTCTCCACCCCTCTGAATACTTAGCAGGCTGTATCTGTCACTGCTGCACTGCTTTCAAACAATGTCCCACTGTCACTTGTTCAAAGTACAAAACTACAAATAATTGCTGGTCAGTTAGGCTACTGGCAGACTTTTGGGCTTGGCTTCACAATGCTTTTACTATTCCTTCAAGTATGAGCCTCTGAAGGCCGCCCCTTTCCTCTACACCCTTTTGCTTGTACTCACACCGCACTGCTGTCACTGTCCTGCTGCCTGTGACCTGTTTTATAACACCACGCTACTGTAATCTTCCTTCCCGCTTCCTCTCACACACAGGCTTCACTGCACTACCGCACCCTCACCGCCGCGATCACGCAGCATATCCCAGAACCTACTGTGACATCGTCAAACCTCACAGCGCCACGGTCAACCCGGCGAAGCTCACCTGTGCCGACCTCCCACCCAGGAACCTCGGGCAGCAGGCGCTGAGCCCTCAGCTCCGCAGGTTAGAGCAACACCAGAGACAGCTGCTGGAGCTGCAGCAGCGCAGGGAGCAACAGAGCCGACCGCTGGAGGAGGCGGAGCAGGAGCGGAAGAGGAGGGAGGAAGAGGAGCAGAGGAAGAAGAAAGATGAGGCTGAAGAAGAAATAAAGAGGAATAAAGAGGAGGTGGAGAGGAATATGCGAGAGCAGGCAGAGATGACAAAGAAGAAAGAGGAGGAAAAATTGAGGAAAGAGGAGGAGCTCCAGCAGAGGAGAGACCTTGAACTGCAACTGCAGCAGCAGCAGGAGGAGCTGAAGCAAAGACAGCAAATCATGCAGTGGCAACAAGAGCTGCAACAGTCTAATAAAGGTCAGACGGTCCTGCTGTCGCCTTCCTCTGGCCTCTGCACCATCTATGAAGCTCTGGAGAACAGTGATGAAGACGAGGCTGAAGATAAAGGGGTAATAAAGCAGCACACTACTACAGAGGAGCCTGGACAAGAGACGTCAAATGAAGAAATAGACGAGGACTGTGAAAGGGGGACATCAGATGAAGACAAACATGGAGATTCGTCGCCATCCACAGAGACCCTTCCTCCTCTCCCAGACTCCCCTCAGACACCGAGCAACCCCTCCCAGGATGGAGACAGCTCCTCCCCTTGCCCTCCTGAGTCTCCAGAGCGACCTCCACCCCTGGACCTGGACTGGGGGAAGAAAGTGGACATTGTCCAGCAGCTGATCAATCAGACCCTGCTGCTCAACAGAGATGGCTGCTCCTCCCTTCTGCTGCTGCCAGGAGGTGCAGGAGGCACACTGAGCCCCCTGGAGAGCAGCCTGTGGCCCAGCCTCCTGCCTCCCCTCACCCCTCCCTCTGCCACAGTCACCTCTGTAAGCAGTTTCTCCCCAGAGGCCACTGGGAGCTCCCCACAGGGAGAGTGGACAGTGGTAGAGCTGGAGACGCATCACTGAAGGTGTGTGTGTGTGTGT
>NW_023339729.1:11992530-11994695 GCF_004916995.1 Morone saxatilis | reverse complement strand
GTGTGTGTGTGAGAGTGTGACAGATTCACTCACACACTTAAAATGCAACATCTGCAGTACTGTTAAACATAACATACAGGGAAGATAACACAAGTGCTGTCTATTTACACACACATACTTATGGGAATTCAAGACTGGGCACACAACCAACAGGGTGATGTACACATGCAGAGCAGCACATACACACAATTAAGCACATTAATACTGACTTCCTGAGAACAGTATGGACTGTTTGAAGTCAATGTTTGGGCAGGGTGATGTGGGGAAAAAATGCAATAACAAGTAGAAATTCTTCGACATTAATCTACATCACAATATCTCTAAGGAAGATAAACTAATGTCCATCACATTATACTAAATGGTAAAAAAAAACAAGTTATTTTAAACTGTCATTCAAGTATTTCAGAAGAACAACCTGAGAGAAATCGGTGATTGCTTTGTAGTATTAAATTGACTGTTAGTTCACAACATGTCAAAAAAAAAAATCAGGACGGTATCACAGAGATATACGATAAATGATACTGGTATACTGCCCAGCCCATCAGTGGTTCCCAACCAACAAGGGGTCACCAGATGATTAGCAAGATAGAGGAGCATAAAATCCTATTTTTGCTAAACAATATTTTTATTTCTTCAGGATTTACTCTTTGCTTATTTTTCTTTTTTCAAACTACTGAAAAAATTGACCTATTATGGATTTAAAAAGTATTAAAATGCAGCAACCTGAGAGGGAGTAATCGCTCTTTAGTTGATGTGGTCTGAACTTAGACAGATTCAACCTGTGACAAGGAGGCACAAATGTAGAGCTCTGTTTTAAGGGGTCATTAGGTGAAAGTTTGGGGACCACTGCATAGATGAACTTAAGAACGACAGGGATCTCTAACTGTACTGTAAAAACGAGCACAACACAGATACCGATGCTTGGCGGTGCTACAGCTCTGTTGTTGGCTGTTTCTCAAGCATGTATGCTGTTTATTAATGGATAATGGTAAAAAAGCAAATGTTGCCCTGAATTAAGACTCTCAGGTTGTGCTTACTCCCAGGATAGCTACCACCCCAACTAAGATTCGTGCTTACTGTGAAGTTAGTGAAACAAATCAAATTTGTACAGACACTAAGATCAGGGCTGGGATTTTAGAAGTACTGAAGTTGAAGGTCTCCCCTGAGCCAACCACAGTACTTTGAGTACCAAGCAAAATATATCCTTAGTGTCAAGTCATATCCTTAGGCTTGTTCAATTATTTTACAATCTGATATTTCCTCATTTATAACACTTTTTAGGCTCTCGAGGCATTTTCAACAGATACATGAGTAGTTTAATGTATTTAGTTGAATGAGAGGAAAATGTCAATATGTTCATAGACCAAGCCCTGCTTTTTAATTTATTTTCTGTTAGCTTTAAAGTACTGAAATTGAAGTATACTGAGTGTATAGTAAACACACTGAAATCAGCCTGTAAATGAAAGTTTTTAATTGTAGAATGTAAACTACCTCCAGGTTGCTTTAACTCCCAAATTCACAAAAACAAAGAAGGACACGACCTGTGTCCCCAGTGGTAGCTGTGACACTGCCTAAGAGTCTCTACTCAGGGCCACGAAGTCTCCGGTGCTGCCAGTGAAGAACCTGGGTCTCATCTCCGCCTCAGAAATTCAAGTAGACGAGCGCAACATAACCCCACAGTGAAACTCTGCACCTCTCTCACCTCACACTCGATATCCTGCACCACTGCAAACACAAACATCACACTGACGATAATATTCCACTTCAATCCTTTAAACTCACACCACCAGCACCATGTGGTTACCGACCGTCAGTAGCAGTGATGCATCATGGGATTCTGATGTGGTTGAAACCGGATATTTTTCTTTATGCCAAATCTGTGCCATGGGTGGCCACGTCCACACACACAAACACACCGACGGTGCCAAATGGCCACTATCAATTTAAATTGACTTTGTGTTCCTCACCTGTAGCCCCTTTAATTGAAGCCATAACTCTGCATACATGTTTACACACACACTGATCAGCCATAACAATATGAGCACTGACAGGTGAAGTGAATATCACTGATTATCTGGTCATCATGGTCATATCAGGCAGCAGGTGAACGTTTTGTCCTCAAAGTTGATGTGTTAGAAGCAGGAAAAATGGACAGCGTGAGGATT
>NW_023339729.1:11988032-11992430 GCF_004916995.1 Morone saxatilis | reverse complement strand
TCAGAGCATCTCCACACTTGCAGCTCTTGTGGGGTGTTCCCGGTCTGCAGTGGTCAGTACCTATCAAAAGTGGACCAAGGAAGGAAAAGTGGTGAACCGGAGACAAGGTCACTGATGCACATGGGAAGTGAAGGCTGGCCCGTGTGGTCCGATCCAACAGATGAACTACTGTAGCTCAAACTGCTGAAACAGTTCACGCTGGTTCTGATAGAAAGGTGTCAGAACACAGTGTGTTAGGGCTGTGTAGCTGCAGACCTGTCGGGGTGCCCAGGTGGTCCTAATGTTATGGCTGATCGGTGAATTTCCTTATTACGTTGTAGTAAAATGAGTAAAATGTCTTGCTACTGAATGATGTTAAAATCTCAGATTTCTGAGATTGCACTTAATCAAAGTCTTAAATTCTTTAATTTTGTAATAATTCTAATATGTTGATGAGGCCTTGACGCTGGCTGGTTAAGTCCTGGGTGTCGTCCTCTTTGGTGTAATTTATTTGCAAACTGAGCTCAAAGATGTATTGATTTAGAAACGAGGCGATCATCACTTTTTTTGACAACCTGAGCATTAGCTCGAGCATCATGACATGATCTCAGTCTGGTCAATACGACATGTAAACATTTCCTTTTTAAACACTGGAGTCGGGCACTAATGAGGTTTTAGTTATGTGCTTATAATTGTGTTGTTAGTGATTAAATGAAATACTGCTGAAGGGCAACATCACTGCTTTCTTACCCCACAGCTATAGTCTTCCTTGGGTTTCATGCTCCCATTTTATTTCACTACAGACAGATGATAGCTGGTTATTATACAAGGCCCTGTACACTGGTCCAGCACACAGATTTAAAAGACGACTAACTCTGGGTTTTAACCGATACTGCTGTGAAGGTCAGGAGTCACTTTATAGTGTGATAAGAAGAGGAGGATGATGAAAAGGGAGGGATTTCTGGGAGGGTTCAATATCAGGTTATTGTGAGTATTAATGATTATTGTTGAAACTGTGATGAGCTGTGGTACGAACGTGTGTTTGTTTGTAAATGTTCATACCTGTGCTGTATGTTGATGTCAGTCTGCTGTCTGGATGCTGTGTGTCTGTCGGTGTTTAAGGCTTCAGCTTCACTGTAAGTAGTACGCAGTTTCTTCCTTTGTAAATGGAACTGAAGGACACAGAAATGCTAAGAGTTTGACATTCATTTGCACTCTTTTCCATTTGAATATGTTTTGTATTTAGTCAGATTTACTACCCTGCTCTCTAGCGTCAAATAGCATGAAGGCTAACTTTAGTTTAATAACAGAATTGAATGCGGTGAGCCAGAATCTGCATCCAGTGCTTTAAAATTAACGGACTTTTACCGCTAAGTTCCCTTTACCATCACCGACTAGTTGGTCTGCTCTTATTGAAGCCCATGTGTAGCAGCTGAAAAGCAACAATGTGTTTATGCTTATGTACGGTTGCGTTCTCGTACCAACAGGCAGGACACGCGTTACGCTCACTGCACAAAGCTGGACTTTTTAAAATGTGCTTTCTCAAACATGTCTGCATTTATGTGTATATTGTTCAAAAGACTGCTCACTGTAACGAAGGGAAACTCCACTTTACTTTTGTACTTTAGAGCTGTAGAAGTATAGTAGCCCTTTAAGAGTCCTATTATAGATTTTTATTGGATAGACAATGAAGGATGATGGTTGTAAATGGGGGATTTTATTTTTTGTTTGTAAGTAAATTGCCGCCTTCTTATTCTTAATGTCCAGTCCACAGAACTGTTGAGCTGAATGGTTACAAGGTCAAAGTGAACACAGATGAGTGAACAAATATCTTAATTCTAGTTCATTAGACTCAAAGTTGGTAAGTCTCACATTTTGGGTTAATTTATTAAAAATGAGGTGAGGCCTCTGCGAGCTAATTTAAATGGCTCGATGAACCTGTTGAAATGAAGTAAATGGGCGCTCACACTTGTTGAGCCCGAATCATGGCAGCTTGTCTTAAAATGTTAACTTTTACTTGTTTGTTTGGACTTTCTGAAAGACAGAAATCTGTGATTGTGTGTAATTATTTTAATGCTGTTTCATGTAAATAAAATGTGTTTTTTAATAACTCTTCTGGACGTCTTTTACAACACAACCAAATTCTCTTTAAAAAAGTGGAAACCTAAAATATTTACAAACTCCTATAAAACCTTTTAAAACTTACAACATTACCACACAGAACAGATTAGAGTGACAAAATAACGTGCAGCAAACATGAGTGTTAAACAGACTGCTCACAGTCGACAACCTGACTGAGGCAATGCAACTGTTTGAAACCAACATTGGTCACATCCTGTAATGAAAACACAAACCTTCAGCTTTAAATGTGGATAAAAAAAGCATCAACTCACTCTGGCTAAAAGCGCCAGATTTTACAGTCGTGCTTGTGATTCCAGCTCGGCTGTTTCTGCTCCGACGTCCGTAAGAAATCAGACGTTCAACCTTAAAATCTCACGTAAACTCAACCACAACCACACTGAATAACTAGCTGAAGTATTCATCTGCATCATCCTCTGAGAATTGGCTGTTTATCCTTCCAACAGTAAAGAACGATGTATCCCAGAGACAGAAGACGTACGCGCTCCTGCACGGCTCAACGCCGCTCTCTCGCCTGCTGTGACAGCAGCAGCTGCAGCAGGAAGTCTGTAGCGCTGCAGCTCGACGGCTCGCTGCTGCCCAGTAACAACAGCCTTTGATAGCTGCCCTGAGGAACCTCGCACATGATCCTGAAACAAACACAAGCAGCTGTTGCTCTAACTATCAGACATTTTGATTTTACACTGTAAACATGTTAAACAATCTCTATTTAATGTGAGGGATGTGAATCAGTGTACCAGTCACTGATGTCCTCTGTGTCGGGGTCAGGGTTCACCTGCACCCACTGACCAATGGACCACATCCTCCCCGTGTTACCGTGGGGGCTATCCACGCCAGCCTCTGCGTGTGTGTTGGGAACATCCTCGCAGCACAGGAAGTAACTGAATGGGACGTTGGGATTTTGGCAATAAGAGATCAATAACCGCCATTAATATTATCAGTAAAATAGGACAAATCATTATTTCCTGTTTCACCTACTATCAAAACTTTAGAAACAGAGGGTGGAGACATCACCCGGACTCACTACTCTGTGTTGCCGACTGTTTCCGCCTCCCTCTCCTCACTCTCTCCACCCTGCTCTTCATCCGTCTGCTGCTGCTCGTCTCGGAGTCTGTCCACGTTCCAGCGCATGCGTTTGTGCAGGCCGGTGTCGACCCGGGCCAGGTACGCCGTCAGCTTACAGTAGAGGAACGTGGTCAGCCTCAGTCGACCGAGCTGACTCTGGCCAATGCAGAAGTGAGACACACTGGGGCACGCACACCGGGGAGTGGGGAGAGTTAGACAGTAAGGGAATAAGAGAATGGATTCACAGGATTCAGCTGGTAAAAATAAAAAACCAATACCAGCATAACAATCTAAAACACCAATATAAATGGTAGAATCCACATTTGTAGGGAGATTCATTTACGCTGCCAACAATCCGAGCGGAGAGAAGGAATGTACCATATTGATTTAATTTATTGTATTTACAATGTGGGAACTGCAAAGCCTCCGAATGATTACAGGCGTGTGCAACTACGTCTGGCCTCCAGATGTCTTTTTCAGATATTTAATAACTTAAAAAAAAGCTTTACTGGATGTAAAAAGTGTCTGTATTAAAGATAAAGGGATGAATGCTATCTTTACACAAACTTTAGAAGACTTAAAGGATCACTAAGTTTAGACAGTTTTACTTAAGAGCATGTTGTCCTGTACCGTACTGTACTGTCTCAGCCTATGAAGCATGTTTCCTCTTACACAACCTTCGCTGACATAATAAAGGTTTAGTAGGGACTGAAATTAGTAAACACAACTACTTAGAGAACAACAATCTACACCAACAAAGTGGTGTGAAGTTAATCCTCCAGAACAAGAGCAATGGTTTGTTACTGTTCAAGAAATGAATTCAGTGGAAAAGTTGATCCAAGTTTTGAGAGTAAAATGAAAGAAATTAGAAAACATGGATCATTTAAATGAAACCAAATGCAGGAAACATATCCACTTTAAATGAATGAATGTATATTTGTATGTCTGTTTACCCCATGAAGACTTGTTCTTTTCTGTTTGTGCCAATGTGACATGTTTTTTTCCAGAAAGAAACAACAAGTAAATACTAAAAAGAAATTCAGTAGAAATGTGTGTTGCTCTTCTGTGTGTGTGTGTGTGTGTACCTGTTAGGCTCCGCCTCGTCCAAACACAGGAGATTGTAGCTGGCACAGGTCAACACCAGCTGCTCCAACCGGTCACACAGCTGCTGAGAAAAGTCCAACAGCTGCACGCGCTACACACACACACACACAC
>NW_023339729.1:11977906-11987897 GCF_004916995.1 Morone saxatilis | reverse complement strand
ACTGTTTGTTCCAACAACTGGAACTACAGCATAGTAACAGTCACAACTAGTATTTCCTGTAGTTTGAGTTCAAGGAAGACAACAAATCCAGATTTCTATCACTGTGAACATTTTCTGTTATGTTCCACTTGGCTAATAAAAATACATACAATAATCACAATAAAACAGTAACATGAAAGATACAGCAGGAATACCTGATTTTAAACAGTATTAAAATGTTTGAGGTTGGAATTTCACATGAAATGGCAACGGTTTCAAACGAACCAAAATCACCTGAATATTATTAGAAACGATAAAAGTTTAAAATCACAACCTGTGAATGATTCACTTAAACTCATTCAGCATCCTCGTGACAAAAGCTGCTCGCTACGTCGCTCTTTACCCTCGTGTAGACGTCAAAGGGCAGGCAGGAGTGCTGGGTCACGGTGCTCCTAGCTATCGATTCCAGGTGGTTGAAGAAAGGCTGACAGGTGTACAGGAAGCTGGGCACTGTGGTGGCAAGAGCCTCTCTTTCTACATGCCCTCTGTTAAAACACACACACAGAATCATGAAATACCAGAAATACCCAGGTGGCAGTAGTCCACTAGACCAGCCAGTACCGTACCCGTTGACGAGGTAGTGCTGTAAGTCATCTGCTTTCCTCATGAGGAACTGGAGCAGCAGCTGCATGGACTGCAGGCTGCCCTCCACTCCTCTCACCTCCACATAGCTGCAGGCCTCACAGTCACAGCTGCAGGCCGCATGGTCGCCACAGGATGGCGCCAGAGCAACATCAGCCAACAGCGTCAGCGGCTCCTCCACCTCTGGCACACACATTAAATGCACTTTACAGTAACAGAAAGAATACACACACATTCAATTCACTCCCCAATGGATTTAAAGCGGTGGTGTATGGGAGGGCAGCGGTTATTATTAAGCAGGCTGCTTTAACAACAAGCTGCGACCTCCAATGTGGGCTCACTGACAGTGAATGAGTGGTAAAACTGAGTGACAGAAGATACAAATGAGACATCCATGTTTTCATATCAGCGTGTATTAAACACTGTTGAACCTCTTGGTCCGTTGCTCTGAAGCCTCTCCGTGCAGTCGGACTCGGTCCCAGCACTCTCGTCCTGCCGGTGTCCTGCTGGAGAGTCTGTGGACAGCTGGACTTCAACCTGACCTTCAGTATCACCGGTCATGCTTCCTGCTGTCGGATAAAACTGGTATTTCTCAGGAAACCTGCTGCAAATAAAACGCCACGTTAACAGATTGTGATAGAGCTGCCACACAGCGCGAGGGTTTGTCAACGGTCAGCTTGGTTTACCGTTAACCTTCCGTTTATTACCGTTAACCGTCCGTTTATTACCGTTAACCTTCCGTTTATTACGGTTAACCTTCCGTTTATTACCGTTAACCGTCCGTTTATTACGGTTAACCTTCCGTTTATTACCGTTTACATTTCGTTTATTACCGTTAACCTTCCGTTTATTACCGTTACCCGTTAACCTTCCGTTTATTACCGTTAATGCTAGCGCGATGCTAGGTAGCTAGCTGTCGCGATGCTAGCCACACAACGACCTTTTAGTAAATAAACGACCAGCGATAACGACTGCATACTGGTCGGCTACTTGGGGTTAAATCACGAGATAACTGAGTGTGTGAAGATGCCACCATTTGTTTATTGTAACGTTTTAATAACTAATGAGCTAACTTTCGCGTTAGCTACGTAGCTAGCCGTTAAGATGACCGTTACCTCGCTCCGTTCCTCTGGTTGAACCTCGCTGGGGTCAAAGGTCAAATGTCATTAAACGCTTATTTATTATTTGTAATGTTTGCTTGCTTTGGGCTGTACAGTGCAAAAAAATATAAACACTGGAACTGAGTGAGCAGGACACGAAAAAAGGGATAACGTTTATCCATTACAGTTACAGAAAAAAGATGTAATCAGATTACAGTTACATTTGGTGAAAGTGGGGATTATTTAGCAGGATTACAATTTTAAAATACACTGAGCAGAGGATACATTTTTCATTTTTTCAGTTTCTATTTTCTTTTCAAAGGTTATATTGTTCTGCTGTCACTTCCTTTCTCTTGTTCTTACACATACCCTACCACAAATCAATGCACCGATGCAAATGCATTTATCTTATGTGCTCTCAGTCACAACCAAGCTACAAAGCAAAACTTCTGCTATCCAGGTTAGAGTTTTAGTTATTCATATAAACTAATCTAATATTTGTTTTGTTAAGATCTGTTAAATAAGTTTATTCAACTGCAGGATATCTGATTTTATGTGTTTGTCTTTCAGTTTTGCCTAACACAATAATAACATGTTAATGTAATCACGTGTAGTAAAAATATTAAAGATATGACAGCCTCAGTCATTTTAACATAGCCACTGTGGACCTATAAATAGCCCTGTGCTTTGAATAACATGTATAACAAACCGCATATTGCTTTTTAATAACAATACAGACATTTCCTCTTTGACATGTGTGATATAACACATTTTATTATCAAGACTGTTCAATCAGTGTGTTTCGAAATAGGCTAACCAATAAACACATTCTTTGCAACTTATCTTAAAAAAAAACACTGTTCACAAAGTCTTTGCCGAAGTACGTACAAAACAGATGTTTTGATCTAATTCTGTCTTCTTCCTGTGACTTCCCCTATATACCCTATTTGTGTAACATGTCTTATCCTTTCCCGTCCATTAACTTTAATTTAAAAACTACATCACAGTCAACAGGACGAACAGGAGATTGTTTGAAAATTGGTTCAATTCAGAACTTAGGAATCAGGAATATGTCACCCTATCATGAACCATTACTACCTTCTCAACACATTTGTGATGTTCTCACAGTGTCATCTTCTTTCCTACTCACAGAAGTTGAATCATACTAACTGCTGACAGTGGGTGACTCAGTATTTTCCTTTTTTATTTTTAGTTGTGACAGCACACATTTTTATGTCACATACGTATCAGATATGTGTGTATCCTGGAGCGTTGGGATCACTTTCTGTTCCTGCTTCCTTTCTATCTTTCGGCTGGCTAATTTTCATTATTCAAATCAGTTATGCAAATATAATGCTGTTCAACTTCTCTATCTAATCTACTGAAGACGCCCACTCACACATCACCTAACCCTATTATGAGTTTCTCTCACACACCGACACGCACACGTGTAATAATACATGATTACCATTTCTGTTAAATGAGATCCACTTTAGCTCTGGAGCATTTTCTGATGACAAGAATACACTGTGCAGCAGACTTGAAAATTAGATTTGAGTTAGATTTAACCCTTTCAACACCAATTTCACTTGTTTACTCTCTGCTTTGTACTTGGATTTTATACAATGAGGCAAAACGACCACAGTACAGAAAATATTATATTACATGTTCATATTCAGTTAACTCTGTATAGTAGAAACAGTCTGTGAGAGTAAAGTCACACCAAGTAAGACGCAATTTGGACTTAACTTCAGGAGACTTGGCTCACTTTAGACTTGGCTACAGAAATACTTGATCATAAACTAGAGACTAGCTGAGACTTGACTTGGATCTGCACCATAAAACTCATAATAAGTACAGTATTCATCTGTGGTTGGAGTTTTGATGTGTATGAAAAACTTGTAAAATTTGTAGATAAGGAAGAATCATTAACTGTTGCATCATGATTGTATCTTTAGTCCTCATCTAACTAACAGCTGCAGCACCAAGACCTCTGAAAGTGTCTCTGTGTGTGCATGTCTTATCTTCTGATTCAGCCTTAAACAGGAAGTAAGATAAGAACAAGAAAAAAAAACCACATTAATAAGTTTCTTTTTCCTATAAACGACTGAAACACTAATAGATGCTTCTGGCCAAGAGCAGCCATTTAAGGTTTTAGTGATTTTGTTTCTGGGACCCAACTTGTGAAATGTCTCAACAACTACTGGATGAATTGCCATGAAACTGGGTTCAGACATTTATATCCCCTTCAGGATGAATTGTAATAACCTTCCTTTAAGGACCTGTGTGTGGTATTGAGCAGCATCTAGTGGTGAAGTTACAGACTGCAGCCATCTGAATACAGCTCAGCCTTCGAAACATGTAGGAGAAACTACAGTGGCCGCAAAACTCTCGGAAAACACGAAAAAACACCCTATCAAGAGTCGCTGTTTGGTTTGTCCATTCTGGGCTACTGTAGAAACATCTGTATATAAAACCATTTAATTTTAAGGTGAAGAAAACAGAGCGATTCCTATTTTCAGGCGATTATACACTAATTAAAACAAACGTATATACATTATATTCCATTTCTGGGACCTTTAACTCTGGTTTATGACCAAACATCCCTTAAAATGAAGGCCCTTCCCACAAACCTCGGCTCAGATGATAAACATGATGTGAGAGCATGCTGATTGAGATTTTAACCATTAATACTATAAAATATAATAATAAAAGAACTACGTTGATGAGTGTTACTTCACTCGTAGATACCGGACCTGAACCGACACATTCAACAGTTGGCTCACAACAAGTTACGGTTGGCGACGTTGGCCGGTGCAGGTCACGTTGTACATCCGGGCGCGCCCCCGCCGCCCGGCCCGGACCAATGAACGCACGGGCGGCGGTGCTGGAGCGTCGGGAGCGCGCCGCAAGGTCTGGTGGTACAAGTGGCGCGTGCTCCTCTCCAGTCAGTTACCCGCGGTTTGAATGTGAGGAGACGTTGAGCCCTTAACGACGGACGGTTGCTGTGGCGCTGTGCCGTTTGCGGGGTTTTTGAGACTTCCGCCAGCGGGGAGGGTTTGTTTCGTGTTTATTTTTATTTTTATTTTTTTTTTATAGTGGGCAGGTTGAGCTTTCTATTGTCCCTCCGTTTGTCTGTATGAAGGACTGACAGGCGGCATGTGATACAGACGAGAGACTGAGGCGTGTTCGTGTTTCACGGATGTTCCCCGGGAAAAGAAGACAGCAAAGAGGAGTCTAGCTTTCATTTTCTTTGTGTTTGTTTGTTGTTGTCTGTGGATGTGACTTCACCACCGCCCGGGTTCATGACGGAGGAGGGCTGCTGCTGGATTGTATGGGGAGCTCTTGCTAGCTGTTGAATGGCCAGCACCCCAAAGAACAAGATGAACAATGCCTCTGCGGGTTGGTAGTTGTGTCTGGATGCTCCTGAGCGAGTGACCCACCGTGTGTTTGCTAAAGGCTGTGGGTTCATGTCCGTGAAGTGAGGGCTAAACGCTGGGTTAACACACTGAAGAGGACGGGGAGGCTCAATCCAGGCGCGGCCAGGCAAGCCAACAATGCGGATTACCTCTGGACTGTTTGCCTTTGTGTCAATACAGACTGTATAAAGTTGAGATAAGACAAACAGCCGGTCCTTTTTTACGATTATCATTTCATTTTACTGTCTTGGAGAGGACGTGAGGTTCAGATCCTCACAAAACTGCAAACTGACTGAAAACAGAGCAACAGGGACAACGATGGCGAACGACTCCATACAAGTAAGTTGATGAAGTTGGATGTCCTGCAACCTGCTTGTCTCATTGAAAGTGTCTTTACTGACCTGTAACCTTTCACCCCGAGCAGGATCTTGGGTGGTCCTCTAACTAGTCCTCCAGTGGTTCCCAACTTTTATTTATTGACTCCTTTTTTTCTTTAAATGAATCAATACCTACTTGTGACGCCTTATCATAGGACAAAGGGTTTGTTTCTGTCTCAAATTTGACTTGAAAGATTGTTATAGGCTGCAACGGTAAACATATTCAGTATTTTCTAAGCAGAAACAGTGACCCCTCAGATTTATCTTTGGTTCCTACCCCAAAGTTAGGAACCTCTGGTTTAAACCACCCAGCAAATAACAATCAGTTAGAAAAAAAGGTTTGTATATGACTATAAAACTAAATTACATTAGTATCGTGGTCAAGTAACACCAGTAGGGAGATTCAAACAACTTAAGGGAAGCACCATCATAAGATGCATTAACAGGGCTAATTGTAAATGCATCGTGTGTGTGTGTGTCTGTGTGTGTGTCTGTGTGTCTGTGTGTGTCTGTGTGTGTGTGTGTGTGTGTGGTGTGTGTGTGTGTGGTAGGGGGGAATATTCCTGATTTTCCGGGGGGCTCCCAAGAGGCGTCTCATGGATCTCTGTCGGTCCCGGGACCCCACTGTTAGAACCACCCACCACTCAGTTGAATTGGAAATGGATAGTTAGTCTCCTGTTAATAATGTATGCTGGGACACTTTCTGGTTTTGGAGAGTTTGTGTGCAGTGAGCTCTAGCAGGGCTCTGTCCTTTTGCCATAATGCCTCTTGGTCTAACTGCCTTTAAAGTGGTGTGTGTTGTTGTTGTTGTGTGTAGATACAGAGAGTAAAGGCAGGTGCACGCAGGCACAATACTGCTGTTTGAAACAACACACATTACACACATCAGGCATTCCTCCCTCATGAAAGCGTCAGCGAGCAGGAAGGCTACTCACTTTGCAATTGACTGATGCAGCATGTAGGCAATAGGTTAGCTGATCTTTGGTTTACTTTGCTCCAAAGAGTCAGTACAGCCTGCGGCGGGGAAAGAGGAGGCAGACGAGCATTGTGAAATTCATACCACTGAAGCTGCCGAGCCGTTGTTCCAGTAGAGCCTGACACACTTTGACATTTAAGTCTAAAGCGTGGAGTTTAGAAATACAGGTGCTGTCGTGCAGGTGATGCAGGTGTGTGTGTGTGTGTGATGTTACTCAATTGAGAAGGAAGAGCCGGCAGTGAAACAGGAGACTAGTTAGCCCTATTATTCCCCCTATTATTAGAAGAAGGCGAGTGAGGGACAGGTGCACGTGAAAGTGCAGCAGTTGAACAACGCTGGGATCAGTTTTAAGCAGACTTCGAACATGCTAGTTAAAGTGGTTGCAATGATAGTTGGCTACAAAAAACTTCACGTTCCCCTTACTGTGTGTGTGCAAGAGTTGCTGACGTCATAAAATGCTGACTAAAAACTGAACTCGTCCATCCATCCGTTCGTCCATATTTGTCCTTTCCTTATTGCGTTATAATTGAGCAGTTGATGTTTCTGTTTGGATACTCACACCGGAGTATTCAGAGGGTGTTTGTCTGCTGGCGTAACTTGTAGTCTGCCTGTGGCTCAGACTGCTGCCCACTGTTTACTGAGCTGTCCACTGTGTGTGCACGTTTCTGATTCTCAACACTTTATTGTTGCTGGAATTCAGTCATCATATGTGAGTGTTTGTCCTCAGGTCCGTTCACAGCTTTAGTTCAGTATCACATTTTTTCAAGCAGAAATGCCAAACAGTTAGTCAATTACCTATGAAAATAATCAGCAGAATAATCAGTAATTTAAATGCATAAAGGCATCATAAGCTTTATGTTTGACGTGTCTCTACACACATGCAGTTTCTCTAACCTTTAATTGATCAGTTTCCCCCTCTAACTTCAGGCTTCAGGAAGTGGTGAACTGGAGCACGTGTGGGTATTAAAATGGGCCACAGTCAGTGTTTAATTACGTTGCTGAAGAGAGGCTTTGAGCTGCGTTAGTCGGCCTCTTCCTCTTGGTTCCTAAACAGATGCAGAAGTGCCTTTACACTCTGTTTGTGTCACTAATCAGCCGGGGTTGGAAAACCTGTGACGAGCAGATGCAGCTGCATTCGGCCATGCCTGTCGGTTAGCTATGGAGGTACGTCATTGATTGAAAGTTGTTGACCATGTTAATGTGCCTACAGCGTGATGTCAGCTGATAGTTGCTGCAGCCCAGAAGCAGACAAACAGCAGAACCAAGCAGCTTGAAAGCATTTCTGACCTTTCATGTGATGTGTCCACGAGGCCTCGGGAGGCTCATGGACAGTAGAGAAGGATGGTCAATGAAAGAAGTAAAAAAGGAGGTTCTGGTTTCCCTTTGATCTTTGACGTAGGGGTGAAAGGAGAGGTGGTGCTTTCAGTGGCGGCTGGGTGGAGAACACTGGGAACCGTTATCCCCTCTTTGTCCACACAACCTTTCGTACGGGTCCAGAAACAAGAGAAAAGAAACAGTTGTCTCACCACCACCAGGTTTTCATTAGCTCTCTTTAAAGCATGAGCCGAAGTTAACACGGCGCTGTGACACTTACGCCTTTCTTCACGTGTGCTGCAGTACTCCTCAAGACCTCTACACACACTCTGATGTGTGAAGTTCCCCTTTAAGCTTCAGTTATGGTGGAGGCAGTGCAGCTCCACACTCTTCCCATGGCATACCATTTGTTTGCCCCCACAGGAAGACTATATTAAACAGCCCCGATAGAAGTCTGAACCCAACTGCGTCACACTTCCTCATAAAGGTTAGAGGGGAGACAAGAATGGAAAGAAAGGGGGTTGTGTCACTTCTCCATACAGTGTACTGAAGGCTCTGTGGCGGGTTTAGCTCAGTGTGTGTTCACTGGAAAAGCCCAGACAAGTGAGACGCACTCCAGTGGTTTCACAAAATGTACTTGAGCGCAAATGTTCATGTTGGCAAACACACATAGTCACACACACACAGATGTAACAGCTGACACACACATACAAGAGTCAGACACTCCAGGGAATGCATAGGAGTGCTTCCCATAAGCCTCAGCATGACGTAAGGAGACAGCTATGTGCACAAAGTAGGCTTTTCTGAGCGCTGCCCTGCGGCCATGAAGGCAGACTGAATCCACAATAATGCATCAAGGAACAGTAGAGCAACTGGAGAGAGGGCTAATATTCTCACCCATTTGTAGTCCCGTCAGTTTAATGAAACAATGTGGTCTAACAGGACTGATGCAGTCTCTCACATGAATAATGCTATATTTACACTTTAACACATGATCCTAACCTCATGTTGGCTGTGCTGACTGAGTGCTTTATGCTGTCTCACCCTGAAGGAAATGATGGCATTTCTGGGACTGTGTATAAAGCTTTCCTAAAGCTGCTGAACATATAGAGGAACCAAGGAGACTCTTATCTAGACCTGCCACTCGCTGAAGCTACTGAAACAGATCCGAGGCTGAATAATCGACATGCTCTCACGTCTGTCTGCCATTATTGAAGGCAACACGATTGTTTCTTTCAAAATGTGTTCCTCATGTGATGACGACCAAAGAGAGGCTCTGTACACAGCCTCTGCTGTAGGAGCAATCTGTGTTACATACAAGTGTTGGACACAGATAGGCTTCTGTCCTCTGATGGACTCTATTCAGTGTCTCATATGGTGTCCACATTACAGACGCTCATCTGTGTCCCAGTCAGTCAGTCGCCATCTTCCAGCTGCAGTGCTAATATAGTATATATATATATAATATTTAAACTGAACTATAGTTTCTTCAGGACTAGGGTGTAAAACTTCTCACATGGTAACATTAATGGGGCTTTTTTTTGTGTTTGTTTTTCAGAAATCTACGTACCTGAAGTCCCTTTTTACATGCTCCTATACAAATGGTTGTATTTATTAGTGTTTACTGTCAAACCTGCGGCTAACTGCACCATACATAGTTGGAGATGCACCATATACTTTTAACACCACCCAAGCTCACTCCTTAGCTATTCCTATCATCAGCTCATGTATGTTTCATTATTTCTCCCAGTCAAGTGAGTAAGTAGATCTACTGTGGTATATTTCTTGCCCCGGGCGATTGGGCAGTCTACATTAAGTGCTGCTGTATCTGTTCACAATGTGGCGGAGTGAGCGGTGTCACTCTGAATTGACACCGCTCACATTATCACATTGTTTTCACATCTTTTCATCCATTATCATAAAATGTATTGAGCACATAAAAGCCACTTTAAAGTGCCAACCACAAATATTATTTCCTTTAGGAGGAAGTTTATAATCATGGTTTATCTTTGCTTTCATTCTCTCATTGGTGAAATGCAGTCGTGCAGCCAATTGTTACCGGTTATTTTAATTTGTACTGTCGTGATTTTAATCATATCACATACCATGCCCAATCTTTTGCACTGTGACGAGGGTACGAGGGTGGAGGGTAGGAGGGTGGAGGGTACGAGGGTGGAGGGTAGG
>NW_023339729.1:11977422-11977888 GCF_004916995.1 Morone saxatilis | reverse complement strand
AAGGGGAGGTCTAAAGGGCATTATGCTGATGATGAGGCTCTACAGCCGCAGCAGTACAATAGGTTGTATTGTCTGACACCAGCAGCCCAGATCACATTCAGTTCACTGTGAGTTCATTTTCCTCATCCTGGCTGCAGCATGTTTGTGACCACACCCTCACTAACCCACCCACCCACCCACCCAGAGCCCACCCTCAGGCTGGGTAGTAAAGCCCCATACATCAATTGTGGTTAATGGTGTTTGGATTGGAAACTGAAAGTTTTTAAAGTGTTTGTGCTTCAAATTTGGCCCCAGCAGCTGCTCTAAGTCGATGTTTCCCTTCATGCTTTCTGCTCTGTTTCTTTATCTCTTTCACATCTCGCCTTCCCTCTGTGCAGACAGCCCATAATTCTCATGACCTCATAGCGATGTACTCCTGCATTCCAGCTTCAGATGGACCCCTCCTTCTCCCCACACACACACACAC
>NW_023339729.1:11974289-11977383 GCF_004916995.1 Morone saxatilis | reverse complement strand
ACACACACACACACACTGAGCTCACACACTGTCATGACATCACCTATCCCCCTCGGCCAGTGAACCCCACCAGCTCTCTGTGAGAGCACTGGGAGGGCTGGAAAAAGCAGGAGTGGTCCGGAGGATGTACAGGAGCAAGTAGGTCGGGGTGGGTCACTCAGCCAGAACGTGAACGTAACAGACGCTGTACTGCTCTGTCTCTTTCCATCCAATGAGGCCGATAGATTACAGATGCTGAAAGTTGTCCTCATGTCTGCTTCAGTCCAAATTTGGGACCGCTCCCATGTTCTAGTCTTTGAAGTTTCATTATATAACAGCAGTAATTCCTCACTTTCCCTCTCACATGGGCCCATGGCTTGTCAACACCAGCAGCCTTGCGCTCTGACATACCTTGACCCTTGACCCCTCCTCATTATGGCAGGGCCCCTGGGCCACATATATTGATCCCAGCCCCATCGCTCAGCACTGCCGTGCTGTTTAAACAGCCACTCAGCTGGAGGATTGTTGCATAAATTGGCCGCTTAAATTCAGTGTTAAAAAATGTAGAAAGAGTGATTTTGAAGTTTCTTAAACCAGAAAACCAGACAAACAGGATGAGGAGTTTATTAGAGGGATAGTCGCTTCACACTGTGCTGTTGGAAGTCGAGGTTAGTCTAACAGATGTTGTGCTCTACCAGTGACGCTCCCAACTTGACCAGCGAATAAACAAAATTGTTTAGTCTGTTTCAAAATACTGTGCATATTAAACCCAACACACATGCTTTCAGTTTTTGCATTAAAAGGTCAAAGATGTTTTTTATAGTAGAAATAAATCAACAGAGCATTATGTTGTAATCTCTGGGAGGGGCTTTCACTTTGGGGAAATGTTCTCTTCCCCTAATAGATATTTTAGGACAACTGATGCAACATTAAAGCTACGGTGATGAAGTTTACTGGAGAAAGGATCAGGAAACAGCATGTTTTATTGTTTTAATTTACTATGAAGTATGTACATTTACATCTGTATTTCATTGCTTTGCATTGGTGTTTGTGTCCCCCCTCCCACCCCACCTCCCCTTCAGTGTACAGTTTTCTTTTGCACGCATTATGGGGATTGAAGCGTGGTGGTTTCCCCCACTGCAGGGGGTCAGCTGGTAAACTGTCCATGAACAAAGCAATATCGGCCAACCTAATGGGATAAACTAGGCATGGTTCCCTGGAGCTCACTGCAACGAGAAAGCACCAGTGCTGATGTGTGGAAGCCTCGTTATAGCTTAATAGGGAACTTAAAGGTTGGCTCATCCAAATGATTTCATCTAACCATGTTAAGGATCATTTGACGCCAGTCCACTACTGGTTTATCCCACATGTGGTTGTTCAACGTAATTACTTTACCGTCTGAGTTAACTGGTATTAAACCATAATTTCAGGGTTGTTGTATCCTGAAAACACAACTTTACAGCCTTTAGGCCCTGACAGTAAGAGTTGCCTGTGGGGGAAAAAGGATTATATTTGAATTTTAATGAAGTTTCTTCCCGTAGAGGGTATGAGGATGGTTGCCAAACTAAGTTTCTAAATAATATCCGACCCTACATTCCCAGGTCAAACCAGCCTCACAGTCGGTTTCACCGCAGAAAGCCCCCGTAGACTGGGCTGTTTTAGCATGATTTGACATCAACGTGACGGACTGACGGTGGAATTTCCCAGTGCCGTATTGTGGGCTCCAAAGAATTTTCTGTCGGCTTTAAAATTTTCCATCCTAACCTTGTATTGTGGTTTGTGTTAGGGTGTGGCAACCTTAACTCGTTATGACAGAAAGTGACGACAAATGGACGCAAAAGGTGAAAACGAGCAGCAAAAATATCAAACTGAAAAAGAAAGTTAAAACTTGAATATAACAGATAACGAGAGTTGTATGTGTCAGCATTATGTTGCATCGCACACAATCCCTAATGTAGTAAATACATCAGATAATCGATGTCTCACAACCTGCAGTGTGCTTATGTTAGGCTTGTTAAGCCAGTAAGTATAGAGCTAGGCCAGGTTTACATATTATTTATGTTATTTATGGTTATACAGACTTGGTTACACGTGTTTGTCAACGTGTGTACAGCTCACACCAACATAAGTCTTCATAGGTGGACAAATGACAACATGTACGTCATTCTGATCGTAGCAGTCTATTGTGGATATAAAAAGTATACATTTGTTCTTGCCTTTAAATGGTATATCCTGTATACTGTAATATAACTTTCAGAAGTATTTAATGATAACATTTAGTGACACTGCTTCTAAATAATAATAATGTAGTTTGGCATTTCTATATTGCAATTACTGAGACTGAGATTATCTGTAATAAGCTAATATCACTCTGCCATGTCACCTTTTCTTTAAGTTGGTCAGTCTTTTTTTATTATCTCTAAATGGTCATGGAGGTTTCTACTTATGTTATTGGGTTTGACTCTGTCTTGTGGGCTGTTTCATGTGATGCAGCTGAATCCTGAAACCTTGTTATTTGCATCAGACGACTGTAAATCTGTGAGACCGTAGCGCTCTCGTTCCCATTCAAACAGAAGACTTTACACCGAGGGAGAGGCACACAGGGAATGCTGCTAACATGAAAAGAGGTTGGCAGCAGGGGCGACTGGTCCAAATGTAGTTACCAGGGGCAACTGAGCAATTTCTCCCGTCAGCTCAGCAGTCCTCGTCCGTTGCTGTTGCCAGATGATTGGCAGTCCTTCGCTGCCTGATCTTTACAGCTTCACAGTGCCGATGTGTTGGAAGGAGCACGTTCACTCTGACGCTGGCTAAATGTTGTAGTGCAGCGGTATATGACTGTTGTCCGCCGCCGCCTCTGTATTAAGAACATTTCATGAGTCATGTTTCGGTGTAATAGTGTAGTGTTTCTTACGTCCGCTGCTGTCAGAGGCCTCCTCCATGTGGCCTGACCACCAGCAACACTCATCAGTGTAAAGTGATCTACCATGTTGCCCTTCTGTTATCTTGCCTCCCCCCTTCTCTCTCTCTTCTACCCTCTCCCACTATCTCTCCCTCCCTCTTGTCCAGGCTACGCACCAGCTGCTCTCCTCCTCCTGCTCCTCCTCCTCCTGCTGCT
>NW_023339729.1:11964743-11974189 GCF_004916995.1 Morone saxatilis | reverse complement strand
CACACACACACACACAGAGTCTCTTGGACACATTTCCTTTCTTGTGCGCCTAAGCAGCGCGAAGAAGACATTGTTTTGACTTCAGGTGGAAGTTTGTATCCAACCTTTGCACTCAGATCCCTTCACAGTGAACAGATCCAGGAACAGCTCATGACTCCATATATTTTCGTGCTTCTCATTAGGAGTGCCAAACCCAAACTGACATCAGATCCACCCTTCAGTAAATCAGCCTCGCAGACCCATTTCTATCTCTTCACTTTAGTGAACACAGGAGTGAGTTTCAGTGCTATCAGTGTCATTGGTGCTGCTCTGCAGGGCTGTCTTTCCATGAAGCTCATGTACGCAGATACCCCAGACCTGTCAGAGCAATTACCCAGACTTCTCTGCTTGGGCTGCTTTCACACACACAGACACTTATCTGGTCTAATAATACACATACAGTGCATGCAAACTTCTCACAGAAACAAGTACAGCCCCCTCAGAGTTTGGTTATCACATGCTGGATTATGCATCTCTAACTTCTATCTTTTTCATCTTGACTAACATTTATTGTTTTCATTGGCACCAACATCTGCGTAACATTTTGTCATTGAGCTCAGCCTCTGTTATTCAACCACTAAACCGTAAATGCTGCATGACTACTGATCATCACTGTCTTCATCTGCACACTGCAGCCTGTATCAGCAGAGGCTGCTGTGGTGCTGGGAACACTGGTAGTATCGGTTCCTGATCTGTAGATATAAATACACTTCTGTTTTTAATGTAGTTTTAAACTGACATTGTAGCTCAGACTGTTGTAATTGTCATAAACCAGAAACATTTGTAACAATTTTAGACTATTTCATTCTCAGAAATGTTCAGAAACTCTAAATGAGACATAACACAAAGAGTTAACTCATAGCCACTTTGAAGACATGCACAGTTGAATCATTGTGAGGTTATTGTATAGTTTAAGACCCTTTAAATAAATGAACTCTCGATCATTGAGTGCACTTATTGTTACGTTCATAAGTGAAGGTGTGAATTTGGCATGTTGCTGTCCTTTTTGCTGCTTCCCTGTGTTCATCTGTAACAACGCAGTGTGAAAGCTCGTATTACTACTTCAACATAATTTGCTTAGATACCACACACACGCAGCTTAGTGCACACCAACACAAACTAAACTACATAATGAGGATTATCACAGTTGAGCTGCAGTTATGATTGGACACTATAATTAAACTAATTGAAGCATAATCTATTTTTGTTCAGTGTTTTCCTGCAACCTGATTAAGGCTGCAACTATTGATTAGGGCTGCATGATATGGTAAAAACATCATATTGTGATTAGTTGGACAGACATGATTTCCTAAATCATCTTCAGATGTGTTGTTTTGTCCAACAGTCCAAAAATCCAAAGATATTAAGTTCACTATCATATACAACAAAGCAAAGCAGCAAACTAATGTTTGGCATTAAAAAAAGACATTTATCATAACGTTTGCTGGATAATTTTCGGTCGATCTATTAACTGACTAATTGTTGCAGCTCTAAATATGTCTGATTAGTTGTCTTATTTTTTTCTTTTTTTCAAAATGTAAATTAGTGGCTACATTTCTGATCGTATCTAAAACCTACTGGAATCTTAAAGTCCTACTCTGATGTGATTAGCATATAAATTGTCTTGTTGCGTAAACTCCACACTGTATCAGTCCAGTGTTGGATGAGAGCACTCGATTGATTTCTCACCTTTAAATCTCCAGACTGTGTGGGTTTATAGTTCATTTTAATGATTGTTCTTCGTGCTCCTCTCTGTTTTCACCAACAGCTGATCCAAATGACTAAACCCGTTTCATCTTTCTAACACAGTATCCGTGTTTGACTCTTTGTGATGTTCTGGTGTGTGTTAAGAACCAGTGTTAGGAGAAGCAGGGGTTTCTGAGACAGAGCCGGCATACTCACTCAGTCCTCCCTGAATAAGTAGATCTTAAAAAATGTAGCTGCTTCGTAAAGCTAAATATTCCACTTGAGGCCCAGTTGGATTCAGTTCAAACTATGAGTGAAAAGGTTGCGTTTGTGGTCTGTCTACTCAGCAGAATCAGAGCCGCTTGTGTTAGCTCCTCCCACAGCATGTCGGCCTTTTTAATGTGAGTTGGCCTGAGGATGATTGACAGCTGTTGGAAATCCTCAGTGACTCAGCAGGGTAGGGATTGGAGAATGACTGACTGACAGGCGTCTGCTCCTCTCACTAAACTTGTCTTTAACAGATTGTGATTGACAGACGGCCTGCTGAGCTGAGGGTCCTCCCCCTGCTGGTGTGAATGCCTCCCAGTGTTTAATCTGTAGAGAATAGAGCAGTGGGGAAGCTGTTTGTTCCTTTCCTTTGCTTCCTTTTATCTCTGTTCCAGGAAAGGTTAGTGGTTATGGATATGGAGCCACTTCACCCTGGACAGACTGTTTACATTCCCACCTGGGGATGTTTGTCATTTAAACATCGTCCTCTGTCCACTGAGGTCTCTTTATGATTGATCCAGGCCGTTGTGCTCTCTAAACATTTACAGGCTCCAGGCTTGAGACAGTTTACATTCAGATGACTTCTTACCTGTAGTTGTGTAGAGATAAACTATTGATTAAAATGTCTTCTCAGAGGCTTTCAGAGGCAATATATAAATTACAAAAGCCCCATGGCAGTGTCCCAGAGCCCATGGTGATCAATTTAAATGTCTTGTTTTGGCTAACCAGAAGCCCAAAATATAATATATCACACATTATTCTTTAAAGAATATCGAAATGATTAACTGATTATAAATATAGTTTCAGTCTTCTAATCAACTCACTGACTTGTGTTTCTGTTTCTGTCTATTTCTGTGTCTTTGTATCTGTTACAGAGCCAGGCAAATATAGTGGCCAATATTTTTGCGTCCAGTATTGATATTTATGTTGGTGGGTAAGTACAAAGAAATTGCAGCACATAAATGAAGCTATGTTTGAGGTAGAGCACGAGTCCGCTCTTCAACTTGGAGACACAACTTTAAAACTCTAGCACGTTTAGTAAGTTGTAAAGTAGACTCTGTGCAGGCATGGCCGGGTCAACTGACACAAATTAATAGAGAAGTAATTGTTCCAGTTTGTTAGTAGAGATCCAATGAATGGTTACTTCTTCTCCTTCTAGTTTTAGATAAACTAAATAGACTGTCTTCTGTCCACCAGACCAGATCAAAGTCCCAGTGTGCACACTTGAAGACGAATCAGCATCTTGATTGATGATTGTGATTTCTCTTATGAGGCCCAGGTGAGGTCGGGATCATTCACAACCTGTGTGTGCCCGTCCTAAGATAATCAGT
This sequence comes from Morone saxatilis, assembly GCF_004916995.1. Lineage (NCBI taxonomy): Eukaryota > Metazoa > Chordata > Actinopteri > Moronidae > Morone > Morone saxatilis. Next base: position 11,970,866 of record NW_023339729.1, on the reverse strand, counting down.
AACCTAGTATTTATGTGCTTTAGAGCAGAATGTATAGTCCCGTCCCCCCGGTCGGTCGGTCGGTCGCACTGATTGATTTCAGTCAACCTGTCATCTTAAACACACAGGCAGCAGATCCCAAACTATTTCATCTAATTTAATGATTAACATTTACACTGATGTTGACAAAATCAGATAAATATTTCCTCTAAAATGTTGTGCCTCTGATGTTGCATGCTTCATGTGATTAATATCTGTAGTGGCTTTGTTTGTGCGTGAGCAATAAACCAGCTGAAAATCAAGAACTCCGCCCAAGATTTGCATAACCAAGCAGCAGCTTCCTGACACGTGAGGCTCAAAACATGTCAGGAGAGAGAGGGAAAGAGATTTAAACAAACCCTCTCCATTTTCTCTAGAAGCACATCAAATAAAAATAATATAATTGGACACAGCTGTTGTGTGTGTTAACACTTCAGCCCCGTTTTCATTTGTTATAAGAATTCATAAGTGGTGTGTAAGATGGATGAGTTCGGCAATCATGTTTGTCCTGTCACTATAAAGTTGGATGCAGCTCAAAGAGTACAGTTTCCTCCACTGCTGCCAAACTGTCAGCTTCATACAGACCTGAACTGAAGAGGTGAAGTGGCCAATAGGTGGGAAAACAATGGCTGTCAGGTTGAGCCAAGTTTATGTATCGAGATCCAGCTGCCATAACAGAAGAAGGGATATTCTTAAATTCAGTCCAAAAGCACCTCGTGTTTTTCCGTACAAGGGTGGAGGTGGCGAGGCTAAAGGTTAAAGTTGGAAGTTAATGTGGAAACCAAAAAAAAGAGGAGATCCACTGGTGGTTCTGCTTTAAAACAAGGGGAAGGCGGGGAGAAGGAGGAGGCCAAGACGAGAACAACTGGGGATTTTTAGTCAAGAGGAAGATGGAGAGTGAAGAAAGGAGGATAGAGGGAGAAGGGAGGTGATGTAGGAAGGTCTGGAGGTGGTAAACATGGTCCTGCCCTAAATCTCACGACTGTGTTTGTGTATGTGGGTGTGTTTGGGGAGCCTTTTATATTTCTGCCTCCTCCTGCTTCTGGTAACGTATCTCGTGTAGAGCCGAAACCATTAGATGAATAAATGCGTCCCTGCTCTTCTTCCTCCCGGCCCTTTTGTTGGTGCATTGCCTCGTTTCTTGGTGCGTTACCACCAAAAACTGTCACTCGCACACAGAATAGGGTGATTTTAGGAAACTCTGCCTCTTGTTTGTGGTGCTTCATGTGAAAAGCAACAGCTGAAAAGAGGCTGGAGAAATACATGAAAACTGCTGTCTCTTACTGTAAATGTATAGAAGATTCAGTCAGTAACCACTTTCATCTTGCGCTACTCTTGGCTGGCTCCGTTGGTGCACATTGTAGAGTTGCAGTGTGGTTGCTGATTCATTGTTGTTCTCTGCCCCATTTCTATCTCCTTCCTTCTCTCTCTGCTTATTTGCCTGTTCTGTCTGCTTCAACCCCGTGACCCTCTCGGCTGTGCCTCATCCGTCTCTCTCCTCCCTCTCTTCCTGTCCCCATGTTGCTCTCTCTTTGTTTGCCTCGTCTGTCTTTCCCTCTCTTTCAGCCCCTCGCTAACCACTTCTCTCTGTCTTTCTCGTGAGCGTGACTAGACAAACTGGCTTTTGCTCTTGCCAATGTGTATTTTTTTTCCCCAGTCTCCGTTGCAGATGGTCCACTGGCTGATGATTGCCCACTTGTATTTGAGTATTACGGCGCTACTAGCAACAGACTTGTACTGTACCCACAAAAATAATGTGTTCCTGAAAATGTTTTGATTACTTTTCATCTAGGGTCATAGGATTTTCCCAGCGCATAAAGGCCTGTGTTAAACCAACATTTCCTTTGAAGGAAACAGTAAATGTTTTGGTTTTATTTCTCTCTTCCTCCTTGTCCAATCTATTCCCGTTCCCTCTACCTGCTTCTCTGCCACACAGTCAGTCAGTTTGACAAGGAAAAAAAGGGAATTTCCCTGCAGGTTTATCTTTGTGTCCCATGTTGCAGTGGAAGACCCCTTTAGGAAATGATGTGCAAGTTACTGTAAGTCCATTAGAAAAACCATTTGCAGACTCATGCCTCTGTCATGCTGTACTTGCTTATGTGTGTATTTGTAAGAGAAAACTACATGCAGCCTTTTACATGACATAGTCGGTGTGTGCGTGTTTTCCTGAGCACCAATGTGGCATTTTATTGCCTCTGCCTGTGTGGCTAGGAAGGAACTTGTAAAAAAAAAAAAAAATCACACCATATATTTAGTCAGCATGTCGAGCCTATGTGTGTATCTGTTTTTGTTTTAATGATACGATGAAATTAAAGGGGAACTCCACCAATTTTACAGTCTGAATACAGGTCTTTCAATAAATAAAAATTCACTGGGTCTACAACAGCAACATAATTCATCATCTCATTTGTTACTGGAAGGAGTCATCTATCCATTCGGTCAGTATAAAGAGGGAATTACCAATATTGTCTCATTTGCATGAGTCTTTGCTGTAAAAAGAAACGTTACTAGAAGCATTTCTTTCTTCTTCCTCTATTATTAGCTGGCCGTGAGCTTTGAACACGGCCAGAGCTCGTCTGTCCTTCCTTCTCTCACAGTAGAACAACTACATAAAGCCAGAGTCGACTGGACTGACTGTACTGTAGCCAGAAGAGTACACAGATCACACCCTCTACAATCACACTGGCTCTGTGGCCTTTCTCCCCGAGAGACATGTCCTCATGTTTTACTGGATAGTGAGAGAGGTATTTTGTGTGTGTGTGTGCGTTCATTAAAAGTGAGTATCTGTCCTCCTATTTTTGTCCATGTCATGTACGCTTACACGACCACGCCTCACCGTGACCTCTGTGTGGACACTATCTCTGTACTGAGCGCTCATTATCACTCCGTAGGAGAACTCCAGGCATTGTCCTCACAGTGGAGGACACACGCACACACACAAAACTGCACTTTAACCCACGTTCTGTCTTGTCCTTCTTCGTCCAGCCCTAGGCTCCCCTACGCTGCTCACACAGTCTGATTGAATTAGCCTCGCTTGGCGCCGTTATCTATTGAATTAACTCGTCCTTACTTCCCCGGACACCGCTGCTGAATGTTCCTCCCTGAGCTAGTTCACTAACAAGCTGTATGGGATGAGTCATTTATTGCCGTTAGCTGTCGCCATCTTTGTAGTGTGACACTGGGTCAACAACTGAGGGATGAAGCTGAACGTTGTGTCGTATCAGCTGTAACCGCTGTGCTCAGTTCATTGACGAGAGTCAAGAAGAAGAGCGTGCCTGTTTCTTTGTATGACGTGACGATTCATCTGCTGTAGCTCAATGCATATGTGTGTCAGAACATATTCTATCAACATCTGCTCACAGTGTTTACACCAACAGTGTGTCTGGAGTGACAGGAGTTCCCACATGTTCCCACCAACTCAACAAATCATCCTGAAGTGACTGTGACTGGACAACCAGCTGCTCTGTTTGGACCAGAGATTGTTTGATTGGTTTAAGTGCTGTACACAGTGGATCGACCTAAAAGGACTTATTCTGTCGGTGTGTTGAGCCTACTGAACTCTGTCTGTCAATCTGGTTTTCTGACTGCATAGTCCCAGTGTCCCTGACAATCTGGATATATTCTAACTAGAGGTGGGAGCGGTATATTCATGGGAATGTAGCATAAAGCTTTTAATCAAAGAAACCACCTAAATATTACCACAAGATTAAATGTCTACAGCCGTCTTTGTGGCTCTGTGACGCTGTGTGTGAGCAATGCTTCGAGGTAAATCCTATTGTCACTATGCTCACAATAACAATGCCAACACGCTGTTGCTAAGCAAGTGTAGTGTTTACCATGTTTGTTGTGTTGTGTGGAGGCATGCTAACATTTGCTAATGAGCAATAAACAGCTGAGGCTGGTGGGAATGTCATTATGATTTGAGGTTTATGAATAAATACCTGCAGAACTCAAGTATTTAACCAAAATGGAATTGAAATTTTCAGGGGATCACCAAAGTCAGGAGGATTAATCCTCTTAAAAACATGAATATCTGCAAAACCTTTTCATGGCGATGAATCCCTTCAATAGTTGTCAGGACATTTCAGTAAAAGTAACAGTCAACAGTCAGACATTTCCATCCCAAGAGCCATAATGCTAATACGGCCGAAAAGTTACCCAAATGATCATACGCTACCCAACATACGTTTAACTGCCCAGTCAAATAAATAGTCACAGTCTGGCAACACTGAACACCCGACAAAGCCTGTACATGTAAGAATAGTGAAGAAAGCATCTTATCAGTAAATACTCTTTATCTCGTGGGGCATTAACTGTGGATCTCTGCTTAAAGTCAGAATGGTGATGTGGATAAGAGGGTGTCAGTGGAGAGCAAGAACTCAAACAACCTCTTTCCATTTCAGTTACACAATCAGTTTACCATCTGACACTCAGTCACTTGGCAGCAGGGCTACAGCTCAGCAGACACACAACAATCCACAGTTATACTGAAACAGTCCAACATTTCATCAGCGTTTCTTACAGTGGCAGGCGTGGATCACATGTACACTTTACACAGGGAGGTGGAGGTGGTGGATGGAGACAGAGAGGATCAACTGTGTCGTATTAAAGAGACGTCGTGGTTGCAGTAAGCCTTCTCCTCCTCTTCACCTGGCTGTTGCTCTTGTATATGGATCGAGAGGGGGTCACAGCCTCCGGGCATCCAAGACCAAAAAACAAGCAGTCAGTCACATTGACAACCACCATGAAAGGTATATCTTTTAGTCTTATTCAGACGAGAGACTCTGCTGAAGCTCTTCTTCAAAGATTCTCAAAGATATTGAGGGTTGTGCCTCACAGTGATGGGTGAAGGTATAAACTTTGAGTATTGTGAGATGTTACGGTACCATTTTTTCCTTCCAGATATAAATTCTGGTACCTGAACTTTGGTTGATCCTTTTTTTTAACGAGCGTATACTACTGTGCCTGTATGATTGCTGTCATTGTTGTATGGTCTGGCTCAGGTTAAAGCCTTTGTCAGAGTAGGACGGGTCATTACTTCTCTTATCTAGGGAAAAAAATGGCAAATGGGGCACTGCTCGGACATAACAGGGTCCTGTTTCAGGGGGTAATACATTACGTAGTATTGGACCGGAATTTAAATTTGATCCTAAATCAAGGAGCCTTGAGTTTTAAATAAAAATAAAATAAACATAAATATCTTTTGTCTTTATTGCATCACACAGTACCTGATTTTATTAACAGAATGAACAATTTATATGATGACAAAGTGACTTTTCCCAACATGCATCATGAGCTCTTCCACCAGAGTCACTACCTCCCTGGTTACCAGCCAAACGTCCTAGAAAATTCACTTTTTACGTATCAGATTATTAGAAGGCTACCAGACTTGTGAGCCAGTAAATTTACTGTTTTCAGCTGCAATTTCAATTCAATTGAATTTTATTTGTAATAGCGCCAAATAACAACAGTTGTCTCAGGACACTAGTCTAGATCGTACTCCTTTATAAAATGATTTAGAGACCCAACAGTTCCCACCATGAGCAAGCGTTTGAACTACAACACACATGCTAAATTAAATGCATTATGTATCAGGTTTCATCACAGCTAGTAAAGAATGATTATCCATAATTCGTTGTAAAGCTTTATAATGGAGTAATATCTGCCACAGACTTACAGTCTTGGTGCCTGTTTATAGTCAGTAAATTGTGCAAGTCTGCTAACTCTAAAGTCACAGAGCCTGTTTTAGATTACAGGAAGTAAAACTCCGTCTTCGGCTGGTGTCACCTTTCTTCTTATCTAGGTTTAACAGATCTACTGAGGAGTGCAAAGAGATGAGTCAGCTTCATGTGGAAAGACTAACAAACCACAAAATTACTGACACAATTAGTCCTCTTTGTGCACTCAAATTCCCCTGCTATGAAAAGAAAACATACACATTTCCACTAAACCGGACTATTTTTAAGAGCTCAAAACTTGTCAGCGGTCACACTGTCAAAACTATTCTGCATCCTTTTCTGTGCAATAAGCTAAGTTTCCCAGACATAAAAGTTTTGACTCTCTACAGAAATCCAATCCCACCCCTAATTAACACTGTTTAGAAAG
>NW_023339729.1:11959265-11964721 GCF_004916995.1 Morone saxatilis | reverse complement strand
AGCAGGTTAATTCATTAATCCCACCTCAAAACCCAGATTGCCACCAGTATTTGATGTGTGACATGCAAAAGATTACTGTTACTGTGTAAAGGCCAAATTCTCCTTTGCTAGTTTGGAGGATAATGTTGGAGGCTAGCTTTAGGGCACTAACTCCAGGCACTGCTGCTTACATGGAGGAGATGTTATCATAATTTCAGATGAGGCTCTGGCCGTATCTCATAGTCTTTCTATAGGGGAAGGGGAATAACCAGTAGGGGGTTTGTAGATGTGGAACCCAAAGGAAATAAGAGGTCAAGCAGGCAGCAGAAACGCGTCCCAGTCTTACTCTCTGGCCTTGATCCAATACTTAGAAAACGCATCCTTCCCTGGTTTCCACCCTCAAGATTAAATCACTGACCCAAGTGAGAGCAAAAAAGAAAAAAAGCTGTTACAAATTACTTCAAGCCAGATCTGATTAGCACATAAGCAGCTGAGGAAGAGTTGACATCACAAAGGTTTACTGCCACACATCCAGGAGTGAATTACAAAAACGTGTTCGTTCGCTCGCTCGTGTGTTCTTGATGTATAGTCTCTGTCCCTCTTTTCTCTGTGGTTGCTCTCCACTGACAGCAGCAAAATCGCAGAGGAAACAGGAAAGGCCTGAGCAGCTTGGTGTCGGGACGGATATCCTCTTTCGGAGGCGTTCCCCCCTCCCTCCCTCACTTAACTCTCCCTCTCTTTATCTCTTTTTATCGTTTATTTTCGCCCCAAACCCATTTTGCTCTCGGTGTGGCATTAACTGTTTGGCCGAGCTCGGGAGTGTACCGAAGGTTTCTGTTCCTCGTGTTTCTTTGGGTCATCACATCTGAGCGAACTATGTGTTGGCATGGTGATGAGGAGGATGAGGACAGCTCAGAGGTGAAGCGTTGTTGGCTCGTTGTTTGTTTGATTTGTGTGTTCCTGTGATAGTGGCTGTGATTTCTAGTGATTGACGCTCGCTCTCCTGCTGTGTTCCTGATTGTGTGTTTGGCTTGTTGAGTCTCCAGATCTCACTCTGTTGTAGCTCTGCTGGAAGTGATTTTTGAAAAAGACACAGGAAATGAGTGGAAACTTAAGCAGGAGTGGAGCTCAGTTGTTTACTGGTGTTAAAAAGCGTACTAATGTTCGTGGCATTGCTCGCCCAGTAGAGAAGGACGGGTTCATGAGAAAAGGCTGAAAGAGGACAATGGCTAGCACAGGTCATGGGACAGATTTGTAATTCACTTTGATGTTTGTGTATAGTGTTGATTTGTAGGCAATTTGGCAGGCAGATTGTCCTGAAAATGGCATTTCTAATGGAAGTGTAGTAACCCTAAAGCTCTTCTTGTAAGCAGGTTGGACATTGGAGAGTTGTTTTGAAATATTATAAACAATGGCTGAAACAAGATTTTTGTCATTCCTTACTGCTCCCCCTTCATCTCTTTTCCCATCCTCCGGCTTCCTTTTCTAGCATTTTCATTTTTACTCAACTTTGCTGTTTTTTTTCCCTCTACCCACCCACTATCATCTCTCTATCTCTTTCCTCCCATTACTGCCGTATCCAGCTCACCATCTCTTCCTCTTCTGTCTACCTCACTCTCAACGCCTCCTCTCTCCAGGCTGACTGTGTTGTAAATTAAGCATTGGATTGTCATGACAAAGATTTTATTTTATTTTATTTTATTTTATTCACAACCATATTGCCTAACTTGTTTTTTTTTTTCCCCTCTCCGTTCATCTGTCCAGAGTGACCCAGATGGGCTGTCGGTTCTGGAGCAGCTCGGTCTGGACCAGAACTCTGATTTCTCCGACTCCAGTGTGCAGCAGCTTCTGGACGAGCAGCGTGAAAGGATCCGCAGGGAGATTCGTAAAGAGCTGAAAATCAAGGAGGGAGCTGAGAACCTACGCAGGGCGACGACTGACAAGAGGAACGCTCAGCAGGTAAACTACCAGTTCTCCTTAGATCCTTTTTAAAAGCCTTCATCCACCAAAACTCCTCAGCCGTTTTGCTTGTCCAACCAGTCATTTTTTATTTTTTGTGGATTAAAACCTTTTAATCAGGTTTCCAGCTGGTAAATGATTGGGAAAAATTACCCTTGTATATACTGATTATGAGAAAGTATCTTGATGAGGTCATGGAGCGCTCTGATTTTTAAGTTGAAAAGTATCAATTTAACTTCGCCCCCACTGCAGGAAACCAGTTTAATGACTGTTGTCTGGAACAGTGACTGGTGATTCAGTCACATACCCGTTCACCGGAACTGGGTACATTTGCTGTTATGTTAAGTTCTTATCCTGCTGGGACTATCTGAAGGATCTGGGATTTTTTTAAAGCCTCATGTGACCAACGTCTTGACCTTTATTTACACAGTAGTAGGCTCACTGAGCACACATTTCCACATTGTGAAGCAGGGCAGGAATGCCACACCCGCTCACACATTTACTTCCTGGAGCTTCCCAGTACAGCTGCTGGGCATCAGTTGTTAGAAGTGAGCAGCAATACTCGAGTTTATGGTGTACTAGTTTTTGGTGGGATGAATGTTGATTTATTTTCCAGAAAAGGAACATGAATGACACCTCACTAGTACATTGTTAAGTACATTATTGAAGGTTAAATGTTGTGTAGAAGTGGTTTAACTTATTCCCATGACATTCTTGTGTGTGTGTCAATGTCCACACGTTGTCCAAGTTTTATAATTTACTGCTGTTTTCACACAAAACCTACTGTATTTGTTCTTGTTTACAGGTGGACAGCCAGTTGCGCTCTTCTAACCGCAGACTGGACAACCTACATGCTCAGCTGCAAGAACTGGACGCTCACATTGTGGTGAAGGGAGGAGAAGAGAATAAAGGTATGCATGTGAAAAACCGTCACCCCTGTTGTTCTACCTTGACCTTTGCTTCCTTTAGCCACGTTTCCACCGGAGCTTTCCCCATGGACTAGGAACCTTTGGAGGACCAGGGTCTAAATTAAGTTCAGGGTACATTATTTTACCCCCCTGCATCAACATGGATGAACTCATCAACATGGATTTACAGAAGAAAGCATACAACAGATGGACTTATGACATTGTTTGTTGTTGTATAGTCATGCACAAAAATGACGTATAATAACAGCTGTCGTTCATAATTCAGCGGACTGATTAGCTGAACCTTTGCGGGTCTTGAGACTGCGATGGAAACACAAACAACAAGGAACCTTTTAGCTCCTTGAAAAGTAGTTCCTGATGTAACCAAGAATGGACTTAATTTAACTACTGCAACGTTTATCATTATATCATATTTTTATTCACAGTGACCCAACAAGCTATTATTTGAAAGCCAGTTTTTAGTATATCAACAACAAATCTCCACCTGATGCATTGATTTCAACAATGAATGTGTATTTTGGTGTTTTCAGATACAGATTTGTAGATAAATTACACTTTCTCTGCTTGAGTATGGAGTTTATATAGTTTTTGAAATCATGGCAGATATACAGCATACACACATTTCACTGTAAACATTGTAAACTTCCTTTATGGTGAATTTAATTTCTTTCTAGCACATTCTTGTTAAATGACGTCTGAGCGGTGGAAAAATATTTCCTGCTGATTCATCTTTTCCTGCTGTATCTGAGTGGGACAAGGTTTGGGGAAGCCACAGTCTGTTGCCAGCTGGTAAATGCTGTAGTGGATCTCTAATCATTTGGACAACAATGTCATCAGATATGTTCCCATAATGCAGGATATCAACCCCATACATGCTGCTGCAGAAATTCAACAATATTACTTGACATTAAATTCCCCGTAGAGTATTTTTACTTTAGGCCACACCATGTGAACCCCCGTCTTGTTCCTTTTTATATCCTCTCCAACCTTTTCCTTCTCTCCACAGATGAGTGTCCTCAGTCTCCTGGGGCCGAGAGTCGGACGTCAGCCCACAAGGAACGTATCGCTGCCCTGGAGAGACAGCTCAACATCGAGCTCAAAGTCAAACAGGGAGTTGAAAACATGATCCCTGTCTACTCCAATGGATCCACTAAGGTACAAGACTTTAATCCACACACACACATTCACACGGCTCAGCAGTACAATGTTGAGTGGTTAGATTGACAACACACATTCATTCAGATAATGTAATCCTCAACTATTCCTGAACACCAACAAGAATTCAGAAGTGTATAAATACAGTCAAACATGCACATAATAAACACAAGGGGGTTGTAGAAAGGGTTTTGTCGGGTATGGTACACATTATACCCCTCCCCCAGCTGCTTTATAACTGACAGCGTGTGTCTGTGTGCACCTTCATAATCCTTGCAATCTGCTGACTCAGATGATGATCTCCAAATGTGTAGGACCTGAGACACGCATTCCCTTATACACACACCTCATCACTTGATTACTTTAAACCCCCTCCCCCCTTTTTTGTATGCTGCAGGTTTCACCTTGCCAGTCGACCTTGCTCTCATACCTCCACTTTCTTCTCTGTTTCATTGCTTAAACGTCCTAAAATACAAATCTATCATCAATCAAAATAAAGGAAAGAAAGATAAAGGATTCCTCTTTGTTGCTCCAATGGTATTGTGATATGTATCTTCCTGCTTCCTGTGTTGTGATTCGCTCCTTGCCTTGTCTCTGCACCAATCAGGATAAGAAGATGCTGCAGACGGCCCAGCAGATGCTGCAGGACAGTAAGACCAAAATTGACATAATCCGCATGCAAATCCGCAAGGCTGTGCAGGCCACCGAGCACAATGATGACACACAGGGTGAGTCTGATTGGCTGGCTAATGAGTGAATATAAAGTACTTATGTTATAATGTGGACTCAGCAATGCAAAACACACTTCGTGGTCATTGTGGTTGTGAACAAACAACTTCCATGTTCTAATAGGTTTTTGCTCAAAAATCAAAACGCTTTCCTAACCTTGGTGGCTGGTAAATTTTGGAAATGATAACATTTAAGTGTTTACATTATTTGGTCTAATGTTCAATATTTGGTTGCACTGTGAAAGGTTAGAGCTCTCTAGGTCGCTCCAAAAGTAGTGTCAGATGCAGGTAGCCAAAGTAAACATCCCATAACATAGGAAAAAAGCCCTGTACACTGTCTAAATACTGTATACACTATATATTGAACATAAAACCATGCAACGCACATTAAGTGACGTGTATCTACAAAAAATACACATTAATAATTTCGACCCACATGCTGTAATTATTCCTAGCTTGAGCATTTTTAGTTCACCTGTCAGAGGAAAGTGCTTTATGACAGTGGTCATCTGGCACTTTCTATTTCTCTGCATGTTATACAGTCTGCCCCGAGCAGCAGCTGCAGACAGCAGACGCACAGTAGCACAAACAGATCAATAAAGAGCTAGCTCACTTTTTTCACATCTCTCCGCCTTAGTTTTGTGGGGAAGAAGATGAAGAGGATGGAGAGGATTGATACACAGTGGACTGTGTGAGTGTGTGTGTG
>NW_023339729.1:11959065-11959230 GCF_004916995.1 Morone saxatilis | reverse complement strand
GTGTGTGTGTGTGTGTAATTATTTGTGAGTCTATGATACAAAGCCTATGAAATGGCCCACCTGGCACATTACCACAATCAAATTCACACAGATGCACTTAGAAAAAAAAAAACCCTCCAACAAAAGCACCGGCAGATGAAAAGTCTCTTTCACACACACACACAC
>NW_023339729.1:11956957-11958965 GCF_004916995.1 Morone saxatilis | reverse complement strand
AGATATATTGAAATACGTCCACACCGCAGACATGTTGGCGCTTATCCAGACAAGCGTGTGCTGGCCGCGGTTTTTGTTTGCGTCATCACAACTTTCTGTTTCGGCCGTAAAGTATGTATTTCGGTGATAAAAGTATGTAGAAAATTTTCGGTGGCCGAATATTCGGTGCATCCCTACTTTCTACACTTTCTAGATGTTTTATTGCCTGCAATGGTAACCTCAGTATCTTATTAACTTCAACATTGTCTTCTTTTGTCCTGGTGTCACTCGAAGTCTCTGGATCTTTCTTGGTTATTCTGTCTCTCTCCTTAAACACACACACACACACACACACACACACACACAGGGTTGTGTGTATAGTGTACACAGACAGACAGTCTCCAGGCACCACACCCGGTGGAGAGGTCATCTAGAAGGGTCTGGGCTCCAGGCAGAACACCTTATTAGGAGATAAAAGCATCCACATCCATTTCCACCCCTAGCTCCCCCTTTTCCTTTCTTTCTCCTCCTGTCTCATTCAGTGTTTAATGACTTATAAGTAATAAAAATCATTTTTAATCACTCCTCTGTGTCCTTTTGTCCTTCCTCTCCTCTAACCTGGCATTTGAAAGTCAAATGCACCCCTTTTGAATGCTGTTTATCCTATTGTCCTTTTCCTTATCTCATGCCTCCTCTCCTCTTCCATTATCTGTGTGCTCCTTTGTTCATCCTTGTCCTTCGCACGCTGTGAGAGGCTGCTACTGAGACATTAAGCTAACCACTTAGCTGCAATTTTGTTTCACGGGTGCTACTCTGAGGTTGACCCCATGTCTGTTTTTGTAAGTGAGCGAACTTGACTGATAGCTAGATTAAAGCAGAAAATGAGGTGCAACACTACAGCTAGCAGGTCTTTCCATTTAAGGGGTGAAATAAGCAGTTGCATTTTGAAGTGGCTGTGACTGGAAACATTGAAGTACACCTAGACGTGAAAGTTGTGTCAAATAATACATTTGTTCAGTTTCAGCTCTTATTGTTGATGAAGATTTGTCTTAAAGTTGTTCATGCAATGCTTGCACAGACTTCTCCTCCTTAAAGCATGTTGTTATGATTTATTATACGTTTTTCCATTAGCTAGAGGTTCATGTTATAATATTATTACATCATAAATTTTTCCATTCCATCTATCTGATTAGGGGTAACTGTAACCTGTGGTAACAACAGGGAATATTGGACAACAAGCTATTAATAATATAAAGTCCTATGAGATCTTATTTAAGTATTTGAGATATCACTTGTTTGTTTTCTCTGTAGCTTAACAATCTTGTAACTTAATGCCAGTATAATTAAATTTATATCTTAATTAAGTGATCACAAAACGGAAAACATTGGACAAGAGGGGGTTTTGATGGCTCTGTTTACTTGTAAAGATGGGAATTAGAAAGCCATTTGGAAATAATGCTGTGTACTGAGGAACACTCAGAGACTGCTCACCACCCTGCAGGCACTGCTGATGTTTTCTTTGTCTGGCTGTTGTGTAATGCATGACATGCATTAAGGCATTAACCTAACTTAGTATGCCCAGGGGAGTACCTATAGCGCACTGTTGCCAAAACAAAAGACTCAAGTGTCAACTTGTACCTGCCGAGCTCAAACTACAGAATACAACTGAAATAAAGGGTGCAGGTGTTATTAAAGCAGCATCCTTTGGTATTTCAGCCTCAGTTGCTTTGTGTAAAATGTGATTTGTCCACCCCAATGCTGCAGGCAACCAGGACCTCTGCGGGATGGAGCTGCGTATTGAAGAGCTGAGGCATCACTACAGAGTAGAACATGCTGTTGCTGAGGGGGCCAAAAATGTGCTCCGGCTCCTGGGGGCCAGCAAGGTCCAGGACAAGAAAGCCCTGTCTGAGGTTAGAGTGGACACACACACATTAACACACAGCATTTTTACAGCATCATGACAACATAAGGTGTCTGAATGTGATAAGCCTTCTCTTTTTCTTTGTTTTCTGTTTTTTGCGCTGCTTTG
>NW_023339729.1:11941278-11956941 GCF_004916995.1 Morone saxatilis | reverse complement strand
CCTATTGCTGCTGTGTCAAAATTAATTTCTTCTTAGGGGGATAAATAAAGGAATTATCTTATCTTAATGGATCCTGTAAAAACTGTACAAATGTAGCGTCACAAAGCAAGGTCAGATCCACAGAGCAGCTTCAATTACTCAACAGTCTCTATTCATACACAGACACATCTTCACAACAGCAGCTGGAAAGAAAACACATTGGGCCTAACAGCTCAAAGTAACATATCTGTGGTGCTGTTGGGAGGGTTTTTCATCAGTACTAGTGACTCACTGGTTCCTTCATCATGTGTTGAAATTCTTTAAAAACTCACTTTCAACTTTATATAGTTGTTTCAGTCATTTTTTAACAGAATATTCAAAACTGCTTCAAATGCAAAGGTGTGTTACTGTGAAAATGTGACTCGTGAGGGATGGATTGTCCACCTAACAATGTAAGCTGTCACCCAGTGGATGTGTAAATGTGCGTTCTGTGTTGATGTAGGCGCAGTCTCGTCTGAGCGAGGCGTCTCAGCGGTTGGACCTACTGAGAGACTCTCTGGACCAGCGTCTGGCAGAGCTGCCGGAGGACCATCCTAAGGCCAGCGTCATCAAAGAGGAGCTGGTCCTGGCCTCCTCCCCTGCCTTCAGCTCTCGCCATGGCGCCCCCTACCTCCACAACCAATACAGCACCCTCAACAAACCGTCACCTCTCACTGGTATGTAATACCAAACAAAGCAATTCAGGCCAAAGTTAAACCTACTGGAAGGAGTTTTTAACTGGTTATGAAACCATCTCAGTTTAATACTGATGCCTCTATATAGTAACATCCCAACTGCACATTGGTAAGATTAATCTACACAATAACATATTTTTCACAACATGTAAAGCACTGAATTCCACGGTTTAGATAAGCACAAGAGCTTATAGTAAACATTTAAGACACTGTGGAAACGACTGTCACTGCACCCTCTAGTGTCTGTGTAGAGCCATCTGATTAATCGAGGTAGGAGGATGAGGTTTCCTCTCTGGCTGTTTGAAATGAAGAGACCATTTGAATAACCACAGAGACCTTTCCATTAACAAAAGTAAAAGGAATTGGTTCTACACAGTGGTTACAGTGTGTTCTGCACCCACATTTACCCCTTTGATTGATTCAGTTCATCTTTTCATACACGTGTGCATGTACACAGACACTTAATCTTAACTGAGGCCGATGCGTTCATGTTGCAAACAGAGGTAAGTAAGACCAAGGACTTTTGGAGACATTTTACAAGTGTTATTCCTGAATATGTATGGTCACAATTAAATATATATAAAATAGGAATTATAATGGCCACCTGCTTGTGGAAGAGGGCATTAGGTGTTTGCAAGTGAACATATCTTTGTAAATCAGAAACTGCATATTTATTTTTATGCTCAGTGTTTTTATGTCTTTTAGATTTATTTATCTGTCCTCTCTTCAGGTACCTTGCAGGTGCAGCTCTTTGGCTGTGTGGGGTTGTTGGAGGTGGTCCCAGGTCGCAATAAAGGAACAGCTGTCATGCTGCCCTGCTACAGCCCCGGAGACACCAGGTCCTTTATGAGGGGCAGCAAGGGACTGTACGGACGGAGCGGCTCAGTCAGCGGGAAGACGCCCAGCAAGGCCGACGAGCTCTCCTGTAAGTTTGTGTGTGTGTGTGTGTGTGTGTGTGTGTGGCTTGCTTTGTGTGATCAAATAAATATTACTTTATATAAACTGTAGTTCTAATGCTCTATAAATAAACAACTTAATATTGTGCTCGTTTATCTGCTTCATGATGATTTATATGTTGTTGTTTTTCAGTACAAATAGTTTACCACTCACTGTCACTATCAGTGAGCAATATAACAGATCTCTATGAAGTAACTTCCTGTCAGTGTCACTTTAGGTTGGTGTGGTTAGGTACTGTAAGTCAGTGCTGACAGTGGCACAGCAACATCAGCACATTTAGCTGAATTGCCTCAATACCCTGAGTAGGCAACTCACAACCAGCTTTTTTAGGTCTTGCACTTCTCGCAATGTCTCCAAGGAAATTAATGACAATCATTAATCAATACGTAAATTGTATTATTGTAGCATGAGCAGCACCCACAGCAGCTTTCATTTCTGTAGTGGTCAGGGATAAAGTGCCAGGTACTATATAGGAAAGTCACCTATGGAGGACATATAATTTGCTGATGTGTGCATATGTGTGTGTGTGTGTGTGTGTGTGCAGCTGAGGTGAGTACTGTGTTGAAGCTAGATAACACAGTGGTGGGTCAGACAGCTTGGAGGACTGTGGGAGAACAGGCTTGGGACCAGACCTTCACTGTTGAGCTGGAAAGGGTCAGTACATAAACACACACAAAAACGCACCACAGAGCACATTTAAGTATCCTTTTAGTGAAATAAAACTGCTTTTCTCTGTTTCTCTGTCTGACCCCCATTGTGTTTGTGTGTGTGTGTGTGTGTGTGTGTGTGTGTGATTTAGTCGAGGGAGATGGAGATTGCTGTTTACTGGAAAGACTACCGCTCGTTGTGCGCTTTGAAGTATGTGAAGCTGGAGGAGTTCCTGGACAACCAGAAACACAGAGTTCAGCTGGAGATGGAGCCTCAGGGCCTGCTGCTGGCTGAGGTACAGACACACACACACACACAAACACACAAACACGTAATCTTGACACACGCAGCAACAAAATATGGGAAAAGGTACAGCGACACGGATCACATATGTCACCCATGACACCCGTCTATACAAGTGCTATAAATACACACAAAGATATTCAAATGTGCATGTACACCTGCCCACCCGCACACGCGCACACACTCGCACAAGCTGTCACTCGCACCTGTGCTGAAAAACACTGCTTTGATATATCATACTTGAAAGGTTCAATCGTCTGAGTGTGATGTCTGAAAATAAAATGTGTGTGTGTAGTTTCATGTGTTATGTGTGTGTTTTTTCCAGGTGACCTTCTTCAACCCGGTCATTGAGAGAGTTCCTCGCCTCCAGAGGCAGAAGAAGGTCTTTTCTAAGCAGCAAGGTGAGGAAGATAGAAAAACACTGAAAAATATGCAGATTAGGAAATAATGACACTGTTTTTCTACTCTGCGGTCTTAGCAATGTTTACATGGAGGACCTTTTTGAAAAGAACGAACAGCAGATGTGCTGAAACTGTCTTTATCTTAATGAGAAAATGAACATAACTAGAAGAAGAAACACTAATCTTTATAATTTAGGCCACAGCACCATCTAGTGGTGAATACATGATCTTCTTTCTTAATGACAATGACAACTTTATTTATGTAGCGCTTATCTCAACAAAGAGGGAAAGTACTTCAACAAGATGTAATACAGAGATACTAAACTGGGCAGAGAAGAACAAATAAGGCCGATGATTATGTACGTTTTGGATTATAATTTAATTTCTAGAGTGTATTTCAGACAGTGAAGATCAGGGAATGATTTTAACTATAATTTACATCCCTACATTTTCATTGTGTGTTAGGTTTTTTTCCATAACAACAACAATGAAACACATGAAGGGACACAGATGTTTGTTTAAAGACAGAGTTCTTAATTAGTCAGGGAAAGTCAGGAATATTTTAAAATCAGAGCAGATTTGATGGTGATTTACTCTACGAGACACATTAGAGACTCTAGATGTGTGTGCGTTTGTGTTTTTCCAGGCAAGGCATTCCTTCGTGCTCGTCAGATGAACGTGGATATCGGGACGTGGGTGAGGCTGCTTCGAAACGCCATACCCACCGTCAACAATTCAGGAACCTACAGTCCCAATGCACACAGCCTAACACTCAACTCCGGGTGAGACACACACGCAACATACACACTCAGACACAGCAAGCACAAATAAACAGTGCAGATGCACACACTCTGCGTGTGGCATTTGATAGCGGTCATTCAGACTTTGCTATCAAACTCAGCGGCATTCCTTGAACCTTTTTCCTTGTGTTTCCTGGCAAAATGTAAAGCATGTGATGCTTTATCAGCCCCATCAGTCTAACAGCCCTTTTGTGTTTGTCTCTGTTCGTTTGTCTGCCCCGCATCACTGTGTTGGTCTGTTTGTTTGTGTCTGTGTGGATTTTTCAGGGAGGTCTCAGTGGAGAAGTTGAGTCTGGACAGTGACTCTCCAATAAGAGGCGATTACAAGAGAGACATGGACACACACACCCCGGTGAGACAGACGGAAAGAGAGGAAGCCCAGGAAATGGGGGAGGTGTGGGTGTGGTTTGGTCTACTGTAGTAAATACAGTCTGTTAGCTGTGGGAGGAAGGGAATCACTATTTAAACTTACTACAAGGAGTTTTTAACTGGATATGAAACAGTTTAAATTTCAAACTGATGCCTCCATATGACCTTCAGAAGCAGACTAGACCATCCGAGAGAAAATTATTTCTATAAAGAGTTTTTTTTTTTTAAATGTCTGCCAGCAGGTCAGATTCTGTCTGATTCCCTTTGAAATCAATAAAACGATGCGGTGGAAACAGTATCACTTTTTTCCACAGGGGCCGCCAGAATCAACACAAAATGATATTGAATGAATGATATTATTGATTATTTAACATGAAATTAAAACCCCAACTCATGATCCACAAGTAAACTGTTTTGTCACTTTGATCAGTGACTAATGTAATAATCCATAATCCAGGCTGTAATAATTACAATTAAGGTCAAGCTTGGATTATATTTTGAAGCAAGAGTTTTGCCAACAAGGCAAAAACAAACAAAAAAATATGTAGTCATCTGAGAACATTGTAAAAATGAAGAAGAAAGAAATCATAAGATGTGCTCCAAAACGTTTAACAGATGTCAGATTGTCGCCCAGTTTTAAATTTTGATCATGTCAACATCTATGTTGTCTGGGAATTTTCTGAATCCAAAAGCTCACACTGAAAAGGGACCCTTGATTGATCATTATACAGTACTGTAGATAGTGTTGATATAGATATAGATATAGAAAGCAGGTGATTTGTAAACGGATTGTTCTTGAGCACTTCAGTGTCTATATCAGGTTAAAAATCCAGAGCAGGGACAAAAAGTGAATTGGAAGGCTGTTTGTGTGTCACGTCCAAACTGTTGTCATGAAATTGTGTCTCCTGTCTTCCATCGTGTGTCTCTCTGTGTCTTTTCCTTTGTGTCTCTTTCCTGGCATGTCCTCTGTCAGGACCGACTGCCAGTCATCGAGCCCTTCTCCCCCCCAGACCTCACCCCTGAGTGCCCTATCCGAACCCCGTCTGTTAGCAGGTACCCACACGCACAAAAACACTGCATTGTATTTTATTTGATACAACTATGATAACTCTGTCCTTTTAGCTGGGTTTTGGTGCTGGTATCCTTCATTCATGCTGGTTTACGGTCACACTATGTTTACAGGCACAAAATAAAGACACTAAGTTGTTTAATTGGCTAATGAAAATCAATATTCCACTAATAGTCCCCTGTACATTAAGCTGTGCATACTCCGATTACCATAACTGTTCATGACATACTGTACATCCTACAGAGGAATTTTCCTCTCTCCTTTTCATTTATTTTTCAAACACCAGTCCTGTTGCTCCTGTGGTAAATGTGGAACAACTGGAGCCGCTTGAGCCACGTTGCTTCTTTGCGTCAAAAGATGGTTTTTACTGATGGCGAACACAGCCTCACTCTTTTATTCTTTTATTCGTTTATTCGTATCCAAAATGTCTTGATATCCAAGTCTTTCATAATGTTTAAAAGTAGACATGTTTCTCCTTCTGTCCAGACATGTGGGCTTTTTTTTTTTGTTTCATAAACAGACAAGAGGCTGTGTGTAGTCATACAAACCCCAACTGAGACATTGATGCGCTGCTTAGAATGTTTTTGAGTAATATCGGCATATCTCGCGTCTTAATTGGAAAATGGGACATTCGGAATAACAAAAAGAAATATGCTGTTTACAAGACCCCTGTCAAAATCTGAATAGTGTCATATTGGGACTAATAGTGGAAAATTAGTGTGCATGTAGATGTAGTCATTGTCATGGCTTACTGGGCTTACTAGAACAGAGCTATTGTTGATGTTATTAGTAACACCTGTGCTTTACTTACTATGACAAGTCAACGGCTTGTCGGCTGTGAAAAAGGAACTACTCATTTGCATGAGAATGTTACTCCACCCACACTCACTATAAATGTTCCTGGTGACTGTGTTTTTCCGTCTCTACAGTAAGCAGAGGAAAGGTCCTCTGTCACTCCAGGACTTCAGGCTGATCGCTGTGTTGGGCAGGGGACACTTTGGAAAGGTAGAGTTTGGCAAATGGTCCGCTTTACTTTCTGTTTTTTGTTTTTTAATGAATTTTTAACTTGACATGAAGCTTTCCAATATGCATACGTATTGAGAAAAAGAAACATTGGCAGGAGCTAATAGAAAACCCATACATATTAATATGTATACTATGTTCATTCAAAAAAGCTCTAAAAAGCACTAATGTAAGTGAATTCAACTTTCAGGTTTATATCAGGCTTTTCAGTCCTTGTAGTGATATCTTGAACACTTTCATTTCTCTTAATCATTAAACTGATAAACATGCATATCTAGAAGGCCTCCGTTCTCGTGTTGTGTGCATTTTTAAGAGTGAAACAAACTGAGCTGTTGCTGCATGTGTATGTCTGCAGGTGTTGTTATCAGAATACAGGAAGACAGGCACGATGTACGCCATCAAAGCACTGAAGAAAGGAGACATCATAGCTCGAGATGAGGTGGAAAGGTGTGTGTTGATGTGTTTATTACTGAGTATTTTTTGTGTTTGTGTGATTGGTTGCTGTTTTTTAGTCTGGATCTTTGAGCTCCAATAATATATTTCACAGTATACAATCTGTGCTGCTGCTGTGCCTTGAATCACCATGATTACAGTTCATCTGTGGGATGATTGTGGGTGTCTCATTGACTAAAAATAAACACTGTATAACTGTGTAAATGTCTCTTATTTTTCCCTCCAATGTTTTTTTTCTCCTACCCTCAACCCCTCTCCACCTCCTCCTTCACATCCCTACACTTCCTGTTGTATATTCACCTTTTTCTCTTCTTCCTCCTGCAGTCTAATGTGCGAGAAGCGCATCTTTGAGGTCGTGAACTTGTCGCACCATCCCTTCTTGGTCAATCTGTTTGCATGCTTCCAGACTCCGGAGCATGTGTGTTTTGTTATGGAGTACACAGCAGGAGGCGACCTGATGATGCACATCCACACAGACGTCTTCACAGAGCCTCGAGCCGTGTACGTAACGTTTGTATATGTGTGTGATTGAGAAGGAGAAAGTATTCTGTTATTTGTTTGTGTGATAAGTGATTCTGTATACAGGATGTTAGTTGTCGCTCATGTGCAACAGAGCCAACAGGAGAGGAGAGTGAGAGGGATTTCAGTCAGCCTCAGTCTCAACATGCTCACACAGTCCAGATAAGAGGTCTGATCAGCTGTGTGGGTTTACAGTGGGTGTGAAGGGCCTTCAGGGAATTAAAGTCTGGCTTTTAAACCTTTTTTAAAAAGAAATAATAATAATTTCCATGATATCCAGTGCATTCAACGATTAAATTATTAGTTAATTAATTCATATTTTTGGCAAACATGACCAAAACTAAAAGCCTACAACTAGCATTAAAGATATGTATTCACTATAGTATGGTAGTCGCATTAGTACTGTGTCCATTTTTGTTCTCATTCATTCAGTTGTGTACTAATTACGAGGTTTATATTTCCTTTCATTGCAGGTCACTAATAATGTTTGTTTGGTTTGACTTCAGGTTTTATGCAGCCTGCGTAGTTCTCGGACTTCAGTTCCTCCATGACCATAAGATTGTGTACAGGTGAGTGAAACCAACACAAATCTGATGACAGTTGGGTTGTAAAAAGACATCTATGTGTGTACTGAAGAGGGAACAGGCAACATCTATCCATTCAAATCTGTGCAAAAGATGTTTTTTTGTATATGAGTTCAGTTCAGTGGTGTCCAATGGAAGAAGCTTTAACACCTCCACTAAACGCTGATTATCTGAAGAAAATCCCAATTGCACCAAAAAGTCGAAAGAGGTTTCAACACTTTAAGTGCTGAGCTCTTTTTCAGTCATGCTAGCAGCAGAGCTCTAGAGATGGCAATGTCAGTCTGTAGGTCGACCCACCACTTTAAGATGGATTGCCACAGTCCCCAGAAGATGAATCTTACTCACTTTGCTGCCTTGACTTTCCTCTAGCTCACGATGAGGTGAATAATTGTGGTTTGGAGTTTAATATCTGGAAAACTGTTGGATGGATCGCCAAAAAATTCATGCCTCCCAAAGAACGGATTGTAATAACTGTGGGGATCCCTTAACTTTTCATTTTAGTTTCAGTTTAATAAATGTTAGCATGCTCACACACTAAACTCATAGAAGAGAATAGCAGAAGAATAATACTTGCTTGACATCAGCATTTTAGCATTGCAATGTTATTATAGTTAATTAAAACTAAACTTAGAAACTAAACACTAGATGTGAAAAAACATTTTAGTTAACTAAAATAGAAATGAAACTAGACTAGACTAGAAACAAAAACTAGAACAAAACAAACTAAAATAAAAAATAAACAGGAAATGTCTTTTAGTTTAGGTCAATTTGGTCAAATTTGTCAACACAACAAGCTCAAGGAGGCGTTGTTTATTGAGACTGAGATGTCTACATGAATGAGAGTCTGTTTTTATTGGATTATCTGTTCTGAACTTTTTCAATCTTGCCCTGGACAAACACATGTTTTATTATAATAAAAACACTGACACTAATAAAAGCTAAACTACAACCAAACATTTTGTACAAACCCACTCTGGAAATGAACTGAAAACACAAATTACAAACAGAATGAAAACTAATGAAAAATACAAAGCTATAATAACTCTGTAGCATCCTGATGTTAGCACCTCTGTACAGTCTCTCAGAAACACTGTAAAGAGACACTTGTTCTCACCCACACCTTTTTACCCTCCCTCTCTTCCAGAGACCTCAAGCTTGACAACCTGCTGCTAGACACAGATGGTTATGTGAA
Organism: Morone saxatilis; assembly: GCF_004916995.1. NCBI lineage: Eukaryota > Metazoa > Chordata > Actinopteri > Moronidae > Morone > Morone saxatilis. The sequence goes on along the minus strand of NW_023339729.1, from coordinate 11,947,910 downwards.
GATCGCAGACTTTGGACTGTGTAAAGAAGGTGGATATTGATACTAACAGATGAGCACATTGTATTATGTGACTCCTGTCTGCCTGCTGCACTCATTTTCCTAAAGACTTTCAGCCACAATTTCATCTTTCTGCCTCTGTCTGTAGGAATGGGCTTTGGGGACCGGACCAGCACGTTCTGTGGGACTCCAGAGTTTTTGGCCCCAGAGGTCCTAACGGATACATCCTACACCAGGGCAGTAGACTGGTGGGGACTCGGGGTCCTCATCTATGAAATGTTGGTGGGAGAGGTGAGAACTATTATACACTCACACACATAGCTCTTGCATGGTCTATAAAGTATATGTGAACACACATTACAACCTTGTTTGTTTAATATCACATTTGTCTGATCTGTGCTTTCACAGCAGAGCTTGGTGTAGAGCAGGGATACTCAACTTGGTTTGCCAATTCGGCCAGGAGCCAGTTAATAAATAAATATGTGTCAGATAAAATGAATAAACCATTAGGATTGTTGATGTGGCAGAATAAGACGACCTCAGAACTTTTCCTCTGGTACTACCAGGCGGTAACGCTGCACAGAAGCATGTTTTGACTCATGATGACACCTGATATCAGCAACCTTGCTTATAGCTGTTGTCATTTGGCAAATTAAACACTGGTTTAGGACTGGTATGTGAGTATGAGTCGGCAAAATAAAGTCAAAATCATCTGTCCAGTTTCACTGTCTGTTTTCATTGTCAGCCTTTTGATGTTGGCAAATATGAGTGAGGACAGCGAAGAGACATATACAGTGGCAGCAGCCCTGTGCATGTCAGGTGCATGTGAACTTTTCACAGAAGAAGTGTCACTGCTTCTGTGCACTGCGCAAATCACTGATTGGCTAATGTGCAACTTACAAGCAAGGAACAGACAGAGAGAGAGACACATTATTGAACATTTACCAGTTGGTATAAACAAACAAAAACCTTCCCAGTGCAAATCAATTTATTTTCATTGTGTATTAGAAAATGGACAGAGGGCCCAGCACCATATTGCATGCCACATTTGGGTATCACTGTCATAGAGGATAAATATGATCAATTCCAGATCTTGAAAAGTTTTCTATTTCTCTACAATAATAGATTCAACAAGAGGTTAAATTGATAAAGGATGGTTTGACTCTGGGGTCTAAAATGCATTCACTATCATGTTTCATGTTAATCTGTACTGTAAACGCTCCATTAACAGATCAAATGACACCATACTCAACACTAGCAAAAGTATCTGATTTCATATTGATAAATGGTTATGAAAATGTGAACTTAACATTGAACATATTACAAGTGTGCTGAATTTCTGCAGTCTTTGATACGTTATTTATATTCCTACTCACCTTTACAGACATAATTGGATGTTCACAATCACAAACATGCTCACTGTGATAAACACATTGATTTGTGGATGTCAAATCTCTGACATTGTATTGAATTAAATGTCTTTCGCGTGTGTGTAGTCTCCATTCCCAGGTGACGACGAAGAGGAGGTGTTTGACAGCATTGTGAATGATGAAGTCCGTTATCCACGCTTCCTGTCCACCGAGGCTATTGGCATCATGAGAAGGGTAAAAAATACACACACACATAAAGACTCAAAGACACTCTTTCTCCTTCTCTTGCTGACTTTAGCACCCATGAACAATACGTGAGAGATGCTGCACGTACATATGAAACACTTATTATTCACCAACATAGATGACAAACTGACACTTACTCACAATCTCAGAAGTCACAAATTCATGTTTGACCATCATTTCCTTCTTCCTTCTCGTGTGTGTGTGTGTGTGTGTGTGTGTGTGTCTCTTATTGTGAGCAGCTGTTGAGGAGGAACCCGGAGAGAAGACTGGGCTCTGGTGAAAAGGATGCAGAGGAGGTGAAGAAACAGCCATTTTTCAGAGTAAGTACACATGCTGTATTTTTGATGTGGGTGGGTAAGAGCAATCATGACTATTCAAACTGATCACTGACCAAATAACACAGAATAAATCCATATTGTAGCAGCAGGAAATGTTCAGATTGATCAGGATGAAGGCAACTGTTGCTCAGAAGGTGGAGCCTGTCAGCCATCCATCCTGTTCACGTGTCCCACATGTCCTCGAGCAACACTGAACTGTGTTAAAGTGGAATATCCCGTGGAAACGCGATTTTACTTGTCCTCTTTTTTACTATTTCGTGTCTCTTTTTTCTCCGTCTCCCTCCAGAACGTGGACTGGGAGGCGCTGCTGCAAAGGAAGGTGCCCCCTCCCTTCGTCCCCTCCATCGGCGGCAAGGAAGACGTCAGCAACTTCGACGAGGAGTTCACCACTGAAGCTCCAGCGCTCACGCCTCCACGAGAGCCTCGCGTGCTCTCCCGCAAAGACCAGGACAGCTTCCGGGACTTTGACTACGTCTCTGACCTCTGCTAGTGGGCTGGTTGGCTCACAGACCTCGAGGAATGTCCGATTTTTGAAGGCTTCGCGACAGTTTTGTCAGAGCGGACCGACTGTCAACTGACTGTTTGTCTGCCGTTAATTACACTGTGAATGAATGCGGAGAGACCGGAGGCAGACGGTCTGTGTTTTGTGTGTCTGTAGGGTTTTAAAGATGGAGGACTGAGGAAAAAAAAAAAAGCCAGGACAGATGGCTCATGGGGTCACGTATTTTATCACAATGGACAAACGAAGCCCCCCCCTCTCCAATCATTGTACAACACACCAGTGACTTGTGTATCGTTGCAAACATTAGCCTTTAAAATGCCTCCTCCCATCCTCTTAATGTGTCAGTGTAGTCACCTGTGCAGCTGAGGAGGAGCTTCTCTTCGTACTGTTGACTGTTCGGAGGCGTTGCTTAATGGCCTCTCATACCAATGCCTTACATTTGTACTTGTATTTGATCCACAGAAAAGCATGTAGTTTTTATTTTGTGGCCCTTTGTATACAGCAGTAGGAAGAGAGACCTGATGTACTGCAGAAAAATACTCTCAAGAAAAAAAAAAGAGGGTTTGAGAGTAGAAATAGTGACGTTCAGAGTGAATTTGTACTCATAGCTTTCCCAGCAGTCGTATAATGGCGACCTTCAGTCATGCTGGCCGATGCTAGGTGAATAAGAGTTAACTACGGGGTAAAGAACCACTGTCTTTTACCAACTACGTTTTAAAATTTGTGCTGCTTGGATTTTAATTTCTGCGACAAATGTTACAAATTAGTCATATTTTATGACACTCCTCAATGCATTCTTAAATACCCAGCACATACTGTGTTTTTTTAATTGGATATTTGGGTATTGATATGAACAGATGTAGCAGACACAGAATTACAACCACCAGCATAAAAGCTACGTGGCAAGCAGGTTATTTCATTTTTTTTAAATTGAAAAAAACAAAAAAACACTAAGACTTGATGTGTAAGTAACACAGTGTCCATTATGAGTTTGAGACACAATCATCCAGTTATCTAAATGCTACCAGAGTTTTGTGAACATGAAGTAAGTCATTTCCCACCAAGACAATTATATCTGATTTTAAACACACGCTGGCGGTAACAGCTGTTTTAAAGTCTGTTTTAAGAACTTAAGCCGACAGTTTTTAAAGACGTTACGTACTTTATGGTCATTGCAGGGTTTGGTTTCCATCACAGTGATTAAATCATACATGTTTTAGTCGAAAACCAGTTTATCTGAGTGAATATGGGAAATCTGGATGGCGGCACAAGCACAACAAACCTCATTAGCCACTTTTCCACAGCAGAGCCAATCAGAGCTTTCTGACCCCAGCTAACAAGTTCTCTTGGCAATATGTTTCTAAATGAACAATATCATTGGAGGGAAACAGAAAGATAAATGTTGGAAATTATGAGCCAGTGGTATAAACTTCTGTAACACTTTTATTTCTGAGTACAGGAGAGGTTTGTTGTGAAGTTGTATGTATGATGGTGTGGATCTTATCTTCTGTATGACAATACAAAACCATGTGAGAGTATGAGATGACTTATTTTATAAAGAAAACCTGGAGTGAATAATAGTGTCTGTGTATTGTTGTCATGGGACTATGCGTTCAGACCAAAGGAGGGTCAAGTACAGATACCAGAAAGACAAGTTTATATATAATATAAGATAATAATGTGTCGGTAAGAAATCCAAACACATAGTCGATGAGTATAAGTGAACATCAGCTTGATGAATGATCAGATTTAGGATCTAAATTGGTCACTGACCTGTTTTTGATTTAATCTTTGGTTTCATAATTCAATATCTTTAATCAACTTTCAGTGTAATCGTGTCGTGATTATACAATCATATCGTATCTTCTCTTTACAAACTGACGATTGTGATTATAATAATTTAACAATTATTGGTTGTTTTAATTGTAGATTAATATGTTGATTTATTTTTTAGATCAAGCGACAAATCGTTCAGTCTGTACAAAATTTTATTATATATATATATATTAATATTGTATAAGGCCCAAACATTATACATTTAAAATGATATAAAACAGCAAACCATCATCAAATTCTTTCTCAGATTGGAAAAGGGTCCAGCAATGACTTCAATGATTCATCAAAATTGTTGCTGATTCATTTTATATTAATTAATCTTTCAGCTCTGTAACAATGTAATACATTACTGTGGAACACATTTATGTTGAAGATCAGCTTGACTAATATGATCATTGATATCAATGGAAAACACAAGAGTGGATCACTACAGTGATCATATGTGGGATCAATACATTGAAACATCTCCAATGTTTGATACTACATAACACCAACATGCATTATCTGCAGGTTACAAATACAACACAAACCACTGCTTCAGTGATCAAATTTAAGTTATACTTCTATAAATGTTACACATACAAATAATACTTAAAATTAATAAATTCACATCAAAATACCAGATGTGTTTTTATATGTAAAATGCTCAAAAATTTAATCTATTGTTCAAGTATCGTCCAATCAGTGTTTCTGATTTATTTGACTGATTGAGATAAAAGGATTTTATGTGATGTGTATCTTACCCACTCAGCTACCAGATGCCTTTGATTACAAGTTTTTAATTAGAGTTTATTGAGGGGCTGCAGCTGACAATTATTTGCATTACGTCTTCATCTATGCATTTTTTAGTTTATAAAATGTTAGAGAATATTTTAAAAAATACCCATCACATGTTCCCAGTGCATATGGTGATGATTTTGTCTGATAATAAATACTAAACCCAAAAAGGCCTTTTTCACAGCAGGCATGGTGACTTGTCATAGTAGGACAAACACTGGTGTTACTTGTTTATTTGTCTTTTTTTATCAAGAAGTTTCACTTCCACACTATCACAAAGAAAAACAATAGAAACCTGAAGGACAAGATAATAGTAACAATAGTAATTTAGACATTAGCCTTTATTAGCATTATATCAACAATGAATAAAACACATGAAAATAGGAGAAAAATGTCCCCCACAAACCTTAAAAGTGTCATTTCAAGTTGCTTGTATTGTCCTACCAACAGTCTGAAATGTATAAGATATTCAGTTTACTATAAAAAACAGACAGTTCTCACATTTGAGAAGCTGGAGTCAGAGAATATTTATTATTAATTTCTTATGAATAAATAGTTGCAGTTTAATTTTACGTCAGTCGACTACAATATTGACTAATCGTCCAGTTTGCTCAGGGCAGTGCAGCAGTGCTTTGGTGTGATATGAAACAATCTCAGTTTAAGGTCTACTTACTCGCATCCTCCGGAGCCTTCAACTGTAACACAGAGTTTCTTCAGCAAATAGGTTTTGCTCTATTGTCATTGAGCCGTTTAAACATCCACAGGTCCATTAAAACTGATCCTGGTCCACTACACAACTTATACAAGTGTGAGGTAGAAACTCAAAGCCACCAGTACACAAACACTGAGATGTAATTTATAGTGAAGTAGTAAGAAAACATCAGAAAGGAACAAAATGTGCACATTAATTCATTATTTAATTAATTACATTAATGAGGTGGAAGGGGTTGATGCCTTAAGATGCTTTTAATTTGGAAATTATACTTTTTTTTGACAAAACAAACAAAAAACAAACATAATCAGACACACATTATTATTCCAAGCAGACTAGAGTTACTGTAGTTTTGTATTGTATACTAGTTTTTATTTTTATTCTATTTTTTGTTTTCATGTTCAGTTTTAGTTGGGTTTGCTCGTTTCAGTTTAGTTTTTGATTGTTTAAAAAAAAAAAAATGTTTTAGTTTAGCTTTTTTTAGTTTCAGTGTTTAGTTTTAGTTTTTTTTTGACTCACAGTCACGTACATCCCAGTGTCAGTAACATATCTCCTCCTGCTTGAGGAAAGACTACAACTAAAGACATGTTTCTGTTTTATTTTAGTTTTGTATTACACAATATCATTAAGTTAAATCTAGTTTTTATTTCAGTTAACTAAAATCGTTTTTTTTTCACAACTATTTTGTTTAGTGAACTATAATAACGTTGATATATGTCCTCCTTTAAAGACAGCCTGGCTCCTTAATAACCTCACCTGTGTAACCTGGGTCAATGACTATGAACTATTATTGACTGTTAGTGTATGACTCTGTAATACAGTCAGTCACACAGTCAGTCACACAGTCAGTCAGT
>NW_023339729.1:11938878-11941178 GCF_004916995.1 Morone saxatilis | reverse complement strand
CAGTCAGTCAGTGTGTGTGAGCTGCTGCTGGTCCTGCCTGCCTGCCTGCCAGAGAGGGGAGTCGAGAGCTCTGCTGGGAACTACATGGTGCTCAATTTTTCAAGATGTCGTCGCTGGAACAGAGGCTGTCGCGAATCGAGGAGAAACTAAAGCAGGAAAATGAAGAAGCTCGCCGGAGAATCGACCTCAACATCGACATGAGTCCGCAGCGATCACGTCCGAGGCCGAGTGAGTGTCCACCGGGGAGCACCGGGGAGTCGGTAACGGCCAGAATAGCCGGGGGAAAGACGGAGAGGCGGAGGGAGGGAGGGAGCGGGGGTGTTTGTGCTGCTCCTAGCTACTACATGCTAACAGGCTAGCTACATAAACAAACACCGACTCAGCTTGGTCGGTTGATTTTACCGTCAAATCGCTCATTCAACAAGTGGGACGATTTCCACAGTGAGGAGAGCGACATGTTTTAAAAACCGAAGCGCTGTCATTGAATATCTCGCTGGCAGTCACGTCCCTGAAATCTGCTCTGAGTCTGTCCTGTCAAACATGCTAGGCTAGCGGGAGAGCTAGTCTGAGTGATAGTCGGTGGCAGGCCCCAGCGTCAGCCCTGGAAACAATTCATGTAGTTTCTCAGTCTGATTGCGAGACACAATGAAGGCTGCGTGTATTCACAGCTGATATGTGGACTTAGTTTAATTGTCAAGCGGCCGGTTTTGCGTGTGACTCTTGCGGCAAAGTCCGTTTCCACTGTTGGTTTCGAGCCGTTGACGGAACGGACGTTAACCTGAGCGAAGCTATCAGACGTTGCTAACGCTCCACGGACGTTGGCGACCGTTGGTTGTGGTGCTGCGAGGTGAACACGACCGAGCTGATACTTGACATTTAAAGGTGAATATTTCAGTGTGCTGCAGACTCAATGAGTGGGAAATGTTGGGCCCTTGAACCCGTCTGGATGGGGAGGGGGTCTTAAAAAAAAAACCCATACAGCCCGGTTAGTTCAGTGTGTGAGTCTGCAACATGTCTGTGCTGACATGTTAACGCTGAAATAAACAATGTGCCGGAGGCAGAGAGCTCTTCATTATCCTACCAATGTGCCATAGTTCATTTTTAAAACAAGCCAGCCAACAATGGAAGAAAGCCTGTTCACTCACTGACAGGAATCTTTGTATCCCCACAGATCATCACTAATGGTTCATTAATGTCAGGTTTGAGTGACCACAGAAGCTGCTGTTTTCCCCCTTTTCTGTTCTTTTAAAAATGTTTTTTTTTTTAGCTGTCTGTAAGGATGAGAGTGTGAATTAGTTAAAGTAAACGCTGCTGTTTATTCTGTATTTTTCTTATTGTCAACAAATGAATGCTAGTAGTATTGACTGTGGGTAAAGCCTGATGTGATTATTCCTCTGACATAGAACAAAATCCACTAATGCTACAATCCGATACTGACCTGATTAAGTTGATCGGCCGTGACATAACCGATCATTTTATACAGTTTTTGTCTCAGTGTTGATATAAAACTCAGTGTTCTCCATCATCGTGAAGACACAGCGGGCCACCGGATCAATTTTTAGTTGACCTATAATCCCTCGCTTTTAGTTACCTTATGTAAAGTGATCCACTCAGTGAGTTATAGATATTTTAAATGAGGGAAAAGGTGACCACTGGGGTTTGTATCAGCAGATACTTTGAGTTGAGGTATTGGAAGAGAAAAAAATTGGTTCATCCTATTAAAAACACACAGATGAGTCGCACTGGATTACATGTTGCTCCATTACAATGAACGTGGGCACTGTAGTTTACTTTCAGCTGATGTACACCATCCCTCTACCACAAATACTCATTAAAGCAACACATTTAGATAATTTCCACCTGGGATTATTAAAGTATTTCTGATTCTGATTCTGATTAATCTGCAGTTGTAAATAGTCTTCAAGAAATATGCACTCCTGTTTGAGTAACGGTTGCTTAAAACCACACTGCCGACGTGTTTTAGGAAATGGCTGAGTTTCCTTTTGTTAAAAAAACAAATCAATATATTTGGGACCCATTTTTTTAAAGATTTTTTCCTTCAGTAGGAACCAATGGGCCACAGACAAGGTGGGGGAGTAGGAAAGTATTCAAAGACGGACCAGCACATTGTTGATTTTGGTCTTACTGTAGGATTTATTGTCAATAAGAAAAAGACAGAATAACGCCAGCGTTGTCCTCTCATATACACGTCTTTAGTGCATGTGTGAAGAGAACAAGTGAATTATAAAAGTCAGAAACTCTGTGTTTTTTTCCCCTTGTTTGTTTTTATATATTGTTTG
>NW_023339729.1:11936165-11938819 GCF_004916995.1 Morone saxatilis | reverse complement strand
AGTAATGTGTGTGTGTGTGTATATTTTCTTTCCTCTGTCTAGTCATCGTGATCCAGCTCAGTCCTGCTCCAGCCCCTTCCCAGCGTGCAGGTATCATTCAATCCATCGCTCTCTCTGCCACTGCACATCTCTTCTCACCCCCAACACCTGTGTCCCCCATTTCACCTCCCACCCCCTCCCACCTCATCTTTATCTTTCTTATGTATTAAACCTATCAGACAGGCAGTTCCCTACTTTCTAACGAGTTACGTTTCCTTTGTTTTGCCTCTGCCAGTATAGCCTCAATATTACTACTTCACCTACTCACGTTTGTCTTTTTAACACTTTTTATGCACGTTTCTTAAATCCAGTTAAATTTAAAGTCTAGAAAGGACAGACTGTGGGAAAAGATTTGTTATTTACTGTTACATTTACTCCCTCCGGCAAATATAGGGGCAGATATTATGTGTTTCAGCCGGACTGACTAGATTTAAGCAACATATGGATTAATCACAACTTTAAACATGCCAGCATACAAACTATAAATAATTTCCTCCCTGCACACATCATTTCTTACTCTATATCTCACACCAGTGCCTGTTAAGTTCAAACAGCTGAATAAGAATCTCTTCTGAGGGGCAAAAGTTGAATCCATGTAATCCAGTTCTGATATTTTAGCCCAGCAGTTATTTACACCTCCCCTCAAATGACATCCTCTCTCCATCTTTCCACCCCTACTCCTCTCTCTGTCTGTTGTGTGTCAGTGCCAGTGGCAGGGCAGTGTTGGTGTGTGCTGATGTTCACAGTGTATGAATGTGTATGTGTGTGTGTTGACGTGTGTCAGGTGATTAACCTTGGTTTTGCTGGAGGCAGAGAATCACGGTGCATGTGGCTTTTTCTGCACGACACAATGTTTTTGGGTTGTGTTTTGTTTGACACAGTCTCTAATCCAGCATCCCCACTGGTCCGTCTGAAGGAGTGCTGTGAACACTCTGGCTTCTCTTTCTCTCTCTGTTTTCTTTGTGTGGCGATTGAAGACTTGCCTTCCTGTCTGAGTCCGACTGACTGACTGTCTGACTTCCAGCTTAGTCTGTGCTATGCAGTTTTGGCCGAATTTCTCTCTCTCTCTCTCTCTCTCTCTCTCTCACATCGGACTGTTTGATGTTGTTTGCTGTTATTCATCGTTTGGCATCCCCTCCCTCCTCCTCCTCCTTCCTTTTGCAGCAGCACTGTGTGAGCAGGAGGCGGTGCAGCAGTGCCTGCGATTATCTGTGCGTCTCCCCCTCTCCTCGCTCTTTCTGCCCATCTATCCTCTCATCCGTCCATCTGGAGCCAGCCGAACTATGGAGATGCAATCCATGCCAAAGACTGCCTGAGTTTTCCTTCCTCTCCATACTAACCCCTCCTCCCCTACACTAACTTATTCTCCCCTTACAGGCCGATCCCTCCACAGGTGACTCATGAATACAAACACCTGCTGGCGCTCTCAGAAGAGCTGCCAGCCTGCTACTACAAAAAGATTGAAAGTGAAAATAACAGCTGCACGGTCCTCGAAATGTTTTGCAAACTGGTGTTTGAACGCTTTGAAAAATGTCGCTGATGAGAAATTGATAATAAGTCTGAAGCCAAACTTAGTGTTCAGAATTGGCGAAGTCGTCATAGCTGCTGACTTTCTGTCTGAGTATTTCATTGCATGTCTGTGGGGCTGTCAATGCTAATACTACTTTAGATTGTTCTCCTGAAATTAGTCTGTGTTTGCCTGCATATACTCTCGATATTACAAGGTCAGCGTTCTCTTAAAACGTCCTTAAATGCATGATTTACACCTATGTTTATATACGGGGCTAGAAGCATGTTGCATCTTCTGTTTGGATTTTGGATTTCAGTGCCGGTCAGTTGTGAACTGAATTTAGGCAGCGTGGCTTTGAGATCTGAGAACATGTTTACATCGATAAAAAGATGTCCAATGGGGCAACAAATAGAAGTAGTTAAATAATTATACAGGTAGTAACATGTGCCCAGGGTAGAAGAATCATTATGTGCTGGTCGAGATAATCGATGCTTCGACATATGACTCGCCGGGATTATTTATTCATCTAGCTAGGCTTCGATGCGTTCCCTCAACCTTCCATCACACGTTGTTAAAACTTAAATGCATTGATATTATACTACTCGTTATTTGTCTTTTTATATAATTCCTTCACCCTCATTCAGAGGCATAACGAAGCATGTGTTGACACTTATATATCGAGCCATTTAGGATCTATCTTCTGGTAATATTGTTCACTGCCTCACCGGTTGTTCTCATTTGTGAGAAACTGCATAGATTTGCTCCTGGTGAAGTCTAGCGGATGTGGAACCTTTGAGTAGTCTGAAGAAAACATTTTTCGTCTTTACCAGTAGTTCGGGAATATAATAGAGGAAAGCCGCCAATGTTGTTAGGGTGCAACATAAATAAGAGAGTAGGTTTATATATATATTATTACAAGGTAGTAATCATGGTGCCCAGGGTAGCCAAAAATTATCTGGAAGATTGCTGTCGCAAAACAAAGGTGAAACATTAAAATATTGTCCTGTTTTAGTTAACTGTCCATTAACATGTCATAGGAGGTATTTGACTTCCTGGGTTCGTACTTGATTGACTATTACTTTATTATGGGCTGCTCGTAGTATGT
>NW_023339729.1:11935645-11936140 GCF_004916995.1 Morone saxatilis | reverse complement strand
AGTTGTGCACACTGACAGTTTCCCTGTACAATGAGAGATTTTTAACAACATGTACATTAGCAACACTCACATTTTAAAACTTTTATGATGGACTGACTGCTCTTACTTGTTTCCCTGTTGGTCGTATTTTTTGTGTTCTGAGATCTCAGCAGTCACTTAAGTGAGTACAATGCTTTCATAACAGAGAAAACGAAGGGCCGGAGGTAAAAAAAATCAAATCTAACTGTTAATAAACCATAGTAACTGTGGACTTGCTGTACCTCCCAAGGTGTGGGCTAACCCTGTGCTGTCTCTCCCTGCCTGAGAATGGTTTTGCTTTTGCTGTGAGATAACTGCCCTGTTTATTTTAACATTAGGTCAAACATCAGCAAAACAAAAACAAAGCTTTCACTTTGCCAAAATAAAAACACTGGGTCTAGGTAGTAGGAAAAGAACTCTTGGACCTCGCCAAGGCAAACTTCTCTCGTTGTGTCATTGGAATTCATTTTCACTTGG
>NW_023339729.1:11929401-11935632 GCF_004916995.1 Morone saxatilis | reverse complement strand
GGTACTACACATGATATGATAGATCACATTCTTTTCCTATCAGACACTTTGATTTAGTCATTATGTAAAGACATCGGCTTTAAACCACTAAAATAATGGAGTCATTGAATGCATGAGTAATCGTAGCCATCTTACACCTTCTGGCATGCTGGCCTCTGGTGCAATACGTACTGTACCATTCGTTCTGTTCTCCTGTCTGTGTCTAATATGTCATGCCCCCCCCCCCCCCCCCCCCACGTACAATGCACTCCAGCTGCCGCTGGCCAACGATGGAGGCAGCCGTTCATCGTCTTCAGAGAGCTCGCCTCAGCACCACCCCTACCCTAGCCGCCCGCGACACATGCTCACCCTGCCCACACCTCCATACGGCCTACAGAAGAGCCTAGAGAAGTATGTGGACACATGCTGATGTTCATCTGAGCAATGATTAATGAGAAACTGTATTTAAAGTCATCTAAAAACAGCAAAAGCTTGTCACATGAACACGCACGTGAGCATAGCAACACAGACCCAGTGGGGGAGAGAGCAGAATGAAGGGGCATTTAAAGAAGAGCAGGTTGTATTACATGTAATGGATCCACACGCAGAGTGTGTGGGTGTGAGAGATGCACAGAAACATGCACAGCATCCATTTGTGAGTCAGAAGTCTCACTCTCATCTCGGTATGGGCTTTTCACACTGAGCATACTTCATATAGCATTTGCGCTCCCTGACATTGTGTGTTTTGTCCCCACAGTGCAGAGATTGACCAGAAATTGCAGGAGATCATGAAACAGACGGGTTATCTGAAGATCGACGGTCAGGTGAGATATGCACACATAGACACACGTTGAGTCTGTCTAATCTGGAAATGTTACTCCTACATGCCAGAAACCCCATAACTGAAAGCCAGGGTGATGTTACGGCACAAATTAGGTATTGTTCTTCATGTCCGTAAATTCCCATGAAAGCTCCTACTAACACATATTATCTTGCAGCCACAGTATGATATGTTACTCCTCTGTGCCATTGACCTCTGTTGTTAAAAAAATTGCACTATTTACTCCCCTGAGTAACATTTACTACAAACTACAGCATCCTTAACATCACAAAGATTTACAGCTTCAGTTTGAACTGAGGGTGCCACATACAGGGAGGGAAATAGGAAAGTATTGAGAGACAGACTTGTTGGCAATAAGAAAATATAAAATAAGCCAGACATCTTCATTTAGTTTCTTAACACTAGCAGATATTTTTAACACCCGTTTGTTCTCCTCAACATTCAGATATCTATTTCACTGCGATGAAAAAGCAGCCAGGTTGGTGTAGTGAGCATGGAGACCATTGTTAAACCAGGTGAAGGTTACAGTAAAACCCACTAAAAGCAAACATCCACACACCACTGAAGTGTTCCTTGAGCGGAGCAGACAATCTTTCAAGGAACAGCAGCTGTCCCTGGCACTTTATTTCTCTTTCAGTAAACACACTATTATAAAAACTCAAAAACCTTGGGGTGTGTGTTATTCTTGTTTGCCAAGATAAAATGAAGGAGATTGACTATTGACTATGGTTGGCCTCATGTTGTTTGTTTTCTTCCTCCCTCCTCCAGCCTCTGGGTCTAGTATCATAGTCAGTGCCAGTCAGGGTTTGAAGATGGTTGAGAAAATGAGTTGACTCAGTGCTGCACTCCAAACTGTTTTTACTTCCTCTCATTAGCCCACAGGGGTCGTTACATCACGCACGACGAGATGTTGCTCACAGCCTCTCAGTCACCAATGATTTAATTTTGACGAAGCATGCAACGTGCCTCTTCCCACTGTGTGCTGGTGTTCTCAGACATGACCAATGGGGGAGCAGCTTAAAACATTTGTTAGTAAATGGTCCAGAGGGGTTTACTGCTGCTTTACGATGCATAAAGTCAGAACCGGCCTCTCTCATCTATTTTCAGCTTGAAGAGTTTACATAGAAACAACATTTAGTTAACATTTTGAGCAGTAAAAATATCTTGAGCATGATCTAAAGCCTTGTTCTGTCTGTGTTTGTGCCCAATGTATGCCCACAGCGGTATCCAGCAGAGGTGACGGACCTGATCAGTGAGGGAGAGATCGGCAGCGGGACCTGCGGACAAGTTTTCAAAGTGCGATTCAAGAAGACCGGCCATGTCATCGCTGTCAAAGTAAGACCCTCCTGCACTCAGGTGGTCACTGTCCACACAGCACATTTACCAGTACTTCCTTTCCTCAGGAATGTAGCTTAATAACATGTGCATCCCACTTTTATAACAGTGTTTCACAGCACATTTATTTCATTTACTCCTACTTTTTTATATTTTGTCTTTGTTTGATTCTGCTCATGTCAGTGACTAATGAAAGTGAAACAGAACAAAGTGTCGACCCCTTTTCTGTGAAATCAAAACATTTTGCTTTCCTAGGTTTAATAGGACCCAAATGTTTTATTCCCATGCTTGAGTTTATTGTGTATTGTTTGTAAAATCTACATTACCATCACCTATTGCAAATGCTAGTCTTTGGAAAGAAATGTAGACATTTACAGGAAATAATAACATAATAACATGATGAAATGCATCAAAAATAACATGATTAATAATAGTTATTTCAAAACAGGACTCAATTGGTACATGACCCAGAAAGACATAAGAAACCCTAAAGGGCCCCAAATTATTAAAACGCTTTAGACCACATTACCTAAATTATATTTCACTTACCATGTGAAGCTCTTTCTGTTAGAAATGAGTTTATGGGGGTTGGTAAAACCAGCTTCCAATCAGAAGAGGCTCTGTATAATGAGCAAGTGTATTTCTAGATAACTCGTTTTAAGGTTTGGTAAGCTGCTGGTGTTTGTGGCTGTACACCTGTGCAAGAAATAATAAGGTTTACCTAAAAAGTTTCCTGATAAACAACAGCACACAAAGACTGAATTTTGTGTTACCCAGGATCATTTTGAATGCAATGTGTCTCTTTATATAGTGTTATTTATACTCCAAATTGATCATTAGTGTGTGATTGTGCTGCTAATGCTGTGCTGACTCATGACTCAAGTACATGTCATCCTTTTTGTCAAGTGAAACCCTTTTAGGGAGCAAATTGCAATGTGTGGGTTGGTAATGTCTTGGCTTATTAAAATACAACATTTCCCTGCAGGGGCTGTAAAGACATTTAGCAAACTCTGAAATATCAGTCAATAGGATCAAAATACAGCTTGATGCTCAGCCCGGCTCAGCTCTGTGATTTTCTGCTGTGCTTTAATTTTGACTAGTTAACCAACACTAAGGCAGTAATAACCCCACGTTACAACCCTCCTATTTAAGAGATGACTTAATTGTAGCCGTCCAAACTGTTTAACAATTAGGGAGTCAATCAGCTCACCGGCAGAGTCTTTGTTTTGTGATTTCCTAATAGCTTGTTTCTAAACACTCAGCATGGTTCGCGTTTCGTACATTCAAATGCAGGCAATAATCTTTTTTTTGTGTGTGTGTGTCTGTGTTACCAGCAAATGCGTCGTACAGGAAACAAGGATGAGAACAAGAGGATCCTGATGGACCTGGATGTGGTGCTGAAGAGTCACGACTGCCCTTACATCATCCAGTGCTATGGCGCCATAGTTACCAATGTGGGTTTCCCCCTAAATACATTACTGTGTGTATTTTTAACAGGACAGTAGTGATCGGAGCATTTCTACTGCTAAATTCAGTCTTGTCCATCTGAACACCCCAATAAAGTTCCCAAGTTCCCTTTTGTACCATTTGAACTGATAGCTGGATGTGTGTTTGTTTGTATACGTACACAGACGGATGTTTTCATTGCCATGGAGCTGATGGGAACATGTGCTGAGAAGCTGAAGAAGAGAATCCAGGGCCCCATCCCAGAGCGAATCCTTGGAAAGATGACAGTGGCGGTAAGTGGAAGAAACACACACATGGGAAAGTGTAAAACTGCTTTCTTGATTTTTTTTTTTTTTTTTTATTTTTGGACACTATAGTCTTACTGTGTGTGTGTGTGTCTGCTCCAGATAGTGAAGGCGTTGCTGTACCTGAAAGAGAAACATGGTGTCATCCACCGGGACGTCAAACCCTCCAACATCCTCCTGGACGATAAAGGTCAGATCAAACTTTGTGACTTCGGCATCAGCGGACGCCTCGTCGACTCCAAGGCAAAGACCCGCAGTGCTGGCTGTGCTGCCTACATGGCGGTGAGTGAAAACCCACACACTCAAAACAGCACACACACGCAAAGTTATCACATCCTGTCTGTGAGTCATCTATAGACAGACATTCAGTTTTACATATTTGTGCTTGTAGCTATACAAATATATTTTCATATTCAATCAATACAAGGAATAAATGGATACAAACAGATGCTGTCAGGAATTCCAGTTTCCACATGATACGCACACTGTTTCCCTAAACAGAGCGTTGCCTTGTTTTTGTTTCTTGCAGCCTGAGAGAATAGACCCTCCAGATCCCACCAAACCTGACTATGACATCCGAGCAGATGTGTGGAGCCTTGGCATCTCTCTGGTAAACCTGCTTTCATTTTATTACCATAAAAGAAGTGCACTTGCTCTTGTTCTCAAAGTGGGTGCTGGGTCAGAAGATCAGGACTGGTAAAGGGTGCCAAATCAGTATCATGTGTATATTTGCACTTTAAGATAAAGAAGGAGCAGCTGAGCATTTGGTGTGTGATATTTGTATAAAGTCTTGTGGGCATAAGCACAGTGTAAACAGTCTTAGTGTCAGCTCTGATGTACTGGAGGAGACAACCGGAGCTTGCTCTCTAATGTGGGGCCAGGGATGTTTGTAGCTTAATCCATTGTTCTACAGCTGTGAACCTGATAAGCCACTACAAGGACCTGTACAGCCTCAGGAAGTAAAATAGGAACTACTACCTGTTTCCACCACATCTGAAGAACAGTGAACATTAGTCAAATAGTCCTATAAGTTTACTGACAAAACCCTGCATACATCCAGTTGTTTTGTGCTCTTTATTGTGAAGCGTTGTTGTTGATGACGGTGGATGTTAACGGGTCCTTGTGTCTTCTAGGTGGAGCTGGCCACGGGACAGTTTCCCTACAAGAACTGCAAGACAGACTTTGAAGTTCTGACCAAAGTGCTGCAGGAAGATCCTCCTCTGCTGCCTCTTGGTATGGGCTTCTCCCTCGACTTCCAGTCCTTCGTCAAAGACTGGTGAGTACAGATTTCTGAAAAACTGTTTTTTAAGTGAACATAGAATGAGATTCAGATCTTGTGAAGAGGCTTTTAGCTGCCTTCTGGCATGATGCCAGCGCTGCTCTCTGTCGGTATTCCCTCCCAAACATCTTCCACCCGGCGGTCCAAAGGTCCTGTCTGTGCTACTAGTGTAAACGCCAATGCTCCTTGGTGCTGTGAGCACAGTCTGAAGCAGCACGGCTAAGCTAACCAGCTAACAGCAGCTTACAATTTGCAACAGTTACTTTACTGTCAATCAGGAAACTCTATAAATCACAGAAAGTTGAGGCGGAGCAGCCGGAGGACATCAGAGGGAGAGAAACCGTTTTCTCCACAAAATATGATCCAGTTTCACCAAAATCAGTCATTACTGCTGTCAAGCACACTTGTCCCGAACCGGAGGCAACAGTACGGGCCACAGAGTGGGAATGACAGAGGCACCATTCACCCCATTACATCTCAGTGTACTAAAATGATTTTGAAGCTGTTATTTTGAGGTAGAAAAGTTACATAATGGGGCTTTAAAATGTATCTTTTAAAATTCACTCAGTTGCAGCTTCACTTCATGTGTGTGTCCTTCCACAGCCTCACAAAGGATCACAGAAAAAGGCCAAAATACCACACGCTGCTGGTAAGACATCGGTTGTAATGAGCAACAAAATATTTTGTTGAGTTTTAAATGAATTACCCAACAGTCAAAGGTAACTAAACTGTCTCCCTCTCGGTGCCTCTTTGTCTCCCTCCTCCAGGAGCATAATTTCATCCGGCGTTACGAGGTGCTGGAGGTGGACGTGGCCGGTTGGTTCCAGACGGTGATGGATCGCACCGAGTCGCCTCGCAGCAGCCAGTGTTACAGCCATCAGCACCAGCTCCACTCCCTCTTCAGTAGGTAGCCTAGCCCAGCCCGGCGTTAGCTTAGCCAGACGCTAGTCTAGCCTAGCTTTAGCTTTGCCAAGCCCAGACTTAGTCTGTCCTAGTCTAGCCCAGCGTTAGCAGTTAAGCCTAGCGTTAGCAGTTAAGCCTAGCGT
>NW_023339729.1:11919568-11929301 GCF_004916995.1 Morone saxatilis | reverse complement strand
TTTTAAAGTGATATTATATTTCCTAGTCATTTAATCACCTTGGCACTACAGCTGTAACACACAGAGAAGAATGAATTAATCTGTTGGCTGTGCTTCATTTTTAACATAAGGATAGTAATCCTTATTAACTTTGATATAAAATATGTTTAGAGCACCCATCGTTGTATTTAGCAGCTACATAATTGGAAAAAAACACAATGAAAAAGAATTACAAAAAAATTAGTGTTGCATTCTAGCTTTGTAGAAGAGGAGACATTTATGGGTTTTGTGTATTCAGAATGACTTTTAGGTGAACTGAAAGAGTGTTACAAGAGATGGAGGGATGTTAAAAGATTAGTTTGAAAGGAGGAGTGTCCGACTTTGTAGATGTGTGTGAGAGAAAAGCAAAGAAAGTAGAAGAAGAGGGGAGCTGATGATCATTTGGAAGATTGAATAGCTGTTACTAGTGTGAGAAACAAGAGAGAGTTTGGAGGTTTTTTCATTGAGAACGCAAAGAACAGGAGTTTATCGTGTACAAAGAATATAAATGGGGTAGATCTTATTACCTGTGGAGCATTTCTTTACTCCTCCTTTACTCTCTGTTTGTCTACCTCTTCCTCTCTGTCCACCTCTCTGTCCGCCTCTCTGTCCGCCTCTCTGTCTGCCTCTGCTGTTTAGTGTGATGTAGTGCTCCACAGTGTTACCAGACCAAAGGCTGCGTGTAGGTTGTTGTTGGTGGAGGCCAAGAGATTTCGACCGGCTACTGCAAAAATTTCAGACATTATGAAACCACCCAGACGAGTCTTGATGATTCAAGATTTTGTGTTTTTATAAAACCAGGAGCGGGGGTCTCTAGCAGCCCAGGGGCCAGATCTGATTGTTGATGGTTAAATCAGCCTCACAAATCAGATTTTTGTTTTTTTTGTTGTTTTCTTTTAGGCCTATTTCAAAGTAAACATTTATTTTTTCAGTATTATATATATATCTTAATAATTATTTTCAATTAATCATTCTGTCTATAAAATGTAAAATTTCCAGACTGCAAAGGATATGAAAGGGATATAATTGATTTTGTTCTGGACGCACAGTCCAAAGCCTAATGATATTCTGTTTAATATCAAAACTCACATTAATTGGGTAAAAATCTGGAAGGACAAAGCTGCCATTCTCTAGAAATACAATCTGAAGCAATGTTTTGTTTCTTTTAAAGTGTTTATGTGGCCCCACTGGGAGAAAACAACCTGTCCAATGGCCCCAGGTAGCCTGACTTTGAGACCCCTGAACTAGAGGATTGTTGAGATAAAACTCAGTGTGTCAGTCTGGCCAATGTGTTTGAAATTGCGATGTATAGATGTACTTAATGAGCGCAGGTCTACAGAGACTGACTGTCTAGAGTCCCACTGCCTCCCCTCATGCAGGGCCAGGGCCACAGCCAAAGCCTGCTAGATGTGCAGACTCCCACGCCCCGTCACGCACCAAACCAAATCACTGCTAGACACAGAGAACCGAGGACTGGCAACGATAGAGAGGAAACCGCTAAGTGTCCGAGAGAGAGAGATGTGTAGGAATGTTTTCAAGATGGCAGGATAGATGAGTGAAAATGAAACGACAGGAAAACGATAGAGAGGAGGATGGAGTGAGGTGAGAAGGAAGACAGGGAGTGTTGAGAAAGTGAGATGGGAAGTTGAAGAAAAGTCAGAGACAAACTGGATGACCGGAAGTAATTGTGGAGAGAAAAAAGGAGAAAAACAGAAAGGAAACAGGACTGCCGAGCTCTGAGGCTAGCTGGTTATTGTAAAAAGCTTTCAAGGTGTTACACCAACCTACCAATTATGATTTTAGCGAGTGACTTAGCGTGTTGTGTTTATGATGTTTACTGTTCTGTTCAAACAATGTTATTTATTTACATTGCTACTGCTGCTACTTTGTTTTTTTATTGCTTTAGACGCTGCTGTCACTTCTTTTCCCCAAAGGACAAATACTTTACTCTTTTTCTTTTAAGCCAAATAAGTGAAATAATGCAATTTCAACACATGTTACCAAATACAGAAGAGCAAGTCTGACGAGGGCAAAAGCAAGTGAGAGAGGGTGAGATGGATTAGGAGAGCGAGTGCAGGGAGAGATCGGCTTCACAAAAAGTACTAACTCACACAAAATATAAACACACACCTCACCTCAAGTGTAGCTCTATGGAAGTAGTTCATCATTTATATCCCGTCACACTAAACTCTGTACAGTGTAGATCTGATTAGAGGTAATGTCTGTCTGTCCAGATGCTTTTTGTCACATCCATCCTTTACTCTGTCCATCCATCCCCTCCATCTGTCCACAGGTCGCCTGCAAGCTTGACAACCTTGACAGTTCACACCAAAGGTGTCCACAACTCAACGAAAAATACGAAAGGGTGTTGTTATTGTTATGACTATTGTTATTGACATTATAATTGATTACTCTCAGCTATGACATATATGAAATCTCTCTATAGCTAGTGGGAGGGGGGGGCTGTAGTATAGCAGTGCTGTGTGTGTGTCATATACTGTACAGGGGGAGACTGTTAAACTAACACGAGGCGAGGGCCGAGCAATAAAACCAGCCGGCTCATGCTTGTACTCAGTGTATCAGTTCTCTGTGGGCCTGTGTCAGGCAGTAAGTCCAACTTAGTCCGGCTCTCTGTGGGCTGTCTGGCTTTCACTGAGCCACTGGACAATAGCGATCCTGGATAACTGGTATCACACAGCTGGTTATCAACTGGCTTCCAATCCAGCTACGAGTGTGTTCACATAAAAGAGTTCTTAATCACGAGCCAATCAAATGTTGGCTGCTGTAATGTAAATATGTATTTAATGTAATCATTGCTGATCATGTTTCGGCCCCGATAATTATCGTGAATCCCGAACTGTAATGTCTTATTACTTATCAGCCAGCATATACATATAATGGTCTAGCTCCACTTTATCCCCCATGAAAATAATAAACATAGATCATTAGAGCTGTATTTTTCAAAAGCTTCCTCCAGTACCACAGAAGACTGTTTTTAATTGTATTGTAGGAGTGTTACTCCTCCTCGTGATGAGTAAACTAGACTCCATGTTTCCAGTGATCTGATTGGTCAGTAGGTGGGCTGTTGGTTTAGATCAGATCCTCTGAAGGTAACCTGCTCCGTTAGCCCTGCAGCATTGGTT
The DNA here is from genome assembly GCF_004916995.1 of Morone saxatilis. Taxonomy (NCBI): domain Eukaryota; kingdom Metazoa; phylum Chordata; class Actinopteri; family Moronidae; genus Morone; species Morone saxatilis. Next base: position 11,926,140 of record NW_023339729.1, on the reverse strand, counting down.
ACCATGGTGATCTGCCCCGGTTAAAAGTGCGCCAGCTTTGTGATACCAGACAACCTGAGTGAGGCCCAAAGATAGTCCATGACTCCCAGTGATACAGGCCCCCGGGCAGATGTGACGGTGAGCCGGCACAACTCCGTTTGTTAGTTCAGCCTTTGTTGGGTTTTAATCTGAGGACCAGGGTGTGACCTGGAACTGATTTAGCTTCCAACAGCAAACGGGGACACTTGACAGGATTTAGGGCTGATCATGACAGACCTGCTCAGCGTCCCTGTTGTATATAGACCTGAATCTGGTGCTTAGTATCCATCCGCTGTACTGCACTGCCAGCCCAGCCTGAGGTGCACTCATTGGTGCAGTGCAAAAACACTCACTACAACGTTCACTGTTCAAACTGTTTGTGTAACTCGTGTCCAAAAAACGCCAAGCTGGACCCAGTCTCCCACTGTCGAGCTTCTCCGTCATTAAGCTGATGTGTATTTTACACACCCACACACTCGCTCGTCCGTGCTTTTCATCCAGACACCTGATTGGGTGACAGCGCCACGCTACACCTTCTGTGAAACCAATCAGATCATGACTGTCGAGTGTGATTACTAATCCACGCACACACCCCCAAATGTATAAAGTTAACTCATTCTACACAGCAATGCTTGCTACTGCCAATAGTGGCTTCATGTGTATATAAGCTTGTCAGGTGTGAGGCCAGGGGTGTATAAAACAGCTAGTTCATAGCGTGTATACCTGCGCTGTGCCTTGACACCGAGGGGGAGTGTGTGTCCGAGTGTGTGTGTGTGTGTGTGTCCGACTGTGTGTGTGTGTGTGTGTGTGTGTCGTAAACCCATCTGTAAGTAAACCAAATATCATTTTCACTATGCAGTCATTCAAACCATGTCAGCTTGCTTCAATGGGAAAAAAAAGCCTCCTGTACATACACAGATTTACGGATAAACTGGAGTTAGCGACAGTGTGTGTTTTTTCTTTTTCATGCCCCCCCTCCCCTCCCAGTGTGATTAACGTCACCGCCTTCAGCTAGTTCACAGAGAACAGAGAGAGCAAGAGATATGTTTGGAATGAGCTGACAAATATTTAAGGATTGTATTGGGGTCGGGGAGGGACGGGGGTTAGACTTTGGGTTTGTAGTTTTAGGGGAGATCAATGCTGTAAAGTATATCAATTGCATGTTATTGTCACCGTTGTAAACTGCCATTGTTTTGTTTTTTGTTTGTTTTTTTCTTCCAAGACAACGGTTGGTTGGGGCGGGGATGCACAAAACTTTATCCTTATTTATGATTTTTACACATGTAGTCTGTATTTTGTTTTAGCAAAAATGTTGAATTATTGTGTACTTAGGAAAAGACACACTTCTTTTGCCTTTTGTATGTTTTTTTTTTTTTTAATGTTCTCTGTCAACTTTGCAATATACTTTCTCACTCTGGACCCGTCACTAGTCGTCGTGGAGGAGGAGCTGTATCTTTATTAGCAGACAGTATTTGTTGGAGGAAAAAAAAACGTCTCAACGTCCTGTTTTCCCCTCAGTCACGTGCTGTGTGTGTCTTTTCTTTTCAGTTAGCTGTGCAAGCGGAGAGTGTGTGTGATGTTTATTCGTCTACCAAAAGTCTTTATTGATGGTGATTATTATTAGCTTTTATTTTTGTCCATTGTTTTTTTTTATTATTATGATTACTATGATTACTGTTTTTATTATTATTATTATTATCATCATTCAGGGCAAAGATGACACCAAATTGAACAAAGAAATAAATGGGTGATCCCAGACAGCGCTGAGAGCTGGACAGTGTTGTCCGTCTTTCTAAAGGTTTCTTTTACTGGCGAGGTGGAGCAATCGTTTGTTTTCCTCACCGTTACGCTGTAGTGTCTGTCCACCTTATTCAAAGCGCCACATAAAGACAACCTCTGAACCGAGAGTTTAATAGTATTTTTTTATATTATTATTATCTGTTGTTTTCCTTTGATCAGATATCATGATCGATTTATTTCTTGTTACCCCAGTTTGGGTCATAAAGTGTGTGCTGTTATTTAATTTTTTCCCCTCGTCCCTGCCCACTGCTTTTGGATTTTATTTTTTATCCAGTTTTATTTTATGATTTTTGTTATTATTCTTTCTGGTTTGTCTGATGCTGTAGTAGTGAGCTGATTGGTCAAATACCAGAGCTTTTCTTTTCTTTTTCTAATGCTGAGACTGTCGTGACTGATGTTGCACTTGTGATGGGTTTTATTTTGTTTTTGTTTTGTTTTGTGTTGCAGATTGTTGTGCAGAGAGGAGAATATTGGGTGTTTTCCTTATTTTCTCTTAAGTCACAGCTGTTATTTTATCAATCATAGATCTGTGACACGGAGCAAGAAAAATGATTCTACAGTGTATTTTTTTCACTGATATTTATTTATTGGTCATTTGTATGTTTTTCTTGGTTTGTTTTTATTTGTATTGCTTTTTTGCGGAGGGCAAACAGGACTCAAGGTAGAGGAGTAGTCTCTCATTGGCATTTTACATTTGTGTACAGAAAGCAAAATATTGTATTCAACCATCACACTAACGTACAGTCTATAAAGTAACTAGTTACAGCTAAAAATAGAAACCTACAGCACAGTAAGGTGCAATGTTTCTGGCTTTACTGTGACTGTGACCGACTTACTGACATCCATTATTTTGTTTACTGTTTACCCTCTCAGAAGGCCCCAACAAACAAACTGCTCATGGGTTAAAGCTGAGTAGCCACAGCATGGTGTATTTGAACTCTAGTGCTTTGCTAATAACTCACAGTTAAAGCTTGTATTGTTTGAAACTTGGATGGTTTTTATCAGTAAGTACTGAATGTCAGCTACAAAGCAGACTAGATGTTTTTGTTTTTACGGTTTAGGTATTTCAACTGATGATAACTACTATGATAGTGGACTGATTGGCTTGTTATTAACCTGCACTCCCTGTTAGCGAGGTGGGACACGCCTGCTTTGAAATATCATTGAGGTTTGTTGCTTGGTTTTTCAGAATCCAGTTCTAAGTCTAGATTGCATGACTTATCTAGTTTGCCGGGTGGGGGGAGGATTGACTTCAGTCACTGCTGTTGCAGTTCAGAGGCTTCTTGTATGTACGACGCCATGGATTTATTGTCTTGACAGTTGTATCAATCGACACAGCTTTACTGCCTGTTTCTTTATTTTATTTTTTGTGTTTGTTTGTTTGTTTTTATTTTGTTTTTGGCTGTATTTTATCCCCCCCTCCCCACCCCCCACGAGTCTCATTTCAAACAGAATAAATGCCATTATATTGTGAATACCTCAGGATTTTTTTGGAGAAAAAAAATAATAAAACACTTAAAAATCAAATAAATAAATAAATAAAAACTCATTAAAAAAAAAAAGGAAGCGTCATGGTGGCATGTTTTCTTTTCCAGCAGTGTGTTGGGTTTAAAAAACAAAGATTTCAAATAGCTGACACTCATTCTCTCTCTCTCTCACACACACCACACACACACCACACAACACACCACACACACACACACACACACGGTTTACCTCCATGACAAATTTCACCTCCTCCAGCTTTCTGTTTTAAGTCTGAAACCCAAACTGAGATATTTGAGGAGCTCTACCAGAGCCTCAGCAGACAACTACAGGCCCAGTTGTACTCCTCTGAGCTTCATGTGCCCCTTCATTTCAAACTATATTCACTATTCTCAAGTTTAATTTCATATTTTTGTTTTCCACACATACACACATACAAATGGTTGGCAAACATGTTCTGAATGTGCACACGCTTTAGCTTGTAATTGCCAGGTTTGTCCACAGCGGGGTGCACTCTTCATCAGTGTAAGCCGAGGGTTGAACCACATGAGGAAGCAGAGTGTGTGAGAAATGACAAGTCCCTCCACAACAACCCCTTTTAAATCTGACATTTCCAAACTTGTGTTTAAAATAATCCTGGAGGTATTTGAGCGGGGCAGCAGATGATCGGTGGAGTAAACGAGTGAAGTTGTGTTTGGGTGTAATTCACTGACCTTCTGCCTCTCATTTATCTAAAATAACTCTTAATGACACTTGTTAAATCTGTCCTCTATCCACCAAACACAGGCAGGCTTATGTGCTCAAACATGTCAGAATGAACTTCCATGCAGACCTTTTCTGACAACAGTCCCAGTTGCACTTTCCCCCACAATGAAATTCACCACAATTACCTGCATGACATGACATGACAGGACATGACTCTGCTTTTGCTTAGCTGAAATCTTACACAACAACAGATGATGCATATTTGAATCCTGTTAACTACCTTGAAACACTTCTTTTCTGGTTTGGGGAATGTTATTGTATCTACATTGTTGGCATGTGTATTATGCAGAAAAAAATATATAATTATGATCATCGTACACGGAGGCATTATGAGGTGTGTGAGACAGTTTCCCTGTCCAGAAGCGAGCGGCGGCAAGCTGAGTTATATGTGCAGTGGTGTAACAACAGACTGCGCCCTGTGGCTGTAAAAATGAGCTAACTGTGACGACTGGGTAAAAAAAAAACACAATCGGACACATTACCACCCTCCAAGGTGACACTTGTTTTCACAGTATGCACATTAAAACACCACAATACAAAACACACACAGGTTACAGCTGAAATATATACAATAATGTGTAAAATAGCTGGTATAGTATAAATAGTCTTCAGTGTTGTGACTGTTGGTTAGCTGAGGTTAATTTAGTATCATTTTTATAGAATCAAAGAGGCATATTTACTATATTTTATAGTTTCATATTCAGTATATTGTATGTGTTCTAGTACTTATGTAAAGATAAAAGAGAGTTTTACCAAATGTGGTTGAACAGAAGCTAAATTAATTTTTATAGAGATTTTGTTTGTAAAGCAGGATGGACGGAGGCTGAAAAATGAACTGTTAACAGAAAGCTTCACATTTTTAACTCTATAACTCACATGCTCATATGTACATTGGACTGTTGACACATCGACAGTGTACAAAGGGACACTGGCCTCCAGAAAGATCTCTCTATAAAGCAGTTTCAGTAAGTGATGCGATGTGATGAGTCCTCATTCTGTGTTTCCTTTTTGAGTATCTTTGTGGCAGAGGAACAGAAACACAAAGTGGGAATTTAATACTAAATAGACTGTAACTTTGGAAGATACCTGCTTGATTTGTCTTAACTTTGCACATAATTTTTTAATGTCTAACAAGGGAACTTCTTGCAGCAAGTTCATACATTAAGAACAGTTAAAGTGACTTAGATGCTTTCAATGTGAAGATATTCTTTGAGGGTTGTGTCTAATAAGCTTGTTTGTTACCAACATGTCACCTGATCTGATACCTTTGATACAATAAAACCACATCAGAACAAGGATTCAATAAATCTAAAGTATTGTGTATTATAGCTTTATGTGTATTGCCTGCAGTGTACATTTGTCATAAAACAAAGTGTATGTACACAGCTTATAATCCTCACAGTGTGTTTGTGTGTGTGTGTCCTTGCTCTCTTTCATTCATGCTGCGACATGCCGCCCCTATGTTTCTATCAGCTCATCTTTGATGTGTGACAGATTTGAAAACCACAGGAGGACCGGGGCTCGGGGTAATGACCGGGTTTTTGAAAAGAAACTTTACACTCTGCAGCAAAAAAAACACAGCTGTAGACCACACCTCCTCCCTCCACCTCTCAGAAGCCTTCTCTTTTTCTGGAAATCTTTTTCTTTCTCTGTCTCCTCTCTCTGACCATATATGGTAGGAAATTAAACCATTGGTGGATGGGAGACAAAGTGCAGGTAGACACTTCCTCTTGTTTGGGATGTGTTGTGGTTGATACACTAAGACTGTTTCTCTTTTTTAAAAATTAATTTATAGTTTTTGTTAAGTAAAGAGTTAGATAAGTTAGACTTACATCCTGTGAGAGACAATTACTGCACTGTATTTACACTCTCACACATTAACCTGTCACTAAACTCATTAAGTAATCAATATATGAACACACTGTAGGACTGTGTGGCAGTCACACATATTGGTTTATATTAGTTTAATCTCTCCACAGACGGTAATGTGTTTTGTGTCATATTTCCATCTTGGACACATCAGCAGTGCCACACCCAGTGCTCCTGTTGCAGGTACCAACGAGGCTCTACATTCCTACACACACACACACTCACACATTATCTGACCAGATGCTCCTGTAAAACAACACTTTACTCCCTCTGTATATGAGTCATTGTAAGTGAAGGTGCATGTTTGTCATCTTGAGCTGATAAATTATAATTAATCAATAATCAACCAGTTGTTTCACTTTTAATAGTGAATGTAATTTGTTATCCTATTTTTTTTATTATTTTTATTATTATTATTATTAGTAGGAATAGTAGTATGTGACAGTCCGTAATGTTTGGCTTTAATTGACTTTCCTCACATCACTGTTTAAGGTAAATGGTAATATTAAGCCTGGTTTTGGGCTGCATAATGAACCCTGCTGCCTCAGTACACCAAACAGATACAGATCTGATAAAGGGGATGAGATTATTTCCTGTTTAATATTCCATGCTGTCAACAGTTTTCTCTATTGCAG
>NW_023339729.1:11914339-11919468 GCF_004916995.1 Morone saxatilis | reverse complement strand
CTTTATGTAGTATTACTAGAAAGTTTATATAGTATGATTATAGTTTATAATGCTTGACCTCAAAAACCAGGATGATTAAGTGTGCTCAGTTTTATTTTTATTGATATAATGTGTTAATATATTTTAATCCTGACAGCTCATGTTGGAGAGAATGATCTAATTTGTTTGTTTTATTTTTTTAAAGTTTGTCATCTTAAAGTAGGATTTAGTGGCACATAGCGGCAGAGCTGCAGATTGCAATCATTTAGAGAAACGTGGCCATGAGACAACGTGCCCTATATAGAGCCAGTGTTAAGTTTGTCCATTTTGGGCTCCTGTATAAACATGTCGGACTCTGTAGAAGGAGATCTGCTCCCTCTGTAGATATAAACAGCTCATTAGGTAAAAAATTATTAATTTGAGATTATAAAAATGACTCACTCAAGGTAATGAAAACAATTCCATGTATATCTTTTACTATATTCAGTTTCTGCCAATAGATCCTCATGTTACACACTGGACTTTTTAAATAGTCAAATGTGCAGCCTCAGATGTAGACTACAAGGTTTATGTTGTGCAGGATTGCATTTAAAAAGTGCTTTAAGGGTTTTAAAGCCATATGAACAGGAAGAATGATAACTATGGCTGACAATATAAACCTTTAACAACTTTTAATTAATTCAAAAGAGACAAAGTCAAATGCATTTGATAGTTTGTCAATTTATTGCATTAAGGCATTTGATACAATATAGAATAGCCTTTTCATATTGGCATCAACATGACGTGTAATTACTTTGATAATACAGAGTTAGGGTATCATATTCAATCTAAAACATGCAGGTTTGAACTCAACATTCAGAGGCTAATGTGCCAATAGAAACCTGCTCTGCTGTGCAAAGCAAAGCACAAAACATAGACCAGTGAGAGCTACTACATGATGACCCACCACCGACAGTTAATACAGTGTAAAACCAGTGAGAATACATACATCAAACAACTTTATCATAGATGATGGTACAAAATCTGTATCAACATTTACACCAACATTGACTGTCACTGATGAACTGGACAGTTTCCACGCTCGTGTTTGTTTCATTTGTGTTGGCATTGTGCAAAATTGGTTTAGGTAATAACATAGAAGGATAACACAGTGAGAGGAAAAGCATACAGTACAGATACAGAGTCATACTGACACTAGCAAATGTGAACTACAGTCTGGAAACTGCATCACATCTCCCAAAAAGACACACATTTGTGTGCAAAACAAGCATTAAAATGTACAGTGTTTTCCCCTCAAAACAGGTACAGTAACAGCACATGAACCTCAAGCACAAATAAAATGAAACTGCTTGTTAGAGGAATATTTTATGATAAAATATACCCATTAAGTAGAAAAATAGACCAAGAAAAGTATGTGTAAAGCTTTTGTAGAAAAACACCATTCACTGACATGGATATGATTATTTGGCCAAATATAAATGTGTTATATGGAAAGTAACCGTAAGGCTATAAGATGATTGTCAAGGGGAATACGAGGCTAGATCCTCTCAGGAAGAGACTTACTTAATAGCTTGCATGGCTAACGTTTTTAACTATGTCTGCATGCTGACTGCGGCCGTTATAATATTTCCCTCCTGGCACTCTTACGTTCACTCAGCTGCAGGCTCAGACACTTCGGTCTGCACGTCCACTTCCTCGTCGCTGTCCAGACCAGAGCGATTCGTGTTACGCCGCACATTGAAGGGCAAGTCACGCCTTTAAAAAACAAACAATTAATGGTTCAAACACAGTCAGGTGCTGCACAAATACGGAACACAAGTAGAACAAATGAGGCATAATGCGAATATTTTAAAGACTAGAATTGAGTGTATGGTCAAAACTTGGAAAAAACAAAACACAAGATGGGGGACTTTAAAAATGATGGTTAAAGACAAAACAGCAGAAATCAAGATATCCTGACATTTATTCCATGGAACAGTTCAAACTCCACGGATCCTACAGTTCCTATTTAACAACTTGTGAGAGCACTACACTCACAGAGCTCCTCCAGAGCCACAGGCTGAATAATAATGTAAAATGTATTTAGTTATCCTTTAAAGTGTTAAATGCTCCACTCTCAACTGAGATGAAAACCATTATGCATTAAGAAGAAGTATAAATGAACGTTAGAAGCCTCTACCTGAGCTTGCTCTTCAGGGTGCTGACTTCACGGTTCATAACGTCTGCTGACTCAGTGGCATCGTCCAGCTCCCTCTGCAGCTTCCTGCGGTAGGCGTTGGCTCGTGTCACCTCCTCTTCTGCCTCCTCAAGCTGACGCTTCAGCTGACGCATTCGGCTGTTTGTCTTCTCCACCTGCAGAGAGAGGGTTCACTTAGTTTGGAGAGCACCAAAACAGGTGCCAAAAACTACAATATTCAGTATCAAACTACACAATGAGACGCCTCTTTTCTTACTTTAATAATGTAGAAGTTAAAAGTAATAGGAGATTGGCGATGAAGCTTACCTGGTCTTTGTATTGATCTGTGTTGCGCCTCTCGTCATCGACTTGTATCATCACTTCTTTCAGCTTCTTCTCTGTCCGCCTGGCCAGCCTGGAGGCCTGCTGACGCTCCCTGAAAAGAGTAGAAAGGCAATGAGGAATTAATACACAATCTCTAGACTCTGAAAGTATAAATAGAACAAAATGTATGATTGATATACCTGATTTAGTAAAGAACAGATGGATACTGAGTTGATCAATATAAGAATCTCTCTCTCTCTCTCTATATATATATATCTATATATCTATATATCTATATCTCTATATCTCTCTATATCTCTCTATATCTATATCTATATCTATTTTATATTGATCAACTCAGTATCCATCTGTTCTTTACTAAATCAGGTATACACAGACAAATTACTGAAACTTAGGATCTAGAGCTGCAGCTCCTATCAAAGAAGATGGAGGTCATGACTGGTTTTCACCATCTGAATTAATTCTGACTAGTTTGCCAGCAGACCACAATAGTTATCAAAGTGTCCATTGCACTGGAACTCACTTTGACTCGATATCGAGCTGGTCTTCCAGCTGAGCGATCTTGGCCTCCAGGGTGGTGATGGAGGATTTATATTTGGACTTGATGGTTCCCTCGAGCTCCTGCAGCTTCAGTTTCAGCTCCTTGTTCTGGCGATCCAGCTGGGAGCGAGTCCCCTCCAGCCGCTGGGAGGAGCTGCGCTCTGCAGATAGCTCTGTGGTCAACTGCTCAGCCTAAAGTCAGAAACAACAACAGAGGCATTGAGTTAAAGTAATGTAGTGATCTCTGTCATCCTGGGAGCTTTGGTACTTAGTGATGTGTTTTTTCCCCTGAGAATAATTCAAGTCCTTTCTGAGGATTTTATCCTGATAAAAGTGTTATTTTTGTTTTCTGTAACTACAGTGTTCTTCTGTTTATTCCAAATAAAGTTTTATTACTGATGCCAGAAGTTTAAACATGTTCCCTCCATTCCACTGATCACAAAATGTTTTCACCTACTTGCAAACAAAATGATCAGCTGCTACGATTTGTCTGAAACATATCTGAGACACTGTGTGTCCTTACCTGCAGAGTGGTTCTCTTCAGACGATCGTTGACCATCTCAGTGTTCAGCTGCTCTTCCTCCAGCTCCTCCTCCAGCTGGGTGATACGAGCCTCCAGCCTCCTCTTCTCATCTGCCAGCAGAGTACTGGCAACAACAAGTGAGGAAGAGGAGTGACAATAGATGAACGAATGAAACCTACAAGTTTGTCTTTAAATGCATAAGCTGACCTTGCAGGGAAACAAGTACACACTCTATACACTTCTGTCTTCATGTACTCTTTATCTTGTGGAACTACAGTATGAGGGACATATTTAGATACATTTGTCGGTGTCGGTTTATTTACTAAAATACGATCTTAAAAAGTATCTGTCGCTGTTGGTTTCATACTTCTTGGTGTTGTTGCTGTTAAGCTCGTCCTGGAGCTCATCTCTCTCGGTCTGAACCTGTCTCTTGAGTTTCTCTGCATTGGCCAGATCCTGGAGGAATCAGAAGAAACGGGTATGTCAAGACTTGGTTGTTGGGACAGTTCACATGCACAGAGAATGAGCAGGCACAGGAGATGGCCTTTTTTATGGTTACCTGTAAACAACGTGGTAATTTAAGTTAATCACGTTTTCCAATGTAAACATGCTTCATAGTAGAACATGGTTAGAATCACAATATATAGTATCATCCAATTAGGTCACATGGCTAAAAACATTCAATTATGAACTGCTTGACATTTGTATAGATGTTTTTTGTTAGATATTAATGCATAATTACCATCCTATAATATCCCATGTAATACTCATCTTCTATTATATCTAGTTGAGTCTATAACTGTAAGAACTTTCCCCACATCCAGTCCTGTTTTGTAGTTTTAAGTTCTTATTTTCATTATTACTTTCATACCTCCTGGAAGTGCAGGGCGTCTGCCTCCATGGCCTTGAGCTTCTTCTCTGTCTCCTTGGCCGCATTGACGGCTTCGTCTCTGGACAAACGCAGGTCATCCAGCTCTCTCATCAGATCTTTCATTTGGGCCTGGAGAGTACACATGCAGGCAATAGTGCTGTGGTTATACACCCAACATTGTGGACCACTTGGGCAATACTTTTTGCTTGTGTGCACTGTCTATTTTACCTGGAGTTTTTTCAGCTGTTTGAGGGCGTCATCACGGCCCCTGTTGGCAGCATCGATCTGGAGTTCGAGCTCAGTCAGGTCCATCTCCAGTTTCTTCTTGGATGAGAGGGCCTGAGTACGCTGCCTGCGTTCATCCTCCAGCTCGACCTCCATCTCACGCACCTGAGAGTAAATAGGATATTTAGTCAGTCAAACCACGATTCAGCATTTTCTTCCGCAATGGTACTTGAACGTTTTATTTACTCTACAACCATACAGTGGTTTGTCAATCAATCAATCTGAATCAGAATCAATCTGATTCTGATTCTGATACAGTGGTTTGTGAATGGTACCTGTTTAACCAGCTGTTTCCTCTTCTCCTCTCCCTGCTCGTCTCTGGCTTGCAGGTCTCTGTCAAACTGGGCCTTCATGGCCTGCATGTTGACCTCCAGACGCAGTTTGGCATCCTCCGTGGCCTGCAGCTCATC
>NW_023339729.1:11912025-11914239 GCF_004916995.1 Morone saxatilis | reverse complement strand
GCGGCTGAAGATCAGAGACAGAGACGAGGCTTTTTTTTATTTCTTCTTCCTCAGCAGGTTGTGAACGGAGTGCCGTCGAGCAGGACCTCGCTGCTGCAAACACGGATACAAGAAGACGAACCGAGCTCACCTACAGTGCCTGCAGCTGAAACCAGGTGTGTTTACCATTTGTTTTTCTACAGGTAGAGAGAGCTGAGTGGTTGTTAACTGTGTCTACGGCAGGTGGGCGAGAAAAAAAGAGCTGAGTGAAGAGAAAAGACATTTTTAAGTTGAGTAGAAATCAATGAGCACCTGGCCAGGTGTTCTTATCAGAGGAGCCCTTTAAACCCGCGCATGCTCATTTATCGCCGGATTGTCTCTGAATATTGATTTATTTGAGTGGATTAAAGGACTTTTGCTGAGTCAAGATTTACCGATGATTATGACAGCTTAGCCCAATAAGTCACTTCTCTTTGTGGTGACGGACAACTCCCAGTATAACCAGTGACACCGAGCCACCAGTATAACATGGATATAAAGAATAAAGATTACTTTAAACTGGTGGGTAATAAATGTAGCACTTTGCTTAACAATGTTACTAAATGCTGTACAGAGGAAACAATAAAAAGCCAGCAAGGTGGATAAATTAAAAGATAAATGCTGTTGAGTTTACCTGTATGGACGGGTTGCATGTTTGTTTTATTTACCACAAAATGATAATAATGCACAGTGACAACAACAGCAGAACAGAACAAGAAAAACGGGCCCCTCCTGTGGTATGAAAATTCATGTTTCACGGTTTAGACTTTAGTTTGTGTCTATTATATTTACTCAGTTTGCATCCTGCAGTGTGATTTGTCCTGTTGTTTGTCAGGTGGTTTGCATGAGATGATCTCTCTCTCTTTTTCTTTCATAATACTAACTGCACACACCCTGCTGCTGTGTGTGTGTCTGTGTCTCTGTGTGTCTCTGTGTGTCTCTACCCTCAGGATATAAAATTGACATGGAGTCACAAAAGAGGATTTTGCGTTGTTATAATGAATGAGTAGTTATTATGTCTGACACGAATCTTGTTGATTGTTTCAGCTTTGTTTCCTCTCATGACTTGTGAAATAGTTTGCTGATCAGAATCTTGTCTTCCTCTTTTTGTTCAACCCGGAAATTAAACATTTCTGCCACGTGCTGGGGAACCTCCCATAACCACTTAATGCATGAAGTGAAGTACAAACATCTTTTTTTATGCCTTCCACTTTGTTTCAACCTGTAACATCTACAGAGAAGCTACGTACCCATCCTGCTCCACGCCAACCGCTGAGCAAGAAATTAAACATCTTCTCATTCACTGAACTCATACTTTGACTAATCCCCAACGTCAGCGCCACAACACTGTCCATCTCTTATCAGTCCCTCACCCCGCCAGCCTCACCTCAGCAGCCTGGGCTGCAGGTGGCAGGGCTCGTGCCCTCTGTGTTAGGTAAAGGATAAAGCAGGGGATTGACTGGCAGCCAAGAACAGGAGATGCTGTTGAAAAAAAGTTCACGATAAGACGGAAGAAGAACACAGGAGACACGGATTGAACAGGTCCGTGCAGACAATAGGAATTCATCTGCAGCAAATCCCTCAAACTTTGAGGTTAACAAAGGGGAGGGGCTTTACATACTGCTTTTCAGACTTTACATGTTGGTTCTTCACCCTGAACTCAGCAGAGGTTTTTGGGATGTGTTGATTTGGATTCTAATGACGAGAATCGGTACAGCAGAGAGGATGTGAAGATTGAAGTACTTCATCTGCTCCTTTTGAACCACAGAGTGTCAAAATGAGCAGAGGCCGAGTTTTTGCAACTTCCTGAGGAAGTTAGCCCAGGGATGGTTTTAACAGTGAAGCCACAAATGTGAATGTCACACGTTTGGTTTTTTTTCAGTGTAGGCTTCTTGTTTAATGTTTCTGTGGTTTGAGTATTCATGGTGCATTCATGCCCTTCTATGTACTTACGTAAATACGCGACGCTCTCAGTGGTCTCTGACCCCTGGGAATGCTGCAGTTTGCAGGATTTTCGCGCTACATGATCAAACCAGAAGTAATGTTACTGCGTTCCTCTTCCTCCCCCACTGATCTTCAAGAGTCTGAGCACTTAATGAACTTAAGAGGGACACAGATGACACCTTGTGCACTGATCCCTTTATCCCTCACTCTGTAAACACACACAACACAACACACTGTCTTTATCTCTATACA
>NW_023339729.1:11907375-11911960 GCF_004916995.1 Morone saxatilis | reverse complement strand
ACACACACACACACTTCTGCTGTACAAACATTTATGAGTTATGTGAATTCTCAGGTCTTCTCTTAATCATTTCCTGGGGTTCTTCCCTGTTGTTCTCTGTACCGACTATAAAACTCAACAATATAACTCGTATATGAATCCACTAAGGTGTCGGCATTATTGCTCCTATTTGGATTATTTAGAAATGTTTATCCTGATAAAATCTCTCACCTGTTGAAAGTAATATTACGAGGCTCCAGATCTTTAAATGCCATATTATTTTACTTTGATTCTCTTCAATTATCTATATCAGTTTTTTACGGCCATATACACCCAGTGGGTTTTTAATAAGTCACTCAGTGGTTCCCAAATTGGGTGTGGCAGGATAGATTATATTTCTGCTACCAACCTATGACCTTTCTCTAATCTTAGTTTCTTTATTGCCAAACCCTGCATAGCCAATCAAATAATCCAGAGAAATCATTACTCGTAACTCATCTCAGTTTATTTTATTAGTTTATTGAGTCAACTGCTGTGCTAGAGCCACTGTCTAAGTCTCGATAGAGATTGGTGAAGAAGTTTCTATTGAATGGAATGACTTACTGTCACATGTTAAATACCATCAACAGACCTTTTTTTTTTTTTTTAAATTACAAATCAAGCTGCTCATGCAGTTAATATTTACTTTAAACACAATGACTTTTAGGAGTCTAGAAAACAAGATGACACATCTGAAGGGAAGTTTCCTACAAACAATGAATTAGTTCAAAATAGTGTTCGGAGCAGACTCCACATGATGGATTTGATATTTTTAGTTATTCTCTCTTTTCTAATTTTTTTTCGGATGAAGCTTTGAGTCTTTCTCCTGGGTGTGGTCGGGGAATAATGACATTTCTCTCTCTGCCCAGACTTGCTCCCGACATTCCTTCCTGCCTCTCTGCCTGCAAAGCATCCCTGCACCAACCTTTTTACCAGCTCTTTTACATAACTCTAGAGGCTTCAAATGCACAGAGCCAGTCTCACTGTCCCAAAGCACAATTATATGTAATAGCTGCACATTAATTACCTGTGGCGGAAATTGCGACTCTAAAGAGAGCTGTGGATAATGAAGAGTGGGAGGAAGAGTCGGGAATTTGTGGAATTCTGTGTAATGAGCTGGTGAAGAAGGAATGTGAGTCAGACAGGGAATATAGGATGGAGCCGCACTGTAGAGCTCAGAGGAAAAGTCATTAATTGTTCTGTCTGACTGTGTTGAGCCTGAGGTCATGAATACTTTTGACAAGGGGTAAAATGAAACAAATGACGCTGTGGGATTTTTCCTCTGATCATACAGTAACATCTGGATTGTTAACGCTCCAGTTTTTACCTGTTCTCTCACCTTTTCTCAACATTGAAGAGCACAGTTTATAGGTCATAGAGTGAAGAGGTGAAATATGAAAACAACAGCTGTTGTGGTCGTAATGTGCCCGAACTTGTGCCGTATCTTCTGTTAACTTCTGACTGTGCAGTCAATTTCACTTTAACGAGATCGCTCACCCCTCAGTTCATTATTTGTGTGAAAAGTTAGAACCACACGTCGAAGCTACAAACTCCTTCTACAAACTCAACACACGCATTTAATATTGCACCTGATGAGTCACGGTTTTAGTCTCATGACAAGCAGTAATAACAGAGACTGTAGTCACACTTCAGGACACGCAATTAGTAAAGTATTTTTTAGAATGTAATTACTAATTGCGTGTTATATTGCAAGATGTCCAATGCAACACCAGCATATCTTAATTATGTTAAGGACAGAAATAATTGCAGATGTTTTTGCCTTCATTCGATTGCAAGAGTTGAGAAATGACAGGAAATGAAGAAAGAGGAGGGATGACATGGCAACAAATCCGGGCTCGTAGCGTCAGTGTCGAGTTTTATCTGTGGCTTTATTTTTGTGGGTGTTTGTTTCCTGTTTTAGTAATTAGGGTTGGTTGATTGTAACTTCCATGTTTAATGGATTATGTACAGAAAATGCAAAATGGTAGAAAATGTTATTAGGACTGTTATGACTGCGGTACAGTGTAAAGGAGATGTTTCTGGTCTCTGTGTATTGTGTTTAATGTGGGATCTGAAGCCACGTACCCTGTGAAATATCAATTATTATATTATTTTTGATTTGTTGCCTCCAATTGACTAGTCAAAATTGGTTCATATTTAGTTAAAATTCTGTCTTGCTCTCTTTCTAAAGCTACCATGACGGACGCAGACAAGTTCCTGTATGGGGACCGCAGTGGGGCGAACAACCCTCTGGCCCAGGCCGACTGGGCCACCAAGAAGCTGGTGTGGGTCCCCTCTGAGAAGCTGGGCTTCGAGGCCGGTTCCGTGAAGGAGGAGCTTGGAGACGAGTGTGTGGTGGAGCTGACGGACTCTGGCAAGAAGGTGAAAGTCAAGAATGTGTAAAATGAGGTTGTTTTTAACAGGCAACTAAATAAAATGTTTCCAATATCTGCGTCTTGTTCTGGAAGCTCGTCTGACAGGTGTGTTGTTTCTGTAAATCTCAGGTGAAGGTAAACAAGGATGACATTCAGAAGATGAACCCACCCAAGTTCACCAAGGTGGAGGACATGGCGGAGCTCACCTGCCTGAACGAGGCCTCTGTGCTGCACAACCTCAAGGAGAGATACTACTCCGGACTCATCTATGTGAGTTTGATACAGATTTCGCTTCATGTTTTTATTTCAATTTATTGTGTGCACTCTTAATATGCATTAAAACACCTCTCTGTAACTGTCCTCTGTCTTACTCAGACATACTCTGGTCTCTTCTGTGTGGTGGTCAACCCATACAAGTATCTGCCCATCTACACTGAGGACATAGTGAACATGTACAAGGGCAAGAAGAGACATGAGATGCCCCCTCACATCTACGCCATCACAGATACGGCCTACAGGAGCATGATGCAGGGTACCACAGTTGTATATCTGTACAGTGTGTTCAATGTTGCTACTAATAATAATCAATTCATAAATAAATAATTTTAACCAAAACATATCAGAAATTACACTGTGATTTAACTTGATATGCAGTTGGCGATTCATTTTCAGGTCATTTCAGACCTCCACAGCTTACACACACACACACACACACACACACAGTTAAACAGTCGCATGTTGTGTTATTCTCACTTTTGGCTGCCTGTGTTTTTCTGTTGTGTCAACTTGTTTTTTTTTTTCCTGATCAACATTTTTCCTCTTTCTCTTCCCCTCAGATCGCGAGGACCAGGCCATCCTCTGCACGTACGTTACCCTGCTCTCTCTACTGTCTTCGCAGTAACTTGTAGGTTTAGAACAGTGTACAGTTTTTAGTGGTCAGTCTTTTTCTATCGGTTGTAGGATCAAGATTAAACATTGTTGTCCCTTCTGAAGAAGAACAATTGAGCGACATTTTTATTGAAGGTCAGTCTCGCCTGCAGCTTTATTTAGTTTCCGTTCTGGAGCCTTAGATCACATCACATGATCTCTGTCAGCAGATAGTTTGCCAGGTTGTCTTGGAATCCAGTGTTTTTTGAGCTCCTACAGATTTCCATCTGTCCATGTTCGGTAAAGAAATTAAGTTCAAAGTTCGTTCTTGACTTTGGAAACTTTTTTCTTGTTTTATATTTCTGCAGGCAATGAAAAAAAAGTCCAACGTAATGATTTGTTGTTGCTTTTAATGGCCCTACCAGTATTTGCCCCTATCATGTTGTTCAGCATACTGTAATGTTTCTACGTACTGTGTCTTTTTCTTCAGTGGAGAATCAGGAGCCGGGAAAACCGAGAATACCAAGAAAGTCATTCAGTATCTTGCTCATGTCGCCTCGTCTTTCAAGTCCAAGAAGGATCAGGTCAGTAAAAACATTATTGTTTTGGGGTTTTTTTTTGTCCTTTTTTATGTCATGTCCTTTCCTCTTTTTCTCCTGATGGTTCGTCTGAAGATTTGTAAAGACCACGCTGTAAACCCCCCTTTGTATCACCACTGCTCTTTTAAATTTTAATTAATCTGTATAATGTAGTCTAGCTGAACAAGCGGTGCGACTGCTGCACATTCCTCTTTCAGGCCTCGACGTGCCTGCCTCACCTCTCCACGCTGACTTAAAGTGAAGCAGAACACAGATGTGTGTGTACTTGTACTCGTAATCTATATAGATTGTCTCACAAGACTTTACATGAAATGCTTAACAAATAATTTCTCCATTAATCATCAGGTGACACCAGGTTTCCTCTGTAGTTGTGTAATTTGTGTGCTAAGGTTTGTATTAAATGTGTTTCAACTCTGTCCTTTTTCACCTTCTGTCCAGGGCAGTGCAGTTTTATCACATGTGAGTTGATCTCTACGACTCCATACGCATGGTGTCTGTTTATTTACTGTTCTACTAACAAGAAATGTTTCATTGTCTTTGTCTGGGCTTTCAAGGGAATGCAATAAACATTTAGCTATTTAAATATAACCTGTGTCTTCCTAAGGAATAGTTTTGAGAAATATGTTTATTCATTTTCTTGCCGAGAGTTGGACAAGAAGATTGATATCATTCTAATGTCTGTATCTTAAATATGAAGCTGGTTAGCATAAAGACTGGAAATGGGAA
>NW_023339729.1:11907004-11907271 GCF_004916995.1 Morone saxatilis | reverse complement strand
TATGCTTAGCTAAGCTAACTGGCTTTAGCTTCATGTTTAGCATACACACGTGAAAGTGGTATCAGGCTCATCAAACGCTCGGCAAGAAAGCAAGTTGGCGGATTTCCAAAAATATCAAACTATCTTTTAAAAATAAGAAACTAAGCAAGGAGCTTCAAAAGATTTACTCCTCATAAGTTTGAATAGTTTAAAATCCAAAAACCAGTTTTCTATTTATAATAAAGAGTCTGGTATTTGTTCTGAGGATAAAGAAATACGTCAACAATT
>NW_023339729.1:11906711-11906975 GCF_004916995.1 Morone saxatilis | reverse complement strand
GTGGTAACCTAATCTGAGACTGCTGAAACACACCTTGGTGTTTGTGCCTATAGTTTTAAAGCTGTATCAGATGACAGTATCACAGTCCACCCAGCAGCTATTTTTTCCTCCCAATCTGGTCAGTCTTGATTTTGTCATTGTTATGTATAGTATGTAGCTTGTTTGGGGTGTCACAGTACACTCCTGCATTTCCGTCGGGGGATCTTGGCTAACTGGCCTGTGTGCTTTTGTGTTCTCTTGTTTGTGCCGGCATGGACAAGGAGT
>NW_023339729.1:11906050-11906555 GCF_004916995.1 Morone saxatilis | reverse complement strand
TGTCTGTGTGTGTCTGTGTGTGGTTGATTGGGCAATGATAACGTGCCCTGAGGTAATTCTTTTGAATATCCAGCTTTTTTAAAATAAGATGAACAAGTTATTGCACATAGCTTATGTTTGTGTTCACTAATGAAAGATCTGCAGCGCTGCAAGCAAATGCATGTTTCACTGACTTGACTAATATCCAGCTTCGAGTAATGAGTTATTGGAGTCTATAGTTTTCTCTGAAACTGTCCTCTCTCTCTCAGGGGGAACTGGAGAAACAGCTGCTACAAGCAAACCCCATCCTGGAGGCCTTCGGCAATGCAAAGACTGTTAAGAATGACAACTCCTCGAGATTTGTAAGAATTACTTGAAGCGCCTAACATTCATGTCTAATAAGAACCAATTAAAATAAATGTGAAATGCACATCTCAAAGTATGAGTTAAACACCCTTCAAACCAATAAGAAGAGCACAGAAAAAACAGAAATCACCTTTCAATCATCTTTTAATATGAAAAATTC
>NW_023339729.1:11894368-11905961 GCF_004916995.1 Morone saxatilis | reverse complement strand
CAGGATCAACTTTGACGTCAACGGATACATCGTCGGAGCCAACATTGAAACTTGCATCCTTTTTTTAAAAAATATGCTACTTGCTAATGTAAAGTGTTAAAGGCTGGATTAACCTGCCAGGTTGTCCCGGGTCACAAATCAGCTTCCCCGAAGCAATTCTGGCAAAAGTGACACAAACCAATCAGAATTGGCATGCTGTAATGCTCCGCTGCATCAGGTTTGCTGTCAGTTAGTTTGTGATAATTTGACTCAGCAAACTTGTGAGGGCCCTGAGGGCCTTCTGGTTATCGAGCCTTGCTTCTGTACTAAAGATGCTGTTGTGTCACTGCGTTTGCTTTTGCATTTGTTTGTCCTTGACTGAAATGTTACCAGATCTGCTGGAGAAGTCTCGGGCTGTCCGACAAGCTAAAGACGAGAGGAGCTTCCATGTCTTCTACTACATGCTGTCAGGAGCAGGGGACAAGCTGCGCTGTGAGACATTTTATTACTACACTATGTGAATGAAAGTAGAAATAAATAGGGAGGATATTAATAAAGTAACATGTGAAGTAGCAACAAGTAGAACCCTCTCAGCTCAACGTGTCTCTGAATTGGTCAGTTCTCCATAAATAACCTTGTCCTCTTTTTCACCATCTAGCTGAGTTGTGTCTGGAGGATTACAGCAAGTACCGTTTCCTGTCCAACGGAAACGTGACAATTCCTGGCCAGCAGGACAAGGACCTGTTCACTGAGACAATGGAAGCCTTTCAGATCATGGGCATCCCAGAAGATGAAAGAATTGGTACCTATCGTCTTACTTTTTGATTTACTTATAGAGCTGTGACAAATAAGTTATTTTAAGTAACAATTACAGGTTCCTGGAGTTTCTGACCTCTAGTAGCACTTTGGAGCTGTCTTTAAAAAAAAAAAGCATATTCACTTGACAATCATATGACTAAAAAGTTTAGGAAGATGGAATTAGAAAATGAAAACATCAAAAAATGTCCATCATGGACTGATCGATTAATTATCTAATTGTTGCAAACCACTTGAGTGGTCCTTCACCTTTTTATTATGGAGCTTTATGAATATCTTAATTATAACAGAATTAAGGTTTAAGGAGTGAGATTATCAAAAGTATGATATGGTGGCACATATTCATACAGCATGGGATCATTTCCTCTGCAGCACACAGTGACCTCTTCTGTTTGTTTGTCAGGTCTGTTGAAGGTGGTGTCGGCTGTGCTGCAGTTGGGGAACATGAGCTTCAAGAAGGAGCGTAACTCTGACCAGGCCTCCATGCCTGACGACACAGGTACACACATTTACACATCATCATCATCACTCCGTTTGCTCAAAGCTTCCCAATTTATCCAAAATCCACCTTTACAACCTCCAACATGATCCTCATGTTTCACCCCCAGCTGCCCAGAAAGTGTGTCACCTGCTGAGCATCAATGTGACCGACTTCACACGAGCCATCCTGTCTCCCAGAATAAAGGTCTGCATCAAAATCAGTACATAAAAGTTTATTGACATTCAAAATGTTACTCAGAAATGTCTCCTCCCTTTTCCCACTTTGGTTCGGACCTGGTGTTTTTTTGTGTCTTAATCCCAAATGAATTTACAAGATTACATGTAATGATAATTTTAGTATCGCAGGCTGACATTTGAGTTCTTCTTTTTGCAGGTTGGCAGGGACTATGTCCAGAAGGCCCAGACCCAGGAGCAGGCTGAGTTTGCTGTCGAGGCTCTGGCCAAAGCCTCTTACGAGAGGATGTTCCGCTGGCTGGTGTTGAGGATCAATAAGGCCCTGGACAAGACCAAGAGACAGGGAGCCTCTTTCATTGGCATCCTTGATATCGCTGGATTTGAGATCTTTGAGGTAAGGTGTTCTGGGCTCGACAGATTTGCTCTGGTTGGGTCTCTGTTGGGTCTCTGTTGGCTCAGCCGGTCTGTGTGTCTGTCAACAGCACAGGAGTCTGTTGATGCTGCATCTTAGAGAGGTGTCAAAGTTCATTCAGATTAAAAGAGGCAGACTTGATTCACAGAAAACTCAGTGGGGCCGCATCTGAAGAGCAGATCCAGTAATGCAATAATAACAATAAGTTAAAAAGCCGAGTGTGTACTATGCTGGTAGGGTATTTAACAGTGTCCTTGTACTGTAAGACTCTGGAGAGACACAGCAGGTAAAACCTGATGAACAGGCAGGGTGTCGACCATGTCTGCAGTCCCATCACCCTCCAGACGTGGAGGGGGCGTTTCAGGAAAACTTGCTGTTGCTGGTCATGGTTCTCTTATTGAGAGGAGAGGAACATTAAAAGTGTAGCAACAGCAATTTGCAGATATGAACTGTTTTTATAGTTTTACGGCAGGGAGGGTATGTGAGGGAGTATCCATTAGAAAAACATATGAATACAAAACATGATTATCAGTGCACAGACACAGAAAAACCTTGGCAATCAGAAACTTTGTCGATGGTTCAAACAGAAAGCAAAGACACGTCATTTGCGCAAATTTGACTGTTTGTGCTTATTTGCCCCAAACAGTCAAGCTGTATGCTAGCTAGCAGTGGACCGTGTCTGTGTCTTTTTCCATCACTCACTCTGGTTCTTACAGAAACAAGAGAACATGTGGAGGAAAATTACAGTATGTTAATATTAAAATGTAAGGAGCAGAAACAAGTACATTATTGTAATAAAAAAATGATTAAACATTTACTCGAATATATTTTAAAGATATATTGATATTCTGGCAGTTGAGTAATTGTTTCTTTTAATTCTCTCCTACAGCTGAACTCGTTTGAGCAGCTGTGTATCAACTACACCAACGAGAAGCTGCAGCAGCTCTTCAACCACACACCAATGTTCATCCTGGGAGCAGGAAAGGAGTACCAGAGGGAGGGCCATCAGAGTGGAGCTTCATCGACTTCGGCCTCGACCTGCAGCCCTGTATCGACCTCATTGAAAAACCTGTAAGTTGTCTCCCAGCTATTATTCCTCCTCAAGAACAGGATCTGTCTGTCACATTAAGAGCTTCCTGCAGAAGTCACTGCCTCTAACTGCACATAGATTATTGATTAGTCCGGATTCCTTTGAACTTGACTGACGTGTGTTTGTCCTATTTGTTTTTCCCACTGTTCATTACAGGCCGGTCCACCAGGTATCTTGGCTCTGCTGGATGAAGAGTGCTGGTTCCCCAAAGCCACAGACAAGAGCTTTGTGGAGAAGGTGGTTCAGGAGCAGGGAACTCACCCCAAGTTCCAGAAACCAAAGAAACTCAAGGACGACGTTGATTTCTGCATTATGCACTATGCTGGAAAGGTCACTGACACTCACTTTGTTTGTGTTGTTGAATGAATTTTTAATAATGTATTTATTTGGATTTGAGCCTATTGAACATGTGTATTTGGACAACATTTCTCTGCTCATTTAGTGGCTGTATAGTTTTTTTTCTTGGCCAAAGTCCTAATTTTTCATCTTGACAATATAAGTCAGTTAATATACAAGTTCCTGATGTTCCTGAGTGAACTTGTCCTCCTGGCCTGCAGACGTCTAAAGTCAGTGAATGATAAATGATTACCACAGTGGTAAAATAAGTACTCAGATCAAAGTATTATCACCAAAGTTTACTTTAAAGTATCTAAAGTAACTCCTAAAGCAGAATGGACTCGAGAGTGATATCTTGTTAAAGTTATTACATGCATACTCCGGGTTTTTACAGTTTGGTACTTTGATCTGTAAGAATCTGATTTTATTAATTGATCATAAACTTTTATTCGAACAATCTTTATTTGCAATTTCACTTGTAATTGTATGTCATATTAATGTACTGGTGTAAAAATTATCCTTTTAAATTTAGTGTAGTAGAGGAATTTTTAGCATAAAATGGAACTACTCAAGTACAAGTAGCTGAAAATTACTGTACTGTACTTTAATTACTAGATGGCTGCAAAGTAACAACATAGTCTTCAAACACAAACTTCTTTACCAATTACTCAGCTTATACTCATGATTTGAAACTCTCCTCTGGTGCAGGTTGACTACAAAGCAGACGCGTGGCTGATGAAAAACATGGATCCTCTGAACGAGTGTGTGGCCACTTTGCTCAATCAGTCTACAGACAAATTTACTGCTGACCTGTGGAGAGACAGTAAGTCCTGCAACTGATTCCAAAATATCAACTTGCATTTGCATCTATACACTTGTCTACCAAGTGTTTGTTTACATTTGTCACCTTAAAATAACCCTCAATTAATACTAGTAAAATGTAAATACTGAAATATACGAATAGTAGAAAAACATTTGTAAGCACAAGACCTTCTGGTGTTTGTCAAAAGAGCTGCAGTCAGCTGAAGCAGGATTATTTGTATTTGTTATGCAAACATGTTATGAGAAATAATGATAGATTTAATTTCCGTCTCATAAAACACACTTTTATTGTTTCACAGTGGACCGTATTGTCGGCCTGGATAAGGTGGCAGGGATGTCGGACTCCATGCACGGTGCGTTCAAAACCCGTAAGGGCATGTTCCGCACTGTGGGTCAGCTGTACAAGGAGCAGCTGGGTAACCTCATGGCCACACTCAGGAACACCAACCCGAACTTCGTCCGCTGCATCATCCCCAACCACGAGAAGAAGGTACAGGACGACTTAGTGTTGTTTGCATGTGTTTTGTGTCGTGGTGCAAGTGAATGTACTAATGTGCACTGGCACATATGTAACTATAAGACAAGAATGAGAGATCTGAGACATGGAAATAAGTGTTCTACTTCACTTGACGTGTGGGCATGCACCAGTAAAAGAACCACTACTCATTTGAGTCCTGACACATGTATTAGACAAGTTTATTGCACATCCTGGTGTCACAAATGTGTGATTCAACTCAACAAACAAACAAAACTATTACTACTAATAAATAATAAAAAATTTGACTGAACACACAAACCGCTCTTTGATGGTGCTTTATGTATCTTTCTTCTCCAGGCAGGTAAACTCGAGTCTCACCTGGTTCTGGACCAGCTGAGGTGTAATGGAGTCCTAGAGGGGATTCGCATCTGCAGACAGGGCTTCCCCAACCGCATCGTCTTCCAGGAGTTTAGACAGAGGTAACGAACAATAATACTTAAACACATAAAGATCAATTACTCAAAGTCATTTTCCCCCCTCTAAAGTAATAATCTTCCCACCTTAGCATTTTCAGACAAAACACAACTGACACACATTTATATTTAATTATTTAGATATATAAGATCATTCACAGAACGACTACAGATATAAGACATCTACAGCAGTGAATGTGCACATAAGTCATAAAGTAAAACAATGGACATGTTTTAATTCTAAAAAGAGTCCAACTACTTGAATAATTTGCTTGTCTGTCTCTTAGGTACGAAATCCTCACTCCAAATGCCATCCCAAAGGGCTTTATGGACGGCAAACAAGCCTGTGTGCTCATGGTAAGAACAATAGATCAGTTCCATCAGAAGAAGGCTCATTATTCTCATTTTCAAGCTTCAGGACTTGCCACTGAGTCACTACTGTCTTCCTCATGTCAGATCAAAGCCCTGGAGCTGGACCCGAACCTGTACCGTATCGGACAAAGTAAAGTGTTCTTCAGAGCTGGAGTCCTGGCCCACCTGGAGGAAGAGAGAGACATGAAGATCACTGATGTGATCATCAGCTTTCAGGCCTGGTGCAGAGGATATGTGGCCCGCAAGTATGAAGGATTAACTCAATCCATAACATCAGAAACAAGAATATACTTCTAGACAAAATGGCAAATATGTTATTTATGTTTTGAACTCTAGAGCCTTTGCTAAGAGACAGCAGCAGCTGACAGCCATGAAAGTTATCCAGAGGAACTGTGCCGCTTACCTCAAACTCAGGAACTGGCAGTGGTGGAGGCTTTTCACCAAGGTAAGAGACTAATGAAGGCTGTTACAGTTGCTTTTATCAGTCGACCCAGTAATAGTGCAGCAGTAGTTTAACCATGCTAGTGTCATGGTTACTATCAGAATATAATAATATGACGATATGATTGGTGTTCAACAAGTTCAACAAAAACAAGAAAACTGTTATGAATCACTTGCTCAGTAGACTTTAAATCAAGTTATAAATTATATAGCTGAGCAATGATTTCTGTTGACCCCAAATCAAAACCCCAGATTAACTGTGTGGCAGATAAATTGTGCTGCCTGTCTGATGTACAATAAACAAGCAAAGCACGTTGACACACACATTCTTCAATATTTCACAAAAAATAAAAATAAATCTCCTTTTTAAAAACTAAAAGAACAGGACACTATTAAGTTACTAATTTGTGTATATAGGCTAATATTTTAAATAAACAACTAATTTCTACTATCTGAATTTTGAGTTTTCTCCATTTTATTCTGGTGCCAGCAGGAGTGGGTGTGTATAAGGTTATGGAGTCATGGTGCGCATCCCATTTCTGTTTTTTAAATCATTCATGGTGAGTTGGTAGTGCTCCAAAAGGTGCAGACGTTTTTCAATATTTAGGTGTCACCAAGTTAAGTCTCAAGTCAAATCGAGCCTCCAGGAATATCAGACATATACATATCCAAGTTGAGTTTTTTGCAACTCTATTCCAACTTGGGTCAAAGTCTGAAGTTTATAGCTCTTAGTGCAGATTGTGATTACATGCGTTGACGTCATTTGTGAGATACTGATTTATCTGTAATCTGATTTATCTATATAATCTAATATAATCTTTTTTTAAAAGATACTGACTCTGTCTTGTTTCCTGATTCCATTTCCTCCCCCTGAGGAAAGTACAACATCAGCATGTGTTTTTATTAACGTTTTTTCTTTTTTTTCTTCTAGGTGAAGCCTCTGCTGCAAGTGACTCGGCAGGAGGAGGAGATGCTGGCCAAAGAAGATGAGCTGATCAAGGTGAAGGAGAGACAACTGCAGACTGAGGAGCAGCTCAAAGAATATGAGTCCAAGCAGCAACAGGTAGGAGTCTGCATACTGCTGCAGTAACATATGGGTCATGAATCATTAGGGCAAGTCTTCTTACTTCTGAATGTTGCCACTCTCACTGTAACTTTGACTCCCCTCTGCTAGCTGAATGCTGAGAAGTTGGCTCTTCAAGAGCAGCTGCAGGCAGAAACGGAGCTGTGTGCAGAGGCTGAGGAGATGAGATCTCGTCTGGCCACCAGGAAGCAGGAGCTGGAGGAGATCCTGCATGACCTGGAGTCTCGCCTGGAGGAGGAGGAGGAGAGGTTTACCCAGATGCAAACAGAGAGAAAAAAAATGCAGCAGAACATCACGGTCAGTAAATACAGATACAGGGGATACAGAATGTGACAGGTGATGAAAAAACTTTATTAAAAATGCATTGCAAATTGTTTGTGTTCATCCAGGACCTGGAGCAGCAGCTGGATGAGGAGGAAGCAGCCAGGCAGAAGCTGCAGATGGAGAAGGTCACCACAGATGCCAAGCTGAAGAAGCTGGAGGAGGACGTCATGGTGCTGGACGACCAGAACAACAAGCTCAACAAGGTCTCATACAACATGTTCATTTAACTTTTATAGTACAGTAAATAAAACTAAAAAATAGTCCATACAGTCCAACCAATATTCCAGTGAAGTTGTATGGAAGGAAAGTGCACGGTAAATAAAACGCGAATTACATCTGGGACAACAAGTCATTTTATTTCTTGTTTTTAAACCCCAGGAGAAGAAACAGCTGGAGGAGAGGATCTCAGAGTTCACCACCAACTTGACCGAAGAGGAAGAGAAGTCCAAAAGTTTGCAGAAACTCAAGAATAAACACGAAGCCATGATCACAGATTTGGAGGGCAAGTTATATTTTTTTGTTTGCATTCCACGCCAAAAAACAATATTAAACGAATTAGTTCTTCAAATTTGGGTTTCTTGTCACATGCAGATCGCCTAAGAAAGGAGGAGAAAGTGCGTCAGGAGCTGGAAAAGAACCGTCGTAAACTTGAGGGAGACTCCACTGAGCTCCATGACCAGATTGCAGACCTGCAGGCCCAGATCGCTGAACTCCGAGCTCAGTTGGCTAAGAAGGAGGAGGAACTCCATGCTGCACTGGCCAGGTTAAAAAAGAAATAATTTAATGAAAAATATAAAAAATTTAAATTTAAAGTAATTTGATTTAATTGGTCGTCTCATCTTTCCTCTTCATCTTACCTCCAGGATCGAGGAGGAAGCTGCTGCCAAGAACTCGGCCCAGAAGAAGATCCGGGAGCTGGAGGCTCAGATCTCCGAACTGCAGGAGGATCTGGAGCTCGAGAGGCAGGCACGCTCCAAGGCTGAGAAACACCGCAGGGACCTGGGAGAGGAGCTTGAGGCCCTCAAAACTGAGCTGGAGGACACTTTGGACTCCACTGCAGCACAGCAGGAGCTGAGGTAGTCAAGCCTATGTCGTTTTGCTGCCAGAAGCGTGGGTTGTTTTTTTTTGGGGATAATACTCTTATCTATTGAGAAATTTTAAATCTCAGATGTTTTACTTACTGGATCAGAGGACTGTAAATGTTTGTAGCAAATGATGGTAATTTATTCAATAGTTGTTGATATACTCTGACACCAAAGTGTTAGATGGACAGATTGACCCAAGTCTTCATGTGGAAGGCTCTGAGGGCAACACGATTGTGGAAACATAACAAAAACTATTTATTTCTCTTCTCACATCTCGTTCTTTGTACTTCCTCATTCTGTCTTTCCAGGACCAAGCGTGAGACGGAGGTCACCCAGCTGAAGAAGACCCTGGAGGACGAGGCCAAGATCCACGAGCAGCAGATGGCCGACATGAGACAAAAACACAATCAGGCCTTCGAGGAGCTCAATGAACAGCTGGAACAGGCCAAAAAGGTAACAAATGGGGTGGTCATAAGAGAAATATGTCAATGCTTAACAAACATTTGAATAACACCAGTAACATGTGTGGCACTTTTGCAGAACAAGGTGTCTGTGGAGAAAGCAAAGCAGGCCCTGGACAGCGAGTGGAACGAGCTGCAGATCGAGATGAAGACTCTGACACAAGGGAAGAGCGAGTCCGAACACCGTCGCAAGAAGGCTGAAGCACAGCTTCAAGAACTACAGGTCAAATTCGGAGAAAGTGAACGACAGAGGCAGGAGGCGGCTGAAAAGATGACCAAGATGCAGGTAAAGTGCAGAGTGGTCTCTTCACAGGGAAGGGGGAACGTTTGTGATGGTATTTCGGTGAGGATGGATAGAGTTGCTGATGCAAATTTCATGATTATGATGATTAATTTTCTTTCTCTCTGGTGTCTAGTCAGAGCTAGAAAACGTGAACAACCTCCTGAGTCAAGCAGAAGGCAAGAACATCAAATCCAGCAAAGACCTTTCTTCTATAGAGTCTCAGCTGCAGGACACACAGGTAAAAACACAAATGCATACATGATTTTTACTGCTATTACTACTTGTCTGTCTTCTGTGTAAAGGATAATGCCTGACAGGGTGTCCATTATCAGGAATAAAGGTTCTGGCTGAAACAATTAATCAGTTGTTTTGATAATTAATTGTAATTTTTTTTTTTTAAAACAAAAATGACAGTGTCAGGATTTGCTGCTTTTCTCTATTTTCTAACACTGTAAATAGAGAATAATATAAAAGATACTCAGACATTTTATCGACCAAATGATTAATTAAGAAAGCAATCTGCAAATCAATAATGAAAACCTCTTTTTTGCCTCCTCCATCTCTGCATCTACTGCATGTACTCTTGGATGCTTTTTTAATTGATAAAGGACATATAGAACATATAGTAGATGCAGTGTGACTCACATAATATTCTGGTGTAAATAAATCCACTTAGAATGTTTTTCTAAAGTAGTGTTTTTTTCCGTTTTCCTAACTCCAGGAGTTGCTCCAAGAAGAGACTCGTCAGAAGCTTTCCATCTCCACTCGCCTGAGGCAGATGGAAGACGAGCAGAACAGCCTGCGGGAGATGCTGGAGGAAGAGGAAGAGAGCAAGAAGAATGTGGAGAAGCAGGTCTCCACTCTGCAGGCCCAGGTCGGTCCACAGTGTTACGCTCTCTGTGTGCACAGATTGCACACATCAGCTGTTCTCAGATCTGTACGATTCAAGAGAGTTGATTTTAGAAGTGTCTTAGATCAGTAATAATAACTTTGTGTTGTATTTATAGCCATGCTAGTGACATGACTCTATGGATGCCAGTGTCAGTCAGTAGGTCTGT
This sequence comes from Morone saxatilis, assembly GCF_004916995.1. Classification (NCBI taxonomy): domain Eukaryota; kingdom Metazoa; phylum Chordata; class Actinopteri; family Moronidae; genus Morone; species Morone saxatilis. Next base: position 11,895,772 of record NW_023339729.1, on the reverse strand, counting down.
CCAGATATTTCAGTCTGGACCAAAATGGTGGACAACTATTGCCACAAAATATTTCTACAGTTATTTAAGGTCCCCAGAGTTTCAATTCTAATGACATTCACTTATTCTGTGAAATATCTCAACATTTACATGTTTCCAGACTATGAAACCCACTGACTTTGGTGATCTCCTCACCTTTCCATCTAGCGCCATCATGAGGTTGCCCTTTTTTTCTTTTTTCTTTTTTTTTCTTGAAATGTCTCAAAAACTATTGGATGGACATTTGGTTCAGACATTCAAGTGCCTCTCAGGATAAATTGGAATAAATTTGTCGATCCTCTGAGTTTTCATCTAGCGCTATCATCAGGTCAAAACTAGAATTTGTCCAATACTGGTTTATGACCAAATACCTGCAAAACTAATGACCTCTCTGTCAGTCTCAGCTGTAACTAATTAGCCACTGGGCCTGCTTGTATTTTTCCTTTCATGTCTTTAGCTGGCAGACATGAAGAAGAAGCTGGAACAGGAGGCCTTGTCCCTGGAGGGAGCAGAGGAGGGCCGGAAGCGATACCAGCGGGAGTTGGACAGCATGACGCAGCAACTGGAGGAGAAGACCTCAGCCTACGACAAACTAGACAAAACAAAAACCCGTTTACAGCAGGAGCTGGATGACCTTGTAGTGGACCAGGACCACCTGAGGCAGATTGTCTCCAACCTAGAGAAGAAGCAGAAGAAGTTTGACCAGGTATCAAAGACACAGGGCAAAGACAAACCGTGTACTAAAAGGCTAAATGGACAACTGTCTAGGATGTGTCAAATAAAAAGGTGCAAAGAAAGAAAAGAGAAAATCCCAAATAAGACTCAATCTTTATATTTTATATTTGATTAATATTTAAAAATGACTATTTATTAACCTCTCAAACATTCTTGTGCAATGTTTCTATGATGTCACTTTCATTCAGCTGTATTCAGTTTGAGTTAGTTTTTAACTGCCTTTCCTCTTCTCTCTGTTCCCTAGATGCTGGCTGAGGAGAAAACTATTTCTACTCAGTATGCAGAGGAGCGTGACAAGGCTGAGGCTGAGGCCAGGGACAAGGAAACGCGAGCACTGACACTGGCTCGTGAGCTGGAGACCATGACAGACGTAAAAAATGAGTTGGACCGGGCCAATAAGCTGCTCAAAGCTGAGATGGAAGACTTGGTCTCCTCCAAGGATGATGTCGGCAAGAGTGTAAGGGAAAACTCAACTACAATTAAATGAACTGGATTAGATTAATTTTGCTAAAATGTCCACCCTGGAACCTTTTTGTTACGTTTTATTGATACAATAAATGTTGCTCTTATGAATGCTCTTAACTGAAGTTAAAGTAGAGTACATTGTTGGCATCTTTGGCCCAAAAATACTGAATGTGTAACGATGCCACC
>NW_023339729.1:11888855-11894268 GCF_004916995.1 Morone saxatilis | reverse complement strand
TGGGGGCGCCCCTTGAAACCCCTGTACTATACTTGTTAGTGCCCTCCACTCAGGGTTTTCATAAGCACACTCTGAGCCCTTTCTATCACTGACATAGAAGTCCACCTATAACTCTCCCCTGTGGTTCTGACCCAAAAGTGATACCTTCTCTGTGATCCCCAGGCTCAGCGAACATGTCCCTCCTGACACTTATTTCTCAAATGACTATCAATACATTAATGACCCGCTATAACTTACTCCTATTCCGTACTCGCAGTATATAAAATTGTAAGTTGAGATAACGAGCCGGGTGTGTTCTCTGAAAGAGGCTGACAATCACCACTTATTGAATGGCAATACTAAAGAGGAAAAACAGAAAAACAGGAAATTCAATAAGCAGCTTTGCCGCCCCTTCTGCCCGGTTTTCCTCTAAAATTCATCAGTGGATCCTTGATATTCAAAGATATAAGGTACAAGGTCTCAGTGACCACTTAGTTTTAATAAAAATCCCACAACCATACAGTAAATTAACCAAAAGAACAATGAGTGGGAAGTTTCTATGAGCGTCCAGCTTCCCAGTCTGGCCTTGATAATGTAATTCCTTCTTAAAAATTGTCTTTTCGAAAGCATAGTACTTAGAATATTATTATTATTATTTTATTATTATTTTATTATTATGTATCATATGAACTCAATATGACCAACCGATGTCGAGCATTAATAATAACAGAATTTAGTCTTGTTTCTGTTTCTGGCATCAAATAAATATAAAGTGACACATAGATCTTGTACCCCCACCCTTTTTTTTTTTATATCATAATGTAATGTTGAACATACACATGAAAATAATATTTTAAATAAATCCTGTCCTAATAATTTAAGACTTTTAAACAGATACAGTGACCTCCTACCAGAGAGTACAGCTGATAATACACACTACTCTCACACAACAGGTGTAACACCTGCAGCGAAGCTAATGATGACAAGAAACAACCCCGCATTGACTTTGGTTCGATATCATCAGCAAAAGCAATGAAAAAGATGTACTAAAAAGTTTTAACTGTGTAATCTACAATGTATGTATGACCCAGGTATGAACACGACGAGAAGCAAGTGTATGTGCGTTTTTCCTTTATTTTTATGCTCAAATTTCAATCTATGTTTAGTTTTCTGTTGTTTGGTGGTGTAGTTTTGTTGCCTCTAAACTGGTGCAAATATTCTTGTATGTTAGCACCTTGTCCACGTAGATGGCGTAGCTCTCCTTCCTGGTCTTTCTCTTCTTCTTGCCGGTCTTAGTGACGCCTTTAGAGATGGCTTTCTTTGAGTTTTTTCGGTGCTTTCACGTTCAGGCATCTTGTCTTCAAGAAATTATCTTCCTTCAAGTAAGGTCTGTAGGGTTGAGTTGATATGTTTGTATACACGCATGCAAATACAGCTGCGCTGTTCCTGGCACGGGATTGGTTGAGCGTTAAAACGCGTCTGAGCATGCTTACATCAACAACATATAGGGTAAGATTTGCTTTACAGCATAGACATATATACATATGTATATATGTCTATGCTTTACAGCAGCTCCAGATTAGTGATGGGAATTTCAGCTCTTTTTAGAGAGCCGGCTCCTTTCGCTTGGCTCACTAAAAAGAGCCGACTCTTTCGGCTCCCAAGTGGCTCCTCAGATTTTTTGTTGCTTAAATTAATTTATTACCAAATTATGTGTAAAACGAATTACTAATGTAAATACATACATTATATCAAATGTTTATTATTTATATGGCTTTATTAATATACTCAACATGGAGTAGAGTGCTATCAAAATAAATTATAAAATACAAAAACAAAGACCCATCTCAATTAGACAAAAAGCTGCTCGATATGAAATGTTTAACTTTGCACAGTCTACACTCTGCCTTTGAACTGTCTATCACATTAAAATGTGTCCAAACTTTACTACGTTTCCTGTCATTCATTTTCCTCACCTTTCCAGTGGGTAGTCTCTGTCTATGTAGCGCCAAGCTCTCACGTCTCCCTCCCTCCTGTTCACATGCTCACTGTGCCGTGTGTGTCTGTGCTTCCTCAGGTTGGCTCAGACAAATTGCATGAGCACTCACAGGTGTGCCAAATAGACCGTATTCGTCTTAATTTTTTCCTTTTCTCATTTTAAAATGTTTTATATATGTTAGAAAGGTGAGAGTATAACACAAACATGAAATACAAAAATACATTTTAAAGATAAAGTTAAGAAAACAGCATGATTAACCTAACAGAATCACAAGAATTACACCATTACAAACAAAAATAAGAAGAAGAGACAAACATTATGTTGTTGCTGACTTAAAGAGTGTGACAGCTGCTGGGATGAAGGACCTGCACCAGTGCTCCTTATGGCACTGAGGGAGCAGCAGTCTGTTTGTAAAGTCTGTGTGAGAAGTAAAGTTCAAAATATAAAACACGATGCATTAAGGAAACTATTTATTAGTTTAAAACAGATGAAGGAAAGATCCACAACACAAAAATTTGATCATGACAAAATTTAAAATGGAAGTTAAACTCTTGAATGGAAAATCATTTGTAAACAAACATAAAAATAATAAAACAGGATTTTTTTAAATCATCATATATATATATTATACATACTGAAGTAAATGCATACTCTGGACACATACTATACGCCCTACTAGCAAAAGTCTTTGAAAACATTTAATTTCTTTGTACATCTCTGGACTCACTTTTCTTACATAAAGGCTGCTTCATATACTAGCATTTTGACAACATTATATATATATATATATATACCATGCCGATTCATACAGTGTGTGTATGTCTATGTATGTTAATGAGACACACATATCTTGCTTTGCATTATTTTAATGCTGCCTTGGCAGTTGTTGAAACAGGAAGCTGCAACACAGAATATCTCCTTGGCTTTCATATCTTTGTATTATTATCATATCTTTGTCTTGTGGGATCGGATGCAGAGTTAATAAGCCCATTTACTCTCACAGATCCAGTATCTTTTAGAGTTGCATGATTCATCATTCCAGCTGTTCTTTGATTCTGCGCAGTCTTCATTTCCACGATTATTTGGCTCAAACCAACCCCAGTAGCTGAAACCACAAAACAACAAAAATTAATAATTTTCTAAAGCCAGACACGTAGACTCGAAAGGCAGATTACATTTCAACTTGATTAATTATATATATATGTTAACTATAAGTCTTTCTCTGTATCAGTGAAACTGTAGTTACAGTCACATTTTAGTATATCAGAATTTAACCACCCTTGAAATGTATCATCTAGAGTGTTAAAAACAAGAAGGTGAACAAAGCTTGGCTAAAGTTACAGTTAAGTTAAGGCTGCCCCTCCAGAAGCAACAAATAGTAATAATAACTGTTTTATTTTGCTGGTGTGAATGATGTAAATATGAGTAGAGACCAAATTAAAATTATATATACATAACACAAAGCGATGCCCTATATGCCCCCGCATCTTATGACATTGTAGCATCCAAACTTGGTATGTTGCCATTGTGTAAGCGAAGCGAAGTGAAATAGGATAAAAAAATGAATGGCAACAATTTCCTATTAATGTTTATAGAAAATCTTATTATAGAGGTCCAGATATTCTGTGTATCTTTACAGAGATATGAGTCAAATATTTGGTTTTGATTATTTATATTTTATATTAAGTTGCACATGTACAGTTTAGTTTTTAGTCAAAAGCTGCCTCAAATATTTAGACACCATTTTTACTGCATATTTGCATATAGTGTTTATACTTTTCATTTATAGTCTTATATTTTCTATTATATTTTGTAATATTCTTATATTGTGATAACTTATTGTACTTCCACTTCTGTACTCTTGCACTACATTCCCCAATGATGCTGTGTCTAATTTGAGCTTTCTTCCTCGGGGATCAATAAAGCGTACATCTTATCTTATACAGTGAGTATATTCACTAAAAGCATCAGAGTTTGTCTAAAGACACATCAAAGTGCTAATTTAATGTCAGTGTATGCAAAAAATATTAGATAAATACTAAGAAAATTGTTGTGTGTTGTTAAGTATCCCTTTGTAAAACCATTTCATTAAGGTTTAAAACACTAAGACATTATTATGGTACACTAACCTGAGATATCCTGTCCCTGTGTGTTAGGCTTTAAAAATCTTAGAACCACAATACTCCCATATTGCAGCTGGATACAGTGAGTGAGCCACCTCTGGCTGATCAGAAGCATCATGGTAACAGAAAAGTTAAGTTTAGTATGAACCTCGTGGTCAGCGGAGTCCCATCCACCCATTTCCACCTCCCCCTCTGTTGCTGAGTCCAGTCAGTCCGATCCACACGGCTTCTGGAAACGTCTAGTGAACTCCTTGTTGACAGAGAGACAGTCATCAAACTAAACTACAGTAATAAACTGTTTAATCTGACCTCAACATCCTCAGTAACACACACACACACACACACACACAGACACACATGTACCTGTTCTTCTCTGCTGTTAATAATCACCAGATCTGCACCTCTCTGCAGACAGTCATTCTACTGTCTTGCCAGGATTCTCTTGAGAAGAAATGTTAATAGGAAACTCCGCTGATAATACTCCCATCCTAGTTGGCTGTACCGATCTATGTAAAATTAACACCAAAAAAACTCTCAACATCTCAGTGACGATTATCTGTTACATCAAGTCTTTTTTTAAAAACTAAAAACAGAATGACAACATGGCGCCTCTTCAGTCACTTCCTGTTATTCAGCCCACTGAATAAGCTCAGCAGTGTTTCTGGGCTGTACTATCTAGGTTATATTATATTCTATTTCTTTTTATTTTCACATTTTGAGTTTAAATGGTCTCAGTTTGGTTTGGTTTAGGCACAAAAGCTAATTCGTTTTAGGGAGAGATTTCCAGTGTGTATTGCAGCGTATATGCCAGGTGTACAGAGTATATCCACTTATTTATCAGTCAGCGTTGGGTAAACTCACATGTGTAAATTATCAATAGTGTTTTGCAAGTTGTTTTTAACTAAGATGGCGAAAAAATGATATGAGTGGGATGGAGTAAGAAATAAGGAATACTTCACTCAGTTATTGATTATTATTATTATGAACATAATTAGTTGTAACAAAGTAACAAAGTGCAAAAACTACATTTATGAGTGAGGATAAATATGCAACGCAGTCTTACATATCACTGTTTATAACACTGACGGACACTTACAAAGTAGTAGTATACCTACTTCTCCAAAACCACTACATCTATGAGGTTAAAATAAAAACATAACTTACCCTAACTATGTTACGTACTTAAATAAGTAAAGTAACTTATGTATGTAGCTTTTTAAAGTAAACAGAAGTCAACATTGACTTTGTTAAATACACAAATAGCTGTCTCCAGTGTTTTTGGCCCATCCATCCACTGCAACCTCCTCCATAT
>NW_023339729.1:11883763-11888755 GCF_004916995.1 Morone saxatilis | reverse complement strand
ACAATCAATACACAATAAATCTTCAAATAAGACAACACAACTACTTAACTGGCTCACAGAAGATATTTATATCTTCTGTCATTTTATTTACTTGTTCTGACATTAGTCTTTAGTATCCAGGTGAGTTGGTGCTGACAGATGACCTGTAACCTGTATAATAATAATAATAATAATAATAGACCAGAAATATCCAGATCAGGTTACATTGTAACAATAATAGAAAATCTCTGTTTCAATGTAACAACGTTAAATAATCTAAAGATTTGACAGGTTGAAACTTAAGTAAACAAAACCACATTATATCATATATATATTATATTTAATGTAAACGGCCTAAAGATGTTTTAGACATGAAGACATGTTAAATGTTCAATATGTTCCAGGGTCAGTTTGATTATCACGTCATTGTTATAATCACTAAAATGTTATTATTGTTCTGGTATAACTAACACTGATTAATTATTATGAGTTTTAAGTTACACAGGACAATAAATTATAAATGATTACTGTAAAATAACCCAATGTGAAGATTTCAGTATTAAGGATTAGTTTGTCTCACTTTTAGTAAAGTGAATAGTTTTTTTTTTGTCCTTTTATATTCTAATATTTTATGTTTCATACAATCACTGTACAAGAAAAATGCTCAAATATAAAACAGTGAGAAATATAAATTAGCTGACTGGCTCTCCTCAGATATTTGTTAATAATACATTATGATACATTTGAGCTTTTTGTGTCTTATCTGGTGATCCAGTTCAGCAGTGTTGACAGACAGCCTCAGATCAGGTTACATTGTAACAATAATAGAAAACCTCCTAACATCTGGAGACAATAACAACAAGAAGAAGAGTAAGAATAATAAGCAGGAGTGAGCTCTTTAAGGGGAGTGTGGGTGGCTCTTAAAAGAGCCTTTAGTCGGACACATTCAGACTGCTGACAGCTCACTTCTTCTTGGGTGCTGCCTTCTTGGCTTTGGGCTTTGCAGCCTTCTTTGCGGGGGCTTTCTTGGCTGCAGGAGCCTTCTTCACCACCTTCTTGGGGCTCTTGGTGGCCTTCTTGGGGCTCTTGGCCGCGGCTTTCTTGGGGCTCTTGGCCGCCGCCGCCGCGGGTTTCTTGGCCTTCTTCGGGGACTTCTTCGCGGCTGCGGGCTTCTTGGCTGCCGCTGCTTTGGGCTTTTTGGCCGCTGCTGCTTTGGCTTTCTTGGCTCCTGCTCCTGCTGCTGCTCCTGCGGGCTTCTTGGCTTTAGGAGCGGCGGCTTTCTTGGCTGCTGCTGCTGCTGCTGCTGCTGCCGGCTTCTTCTTCTTGGCTGCGGGCTCGGCCGCCTTCTTGTTCATCTTGAAGGATCCGGAGGCCCCGGTCCCCTTGGTCTGGACCAGAGTCCCTTTGGTCACCAGGCCCTTGATGGCGGTCTTGACGCGGGCCTTGTTCTTCTCCACATCGTAGCCTCCGGCAGCCAGAGCCTTCTTGAGGGCGGCCGCAGACACGCCGCTGCGCTCCTTGGATGCGGCCACAGTTTTCAGGATGAGCTCGCTGACGCTGGGGCCGGCCTTCTTCGCTTTGGAAACCTTCTTCTTGGCTGCTTTAGCCGGGGCGGCGGCGGCGGCGGCGGGAGCTGCAGCTGGAGCTACTTCTGCCATTCTGTCAACTTAATGTGTTGTCTTCCTGCTCAGCGCGATACGACAGTGACACTGAGTGTTGGAGAGTCCGGAGCAGGAGGCTGCACTTAAACACACCATGAGAACCGTGGAGACTCAACCCGGCCCCTGCCTCCTGATGCCGGCTCACTTGTGTTTTCTCCTCATCGATAAAACGCTCCAAACTCAATGTGGGACAAGTGCTGGAGGCTGACGCTGAAGGGAGCCGATAGCGGACTTGTGTCTCTTCATATTCAGCTCTTGTACAGCTCTGATGCTCTCTGCATTTTCTTTGGGGAGCCTCCAAACCTCACAGATTCACCGTCCTGAGCGGCGCTGCTCGGCGGCTTTTAACACTCATTTCTCTCCCACAATCATTTCAAAAGCATCGCAGCTCCGTCAAAACACGTTTTCCAGTCGCTGCACATCTTTGTTCACACACTCAACGTAAAAACAATCCTCTGCTCATGATCGCTTTGGGATAAAATCAACTTATTCTGCTCGCAGCAAACACACTGATGATGGCTGAGACTCACGGTGACACACTTCACATCAGAGCTGATCATCGTGGCTGAATTTCACTGATCAATATATTGTGCGTGTAATCTTAGACAACACTAAATTATTTTTCTCGATCAAGAATGATCTCCAGCATTATTATTATTATTATTATTATTATTATTAAGTTACACAGACACTCAAAAAGCAACTGCATTGTATTTTTACTGCAGCCATAAAACTCTGTCCTCTGGCCTCATGCTGAACTAACAGTGTTGGTTTACTTGTTTACTAATTAATTTATTCACTATAAGTGGTGATTTGATTCCTGAAAGGCAGAAGATTCAGAGAAACAAAACTCATGTCTGATAATAAACATAATGATTTATAAATATTGATGTTGTCCAGTCAGAGACATTTTTTGATATCAGCAGCACTATGTAGAGGAGTTCCTTTAGGTAAGAGGCATTGTGCACAAATGGACCATGTTTAAATTCAACATCAATGTTTTTATCTCTGACTCCATTTGTGAAATGCATTGAAGCATTTGTTATCAGGACTGTGAACGCTGTGATGTTAACCACATGTTATAGATAAACAGCTGTGTGTGAGCTCAGAGATACTCTCTGGAAATAGAGTCAAAACCTTTTTTAAATGTTTTAATCAAGACCAAAAATATTGTAGTGAGGAGATGTGGAAGAAGCTTCCTGTCTCCATCAGGAGGAGCTGCTGTGTCTCATCTTCACTACAATGAATCATGGGACATTTATTAGTTTTAATAAAGCAGCTCCATGAGACTACAGCTCTCACAGGACGTCTGCTAACAGAGATAAGCCAACGGACCTCTCTGTTTTTGTTTGTAACCTCTGTACCTTCTCCATCAGCTATATTCAATAAACCCTCCAACATAATATACATACATATATATGTATGTATATACATATATATGTATATTCTTTCAGAAAGTTATTTGAAGTTACAGCAGATAACACACTGACTCAGAGTCTTTGTGTAAACAAACAATGGATGAAAATATTATTAGAATATTATATAATAATAAAACATCTTGATGTTGGGCAGTATAAGCACTTATGTGCATTTTATCAACACAGTGAGGTAAAAAGGTTTATATAGTTTATTTGTCTTTCTGACATATATTATGTTTCAGTGGTCAAATGAATACAAGCTGCTTATTTTGTGGTGGAAACAGAAACAGAATCAGCACCTTGGACAGCGACACTTCAGTGTGACAGTTCAGAGCTTGTTTTCTCACAGCAGCAGAATGAATGTTTCACATCTTCATCACATAATTAAAATATATTAAACGATCAGTGATTGACTGAGATATCCTCTGAGACCAAAAACAAGTCGGAATTATAATCTGAGACACAAAGAGCAGAGGGAGGTTTCATAAAGGCTCATTAAAGCAGCGTTCACTGTCGTCAATCAGCCGCAAAACAAACTGAACTGAAACTGAATTGGTTCATGAAGCTGGTTTGGATCCAATGTGAGCAGAATAAGTCTTTAAAAGACAGAGCTGAAATATAAAGTGCTGATTACGTCAATGTAAAAGAAATAGACACATTAAGACAAAAATTTTCATTTTATTACAGAAAAAACTGATAAAATCACTTCATTAATGAACTTCAGTGTTCTGTAGGTTACAAATCATATATATATATATATATATATATATAAAATTATATATTATAAAATATAACACTACATCTTTTACACATTATTTCATAGATATAGTCCATCAGTTGGATCATGTTTCTTTGTATATATTAGTGTCCATAATGATGAAAATACTGCTCAAACAACATTTGTCACTTTCTGTATTTAACTTTATGCATGTATAATTCTTTAATTTTATTCAATGACATTTAAAGAGATGAAATGTGTAAAACATTTCCTGTTTGTCTGATTTATCCTGGTTCCGGGGTTAGTCTGGACGGTTTCATCGTGAATTTGAATAAACTAATAAAAACACATAGACCTTTGTGAAACTGAAATTCCTGAAAGTTACTGAAAACACCATAAATAGTGAGTCCAGATTGTTAAAGAAACAACAACTATCCAGTGTTTCCTCTACTTTTTTTGGCAGTGGTGGTTTAAGGTCATTTATTTTAGTTTCATGCCCGTACCGGTTCTGGTTGTAGTGTTGGTTGAATCAGTATAATTTTGTGTGTTTTTTTAATTATAACATTAATATAGGTAAACACTAGGGGTGTTTATAACACAAAAATAACAAAATTATGATGTTAATATATCTTACTGAAGCCTTGGGATGTAGCAGCCACTACATGCATTACTGCCTATTTATTCCCCTCAAATGGGGCTATGTGCACCCCTAGGGGTACTTTCAAAGTACTACAGGAACTGTGTGTGAAAATAGTATTTTATAAAGATGTATACAGAATTACTCAAAATTATTAAACTATACATTAAAAATGTAAATGTCACTTCGATAACCACATTTTATATTTATATAATAACTGGGCTGTATTACACCATATTAACTTCAGTGACAGTAAATAGTAAAGAGAATATCAGTCAATGCATTCTATTGTTTATAATTAGACCAAAGTCAGTTTTTTCCCCCTGTACTAACCTCAACAGTAATATCTATTTGGGATTAAATACTGTATTAAGTATCATTTATTATTGTCTGGCCTCTACTAGGTGCTAAGTAGAAGCTGATCAACTGTATCTGAAATATGTTGAGTAAGAATCTGTAGAATTGTATTAACAACCACTTTAAAACATAGTAAATATAAGTCTTCATGTAATGAACCAGGACTGTGTCTCTTTGTTGAGAAGTGGTGTGCCTTAAAAAGGACCTTTGCTTCAGTGATCA
>NW_023339729.1:11876153-11883663 GCF_004916995.1 Morone saxatilis | reverse complement strand
CAACACGTCTCCTGTTACTCTTCTCATTGATTATTGGATTATTTTAATGGACTTTTGGAGCTTCTTGTTTGAAGGTTGTGGTGGCAATTTGTTTAATAACGCACACAAAGTATAATCTTGTCTTTCTATAAGGTTTTATTCAAGTCATCCATGAATGGTCTCAACGCAACCGTCACACACTCTCGTATGTAAAAGTCTGAAAAGCCCAGAAGAGAAGAAGCAGTTTAGTTTTATCTCTGTTGGAGCATCACTCTAATACAGTTACACATTCCTGAGAACTGGGCAGTCACCAGATGGTGTTATGACGATTGGTCTCATCAGGTCCTCGACTGCACAGTGAAGTGTCAACATTACACAGAGCACATGAAGAAACAGGACAAAGGGTTACATGCATTATAATAGATATGATATGACTCTTGAATAAATTCATATATGAATAACCAAGTCTCAAATAATAAAGTAGGTTCTTAAAAATTGCCTTTACAAGTCAATTTTCTCATTGATCTATTATTGGATTATGGACTTTTGGAGTTTCTTGTTTGAAGGTAAAGGGGGTCGAAGCTCTTCAGGGGTTGTTGTCGGAGTCCAGTTGGTCCAGTTCAGGTTCAGTTCTGCTGGAAGCTACAGCGAGCTCTGTTTCTCTGTGTAGTGTTTTTGGGTTTGTGTAAACTTAAAATAAAACATACAGCGGACGTTTAGAGTACTCCAGTACTTCAAAGAGACAGTTTAACTCGATGTGTAAGATTTATTTCCATCACACAGGATACAAGCAAACTGACTTGTCCCAGGATACAACTCACTTAAACAAAGGAAATTAATCCTTTATATGTCTTTTCCCCAAGAATGGGGCCTTTTTCCTAAGCAGGCCAGAAACCTGCTGACAAACGAAGATAAAGCAGCAAAGAGAACAGCTGAAGAACAGCTTTTTAGCCAACGACCCTTTGTCAGTGTGGAGAGGCCGCCTGCAGAACATCACCAGCTACAGGAGACCCCCACCCCCCACTGTGGAGGACCATCAACTGGCTGACGACCTGAACGTGTTTGACTGTAGATTTGAAAGCCCACATTCACACCCCTCATACAACAAACAACTACCTACACCCCCTAACACCCTGTCAACCCTCTGACTCCCTACCTGCACTTAGGATATGTGAAGGGGATGTGTGTCAGGTCTTTCAGAAACAGGAAAACCAGCTGTCCCCCATCTTCACACAGATCACTGTAGTTGTGTGCAGTTCCTTCCTGCTTCCAACGCTCCACCATCATCCCGGCTCCTAAAAAATTCTCCATCACAGGACTAAATGACTACAGGCTTTGAATATCTGTAGTCATGAAGTCCTTTGAAAGACGTGTGTTGGTCCACCTGAAGGACATTACAGTCCTCTTGCTGGACCCCCTGCAGTTTTCCTACAGAACAAACAGGTCAGTCAACATGGGACTGCACTACATCCTGTAACACCATGACTCTCCAGGGACATATGCGAGGATCCTGTTTGTGGACCTCAGCGTTCAACACCATCATTCAGTGATCCTGTGCCAGCCTCCACCTGTCAGTGGATTACATACTTCCTGACTGACAGGAGGCAGAAGGTGAGGTTGGGAACCATCACATCCAGCACCTGGACAATTAGCACTGGAGCCCCCCAGGGCTGTGTGCTCTCCCCACTGCTCGACTCCCTTTACACTAATGACTGCATCTCCAGAGACCCGTCTGTCAAACTCAACCATCGGCCTCATCTGAATCACTAAGATTAAACTAAATCTGAAGAAGCAGAAGAATTTTATCTTATAATTGTCTGTTCTGATCACAAGGCAAAACTTAATGTTTTTGAGTTCAAATATCAAGTAGATATTGATATGTGCTTGTTTGCAATTAAATCCATATATGTCTACCACTCTTTAATTTACAGCGTCCATACCAACCCATGAATATTTCAAAAGTCAGCCATCATTACTCTGATGAAGGTCAGAAAGAAAAAACTCAAACTAGAAGGATTATTCATTACAGTTGAATTCTTAAAATAGAAACCTACATTAGAAGATGAAAGATGGGATCTGCTGTTAAATTCATCTCGTTCCATAAATATCATATATGTTTTAAAACCAGTTCAAAGTGAATGTGAAGCTGCGTTAACTTGTTTATTATCATGATATAAATAATCGTTTGTGTTATGAGGAGATTTGTGGCTCTTAAAAGAGCCTTTTTGTGTGTTTTCCAGCGGGCAGCAGGTTTCACTTGACTTGGCGGGCTTCTCGGTCTTTCTTGCGGCAGCAGAACAGCCTGGATGTTTGGGCAGCACGCCGCCTGAGCGATGGTCACTCCCGCCCAGGAGCTTGTTGAGCTCCCTCGTCGTTGCGGACAGCCAGCATGCCAGGTGACGGGGGATGATCCGGGTCTTTCTGTTGTCGCGGGCAGCGTTTCCAGCCAACTCCAGGATCTCAGCGGTCAGGTACTCCAGCACAGCCGCCAGGTTAGACGGGCGCCGGCACCCACACGCTCCGCATAGTGGCCTTTGCGCAGCAGCCTGTGAACACGGCCGACGCGGGAACTGGAGCCCCGGCCGCGGAGGAGCGGGTCTTTCGCCTTAGCTCGGGCTTTGCCGCCGGTTTTGCCTCGTCCCCGCTCATTCTCGATGCTTTCTACCAGTCGACGCTCAAACAAAGTGTGACCCGACACACGTCAAAGCCTCCGTTATATGTCCGCGGAGCGAGCGGGGGGGCTTCCCGAGAGACCAACCAGAAAACAGGCTGCCCGTCGAGGGGCGGCCGGCTCCGGGTTTTTGGCGGAACATTTTTGAACGCCTTTCTCCGCCAATGAGGCGGGCCGAGGTTGGGGGCGGCGGGGCCGCTCCTCCGGCGGCGCTGAGCTCAAGAGGAGGCCCCTAAAACCAATCCGGAGCCGGAGCTGGTGGGGAGCAGGGTCACCGTGGGACAGCGGTCCCACAGTTTAAGAGCAGCGGGTCTCCGCTCGTCTTTACATACATTTGCGTTCCCGTTCACAGGGAGCAACGACAACCACCACACGGGGAGAAGAAACGGATGGCGAGAACCAAGCAGGACCGGCTCGCTAAAGTCCACCGGAGGCAAAGCCCCCAAAGCAGCTGGCCCCAGGCCGACTGCCCGGTAAGAGCGCCCGGCCACCGGCGGCGTGAAGAAGCCTCACCGTTACAGGGCCCCGGTACCGCTGGGCTCTGGAGGAGGAGCATCCCGTCGCGTACCAGAAATCCAACCGAGCTGCCTGATCCGCAAGCTGCCCCTTCCAGGCGCCTGGTCCGAGGAAATCGGTCTCAGGACTTTCAATTGACCGGGGACCTGCGGCTCCAGAGCCTCCGCTCGCTCATCTGGGGCTCTGGCAGGAGGGTCCAGTGAGGGCTTACCTTGGTTCGGCCTGTTTTCGGAGACACCAGACCTGTGCGCCATCCACGCCAAGGGAGGGGTCACCCGATCATGCCCCAAAGGACATCAGGCTGGGCCCGGCCGCTATCCGCCGTTTTTGAGGGAGGGAGGAGCTTAAAACTGTCTGTGCTGCTTCCACAACACAAACGGCCTCTTTTAAAGAGCCACCGTCAGCTGCAGGACTAAAGACCCTCTTCCTCTCATTCACCACAATTACTTTTGTATGTAGTATTACTAGCAATAGGCCCTTTCACTCTTATCGAACCATAATATTCTAAATATGGCTCATATTTATATGCATCATTTCCTTTTGGTTTATTGTTTCAGGGTCCTTCCCTCAGGTTGAACTCTGTTGTGTTTGTCTAATCTCACTACAGCGGTCCATTTTAGGCTCTGTCTGGCGTCTAGTTTGTCATGGCCACACCTGAATTCTACCTTGTGGGGTGACCCTATTTTTGACAACTTGTCAATCTTATTAAATGTTTTAAAGAACACTTAACGGCACCATATTTTAGTTTAAACAGGAAATAAAGTTAACCGCTGCTTGTATATTTACTGTGTAGCAGTGGCAGGCCCAAGTTAACTGCCAGTTGGCTCCCAAATATATATATTCACCAGCGCACACACAGGCACACACAACAGGCACACACACAGGCACCACACAGCAGGGACACACAGGCACACCAGCGGCACAAATAAATACCGATTAGTCAGACTACATGAAATTAAGTGCTGTCAGCAGTGTATTAAAATAGTGTCGGAAACATTTAACCAGTAGAGGTCAGACCAACAACAATTATCGCAAGTCATGATTGAATGAGATTCTATGAGAAATAATAACAAGGCTTTATGATACCAAAGGGTGCATTAATTTCCTCATCAGAAGACAATGTAAACACAGAATATTCCATGCACCATGAAACAAAGAGGTCCACGTCAAAAAAGTTAATGATTTTTATACCATTTCAAAATGCTTGGTGGTTTAACAAACCATCCCAAACTATTTTTTTATAATGGGTTTGTAAAACTTTGGGCTTTCCTGATATCATGAACAACCCACACTGTTCCTTTTTGAGTATCACGGTATACACAGCCAACAACTGACCTTTTTCTAAACTCCCTCTTTAAATACCCACCAGACTCGGCAAAAGGAAATTTAAGGAATCCCTATTTGTGCGTTAAACCCAAATGGCAGCAAAAACCAACAGTGAGGGGTAAAAAGTCTCATGCAGTGAGGAACAGAAGCAGAGGCAACCTGTTATACAAAAGGACATATTATCAAACAGGAAGAAACAACAATTACACCTCTCCATTTGTCTTGCGAAGTTTTACTTTTGGATTGCTTTTCATTTGAGTTTTATTTGTTTATATTGACAGCAATGTTCATATGTATACTTTTCACTTTAAAAGGCGCAGTGTGTAATAGCTTTAGGAGGCTCTATTGGGCAGAAATGAAATATATTATTCCATGGCATGGTTTTCATTAGGTGTAACTTAAATTGAAAATGTTTTCCCGTTTAGCCTTGATGAGCATTTAGCTAGCAAAACAAAGCGGTTCCACCCAAGTTGAACGCTCAAACCATGTTTCTACAAGGCAGCCCCCAGAATGGACAAACCAAACAATGGGGCTCTAGATAGGGCCTTTTCCACATGGTTTCCTCCTCCCCACACCGTAAAAGGCGAGTAGTAATTCAGTTGTGGCAATCTGGCACGTCTCCCAGCTGCTTAGGGCTACTAAATCCCTAGCACATTGTCCTTTAAATTTGCACTCCATGAGAAAACTGAGAGCAAAGTCAAATGAAGAAAGGGTGGGTGATAATTAAGGATGCACTGATACGCATTTTCTTACGGGGTACTTGCTGATACAGAGTTTTCATCATGAGTACTAAAAAATACCACTAGCGGCCTTTTACAGTGGCTTTGAAAAGCATGTTTTATTTCATCAAATGTTCCTCCCTGTTCTGACCCTGTAAGCAAACTTAAAAGTTGTTGATGTTTAAAAGATAAAGTTGCTTATCTCTACAGACCATCTCCACGCTATGTGCTAAAAAACTAAAATTAAAAAAAAAAAAAAAAATTTAGTGATAATGATCTGATTACTGGAACAGGCAAAAAAAGAGAAGGAGTTGCTGTGGTAAGCAGATTGATATAGAAAGCAGAAAGAAGAAGCAGTTTACAAAAGCCATCCCAGTGCAGTTCTCACACTTACACAGCCTTAAGTCAAAGCTTCGTAGTAAAAATATTTTAGAGAAGAGTCTGAGATGACTTTGGATGGACCGATGAGAAACCCAAACCTGATGCTTCATCCAGGAGTAAGTAACTTTAAGGTTTGTGTATGCTTGTTCTGTTGGGTGCAGCCAGCAAGAGTTTCATTTTGTGCAATATTAGATTCATAAAGTCACTAATTAAACAACTACCATGTGAAGTTCATCCCAGAAATAATAACAATTTCTCATGTGTGTGTTTGATTTCTGCCACACAGAGAAAAAACTCCTGTCCGACCTGGTTGCCTGTGAGTTTTGGACTCCTGTGTGTTCTAACAAGGCTGCCTCCCAAATATACTGCGTCTTACTCTCTGTCGAGTTGGTTTTAATTGTTTTTGCGCATTCCCAACCTGTGTTTCCTCATGATTTTATTTCAAAAATCCATCCCATCCCTGATTATTGTTATTATAATAATGGCCCCAACAGGCAACACACCCTGCAATTAAAGGGACATATTATGCAAAACCCCTAACTTTTTAATCCATTTGATTATGCTTACATTTGGGTGTGAAAAAAAGATGACTCAGTCATGTTTTTGTGGGCTGCGCCTCAGCCTCAAATACACAAGATAAAACCACCAACTTCCCGCCATTTTTGACGTTAATTTTTGGATTTTGTAGGCTTCCCTTGTTGCGTCCTAGCTAAGCTCCCGCCAATCCCTCGTCCCTATAGAAGAGCAAGCTAGCAGAGAACAAGCAGCCCTGCAGCCCCTGCAGGCCTGTCAGGCCCCTTAATCTGGGCAAAGGCTTCAGCAGGCAACACTGTTGAGTCATTGGCTGCACCAGGCGCCAAACCACTAAAATATCTAATTTACATATTAATGAGCACAAGTGGATTTATTTTTATTTTGACCGGAAAAACCCTGAATGTATGGTGTGAACGCTTCGGACCCTGTTTTTCCACAAAACTCGTCCAGTACAAACACTGGACTGACGAAAGACTGTTCTGAAAGAGGGATTGTACCAACCTGTCTGTGGAGAGATGCAGAGGAAGTAACTGTAAGTATTTTAAATAATTTTTTAAAGAAATTTATGGCTTTGTTTTTCATTGTTCGTGTAACGCTAAGCACATGCTAACGGTTGTTAGCTGGCACAGGAGGCCCTGCCCCAGTGACGCTAATGTTTGTTAAATTTTTGTTAAATGTGTGTTAAATGTTTGTAAATGTGGTGTTAAAGTTTGTTAATATGTTTGTTAAAATGTGTGGGGGGCAAGATGAACATGAAACTTGAGTGAGGTTAATTTTATTAAGCGGCTTGGCTGCAGATGTCTCCAATATTCTGCTGATATTTTTATTCACATGAAGTTTATTCGCGTGAATCACCGAGCTTTGTTCGCGAGCTGCTGTTACGGTGTGTGTGTGAGTGTGTGTTACGGGTGTGTGTGTAAATTAAACTTTGATCTACGTGCACCGGAGTTTAACGATAGAGCTACTGTAAGAGAGAGAAATAGTCAAACTGCAGAGATTCATTAGTTTAGTAATATTGTGGTAACTTTGTCACTCGTGTCACTACACTGTTTGTGGAGTTAAACCGGACTAATAATAGTTTTCTATCATCCTCCCTAGTTGATTATGTAACAACACTCGAAGGGCCTCAGCTGCTAAATGTCTGTTATTGAGCCCCCGGGAACTTGTCACAACATCAGCGTACCAGTCAGTTTAGGATGTCCTGTGTGTGTATCTGCTGGCAATTAGCGTACAGCAATTTGTGTTGGTAACTCAGACTGTTTCAAACAACACATCAACCTACAGTTAGCCTGCAACAAGGGATAGCCACCAAAGGACACTGCTTTATTAATTTATTTTACAAAGAAAAAAAAATATAAAAAAACAACAATTAATAAAAAAACCA
>NW_023339729.1:11872910-11876128 GCF_004916995.1 Morone saxatilis | reverse complement strand
CATCTGACCACATTGAACTATTACTATAACTATAACTACAACTATAACTCATAATGAGCATTGTTTGTTTTAAACTGTGGAAAACAAGATGTGCTATGATCATCTCTAATCATTATACTCTATTATAGTCTAATACAACATAGAATAAATCACCTGTAACCTCGGACTGCTCCACATAAAGGAATAATTTATATTGGCAGAATGTGTTTATATTATCTGTTCATCTGTATTTATTTGTATTGTGATTGTAAATTCATTATTTAATAACTCAGAATATGATTGTGAAAATATTTATAAGGCTAAATGTTACATTTTTAATTATGTTACTCTTATAAAACTCAGGAACTATCAGCCTCATGTGACTGAATGGAAATTATGATAAATCATTATAATTATCAGACAAACTACCTCACTCAGACAGCCCTGCTGACAAGACCGGTTACCTCATTGTGTGTACATATAATAATAATAATAATAATAATAATAATATATTCTCTTTCTGTACTCTTTGCACTACATTCCTCTACAGGGTTGAATAAAGAAACATCTTTAACAGTGAACTCTCCTGATGTTTCTGAAAATGTCACATTTAATTAAAAATAAATGGCTTGTAATTATCTTACAATACACTCAAATTACTTTTTGCTATACAATTACATTTAGACATCATTATTGCTAGAGTTGTGACGTTCACGAACAAACCGAATCTATTGAACGGCTCTTTAACATGAACAATCGCAGTTAAGAGTCGTTCTTTTTATTTATTTAAATGGCTGTCAGGCACACAGCATGCACACAACTCCTCCTTTCTACTCCACTGAGACAAGAGCATGCACAACAAGGGGAGGAGTGCAGCTAATTTGATATGCATATTTCACATGAAGTCATCTGAGTTGTCCGACACAGTGGCAGGCTGCCTTCATGTCAGTACTGCAGCTACAATGAGCCCAAATAATATTTCCTTCAAGTCTGGTAGCTTCTTAAAAAATAAAAAAAAGATCCAGCTCCCTTCTAAAATTAATCCCATCTCTAATTATTGCAGCATATTAATATATTCTGAAGTTAGTTTGTATTTAATATTTATCTTTACCAATAATTTGTATCTCCCTGTTAAATACTTCAGATCTGTATAAAATTCTTATTAAAGACTTAAACTTTTTATAATTCATGCATTTTATTGAGTAACTGGATTTGTCTTGCTACGGATTTATTGGTGCTATAGTGGTATGACATATGCAGTTATCCCCATTATTGAAGAAAGCTTCATCCAAGTAAAGTCCCAGGACAGTAACAAATACACAATGTAGTTATTCTCATATCCAGTTCTCCAAAATTGAAAATTTCCTTTTATTATAGTAGATTCATAAACAAAACCACTAGATACTAAAGTATAAAATCGGACATTGGCTCTGAGTAGAAGCGGTGTGTGGCCCTGAAAAGGACCTTTGTGTTGTTGGTTGAACAGCAGGTTTACTTGGAGCTGGTGTACTTGGTCACAGCCTTTGTTCCCTCAGACACAGCGTGCTTGGCCAGCTCACCGGGCAGCAGCAGGCGGACGGCGGTCTGGATCCTCCCTGGAGGTGATGGTGGAGCGCTTGTTGTAGTGAGCCAGACGGGAGGCGGCGATGCGCTCAAAGATGTCGCTCACAAAGGAGTTCATGATGCCCATAGCCTTGGAGGAAATGCCGGTATCAGGGTGGACCTGCTTCAGCACCTTGTACACGTAGATGGCGTAGCTCTCCTTCCTGGTTCTCCTCTTCTTCTTGCCGCTCTTGGTGATCTTAGACACGGCTTTCTTTGAGCCTTTCTTGGGCGCTTTCACGGTTTCGGGCATTGTTGCTCTGTTTCGGTTTTTCGACCTCGGTGAATTTCCGACTGTCGGAGCGCTTTATAGCGATGAGCCTGATGCTAATGTCACTGCGCTGTTGCTCGCACACGATTGGCTACAGTGTGGTTGTCGTCACGAAGCTCCGCCCTACAGGTCTGTAATTATGGTGATGATTGAAATAAAAAGTTAACTGATAATAAAAACACAACTGTGATGAATGTATATAGAAATAAAAATCTTTTATCAGAGTCGTAACTTGTTAAACTGTTAAAATATTAGATCATTTTACTCATTTGTGTCTCAAACAATCATTTAATGTCAAATAAATGTAAATGTGGAAAAGAAGTTTACAGTCAGTGACCTGATCATTTCTAATAAATGCTGCAGATTAATAATCTTTGGACAATGTTAGAATAAATATTTATAGGAAGAAGCACCAGACTGTAAACACCCAGAGAAACTTGTGCCATCCGTATTGTTTTACATCCACAGATCAGCTATACAGAGCGTCTGTCATCCAACAGCATCTATTAACAGATTCATTCAGTTAATAAAGGAAGAAATCAGTAAAATGAGTAGAAAGGGCCACAGGTGGGTAATACACCAACATTAGATATTAATAATAATGAGCTGGAATCACTGATATTGATATTTTTAATCAAAAGTGATTGATTTACTTTCAGCTAAATGAGTTTATGGAGTAAATCAGAATCACTTTATGGTCCAGGTTTCTGCTCACATACAAAACTCTGATTTTTATGTTGCTCTCAATGTACAAAGACAGAATGAACATAAATAAACAACAAGCTATATAAACTACTATGTACAGTTATAATATAAACAAAAACAATAACATTAGTAGATAATAGTGCAAAGGATGCTGAAATAAATATTTATGTGCAGGTTTCTTTATTTACATGAGGTAGAGGTGGATATGACAGTATATACAGTATGCACAGAAAAGGTAGATGAGTCACAGTATTTATGTTTTTATAAAATAAACTGAATTTCAACAATGTAATAAATAATAAATAGTTTACAGGTGCAGTAATTATTAGAGGAGGTAGCCAAAGAAGATGGGACGGGAGAGTTAGTAATGAGAGGAGAAGAAAGGATGCTGTGATGGAGGGATGTATGTCTGGGGTAAAGAAGAAGATGGATAAGAAGCAGAAAGGGCAGGAAGTGGGTTCGATACGACCCCTGAGAGGGCTGATGAGGAAGGCTGGGCTGTGGGATGCACCGTGACATCAGTGGCAACGCTCTGTGAGAGAGGATGGTATTTTGCTGGAAGTCTGTAAAAAGTTGGAAAAGTTTTGCTTTGTTGTTGGTTTGTTTTCTGTATTTCTTGTCTGACGCAGATCGTGTGGAAACTGAGTCAAGGAGGGAGTGA
>NW_023339729.1:11863547-11872810 GCF_004916995.1 Morone saxatilis | reverse complement strand
ACTTCAAACGGGACAGAAACAAAATAAAAATCACCAAAACTGAGTTTGTTAGATGTGAAAAAAGCCACGAAACGGGCTACAATGCCTTCGGGACAAGTCGCAGGTCTGAAGCGATTGTTTTAGCCACTGACAGGCTCAAGTTGTTATTCTATGTCTGATGACACCATGGAAAGTTCCTACAGAGACAGACCTTTTGTTTAATCTGAAACAGTAGGAATATCACTATTGTTCACAACCACACAGCACAGACAGTAAAAGGCAGTAGAAAAAAAAAGCTCACCAACTTCCAACTCTCTTGGTCAAAATAAATCCTTAATTTACCAATGCAGGTGAGAAAAACCGCAGTTTCAGTCGCTCTACTCTGGGTGGTCTCGTTGGAATTGGAGGAACTCATACGCATTAACATGCAAAAACGGCCAGACTGGGTTAGTAAACAAAGCACAGAGAGGCTGCGATAACAACATATAACAACACAACACATATCTTAACATAGCAAGTAATAGTTTGCTGCTATATTCATCTTTTAAATCTCATACATATATAACCTTTAAGGCTTTTTGTTTCAGCATCAATGTAATTTGAATAAAAGACTAACCTTTTGTCCAGTGGAGTGCCATCCACCCATATCCACATCCCTTTGGTTTCTCTGTCTGTCAGTCCAATCCACATGACCTTGTTGAATTTTCTT
This sequence comes from Morone saxatilis, assembly GCF_004916995.1. Classification (NCBI taxonomy): domain Eukaryota; kingdom Metazoa; phylum Chordata; class Actinopteri; family Moronidae; genus Morone; species Morone saxatilis. The sequence goes on along the minus strand of NW_023339729.1, from coordinate 11,872,122 downwards.
GTGAAGTCCTTGTTTACAGAGAAAAACAGTAATCAGCAATCAATAGAAATGGTTAATTACACCTCTGTGGCTCAGAGGTAGAGCGGGTCGTCCACACACGGAAGGTTGTTGGTTTGATTCCTGGCTCCTCCCCGCAGCATGTCGAGGTATCCTTGAGCAAGATACTGAAGCCCAAATTGCTCCCAATGCTGCGTCATTGATGTGCGAATGTGAATGAATGAGTTAGTTTCTGTTACTGATATTTTAAAAAAAAATCTTTTTTTAAATAACAGAATATAGATTAGTTTACTTATTTTTCAACTTTATGTCATTTCTCACCATATTATTCCATTTACTTCACATTTGTTATATTTTTCACTCTTTCTTTAGTGTCTCTTAATCTCAAACTTATTCAAGCATTAATACCAAGCGGCAAATGAGGCCAACATGGAAGTGCCACAAAGACTATATCCATTTTTGATTATACCGTTTATGATCAATACACACACCTGTTCTTCTTTGCTGTTGATTACAATCAGGTCTGCACCTCTTTGCAGACAGTCTTCTCTGCTGTCGTTCCAGGATTTCTTGGTAGAAGAAATGTAATAGAAACTGGGATGGAAATAGACCCACCCTTGTTGAAAAAGGTGATCTGTTATGAATAACAGCAAAGAGTGCCTTAATATCTCATATTAGAGTGCTCTAATATCTTAATATCTCACATTAGCATTATAGACAATCAAACAGGTCCTGGAGTTTGCCACCAGAACAATTATTTATTTACTTATTTAACATTGTTTGACTATAATCACCAATTTAAAAAAGCGATTATAAATTAATTAGCTCCAATTAAAAATAGATAAAAAGATCAGTAAATGGAATAACTCCATATTCTTATGCCTCTCTTTAAAATTATTAATGAATAAATTAATTTTAGATACACACCAGGGCTGTTGTATTGGATTACATTATTGTACTGGTGTACCTAAAAAAAAAACACTAGCCAGAGTGTATATTTTATGCCACTTCAGATAAAAACAACTCTCTTTAGTGGTTATTTACAGACTGAAAACGATTTGAATCAGACTTTCTACACAACCAGAACAAACAAACACTTGGCCAATAGACCTCCAACCCGCTCTGACGGTCGGATTACTCTTCTTTTATTTTAAAGTATTTTTGATCCAGATTTTTGTTTTGGTTTATTATTTAGTGTGAGTAAACACAATACAAGTTTAATAAAATCGTACAGTGTTTGCCTAAAAACAAAACCCCACAATAACTGTATTATTTGCAGCAGTGGACTATCATGTGAGTCCGTTTTGCTTTGACAAGATTCATCTTCATCTTCATTTTCATCTGATGTACTCAGTGTAATACCCAGTTTTGCCCTAAATTGCACTGAAATGTCCTTTTGGATGCAAGCTCTCATTATTGGTTTGGGAATGAGTTTCCTCCTATTACTTACTAAAGTTAATCAGTTTCTCCTTCAGCTTGTCAGTCTCTTCAATCAGGTTTTTGCAGGCCTCTGGTGTCTTACTCTGAGAGCTGTCTGAAAGAGCAGAAACATTTCATTGGCAATTCATGTGTCAATAATTCACAAGTTCAGTATCTCCAGTAAAGGACACTTTGATAAGTGGACAGGAAGAGATTGTGGAACAAACAATAGAAGCAAATCTGTATGCGCTCATAATCCGGGCTACATCAGCTGATGGCTCAGCTGATTCCCTTCAAGAATCCAATTGGCAATATATCTACACAGTGCCTTATTTAAGGTGCTTTAGACACCTTCACCTTAGCTCCTCCTTTTAAGCTGTATTTCGATTTAATCAGTGTCATTAGTGTTGTCACTGATGCCTGTTCTGTACTGTCTTTGTTGCTCTCCTTGCCTTATGCTTTCCATTTATGCATGTGAAAGGGCAGGGAGGTCACAGAACAGAGCTACACCGCCAGATATAGCATACTACAATTGGAAATAAAGTTTTCTTTTGACAAAAGTGGTCCTGACTGATGTAAGTTTACAGGCCGAAAGTTGTCACATTGGTTTCATTTTATTTTAATTGCATAAATATGAAACATGAACTGGAAAGTCCCATCCTCTTCTTACTTAATATGTTAGTTTTCTAGTACTGTTATTATGCCTTATGAGCGTTTCAAACTTCCCCAAACTTCAGTTTCTTTCTGAAGGTCAGCCGCCCACAAATTCTTAAGCAATTAGAAGGACACTCAGAGAGCGCAGACCTCTGCCATTGTGTTTTTTTCTGCATGTTTTGTTGAGTCATAGCACACTGTTGACTTCAATAATCATGGGTCTGTACACAGTTCATCTTTGCCATAGAGACCAGTGTCAACAATTGACCTACTGTATCTCGCAATGTTTAATCATTAATGGGTTCTTCCTTGGCCCGTGCTACACCCTTCCACCAAGATTCATGACAATCGTGCCACTAGTTTTCCCTTAATCCTACTGAAAACAAACAAACATAAAAAGAAAGGTATATTATATACAGACATAATAATAAACAGGTTTGAGAAACTGAAGGGGTAAAAACTGTGAGAGCCTGAGAGAACAAACACAGAATTTTAATGAGGCATTGTTGTTGATCAAGTGATATACACACATAGCCTTCTTAGAAACCCCACAGAGAAAGTAATGGTCATATCTTGTTATTATTCAACTGTGGTGGTAACCACATCGATTTTCTGCTCTTACAATAACAGAGATTCTGTGGAAACACAAAAGTAGTGACGTAGTTTAAAATTACTCACAGAGAGCGAGACGCAGGGAAATATTGAGAGCAGCTTGTAGGACACACAGGAGTCCAAAGCTCACAGCAACCAGTCGGTAGAGTTTTTTCTCTGTGTGCAGAAATCAAACATGCATGCAAACAAAATAAGTGCCAAGGTTTACTGAGTTATATGGACAATGTGTTGGGCTTTTGGGAGGGCTGTATGTGAGCCAGTGACCTGGCATATATGTTTTAGTAGTGCAAAATGACTGAATATACTAACATCACATGAACACTGAGAAATAGATTCTTCCTTAGCTTTTCTACACAATTAAATATTATTTTAAAAATCCAAAAATTGAATCCATAAAACTGACAATGTTTGTTAAACGGTGGTGTTGTCTCACCAGGCGCTGCAGCAGTGACTCCACCATCCTCACCAGAACATCTCTTGAGGGCATCCTTTCTGGCTGACTCCTCAGGCATATTTACATAGTCCATAGTGATCTCAGGTTGCTCTTTATGGACAAACCTCACCATATTTCACTGACTGGAAGGTGGCAATGGTGAACGGCACTGATGTGTAATCCACTTCCTTTTCTCTATTTATCTCTTAGCTAACAAAGCATCACATGTATACTCTTCCTCATTTTTCCTTTACTTCAACAACTTCTCCACATTAAAGCCATTGGCCACTGCTCCAGTTACAACTCGTGCAGATTCTTGATTCCCTGCAAAGTCAAAGATCTTCACACTTAGAGGCCTCCGATTCCCTCTGTTTGACATATTAGGTTCATTGGTCTTAGTATTTCTTAAATGATAATAAGAGTTTAATCCTCACTTTACTGTCAAATATTCTTTTACTCTTTCCCATTTGAAACAAGCACTTTTTTTTTTTACAGTTTTCTTTCAGATGAACTGAATTCTCACCATTACATTAATTAAAGTTAAATATTACAAAACTAGCACACAACATTACTGCATATACGACAGCTATGACCTAATCTGTTTGTGAGAAAAAGCAGAAGTACGTATGTCACAATGATTTTTTTTTACCTCTTGAACCACTACTTTTCCTTCCCTGTGTCTGTCTCCTGCAATGGTCACAAATTCTAACCAAGATTTATAATTCGTCCACAAAACTTTTTTCTGAATTAGACGTCCGGCTGCCACAGTGTGAAATTAAATCATAATGAATTTAAAGCATGTGAAACCATGAGAACAATCTATCAATCTAGACAAAAATAGTATATTCACTGTGGGTACAGGAACAACAACAACAACAGTTTAACATAAAGTCAGTTTGGTAAATTGTGCAGAATAGTTTCAGGACATGTAGGATATTCATGCTTACGCAATTTCCTACACTTATACTGACATCTATAAAAAACTAAGTAGAACATGCAGACCTCATCTTCAGACACACACAGTTCTCTGGAGTCAGCTGAGTGTTATATGATAACATAGAAATTAAAAAAAGGTAAAATATGGTAAATAATAACAACATTCTTCATTTAGGTTGTTAGCCAATTTCACACAGTTTCAACAGACAGTTTCTTCACAGTGTGTCATAACGGCTGCCTCACTCCTCTACTTGTCCCAGTAACCTGACTATCACTACCTTTTTGTAAATAAACTTTATTGAAATTTTACATTAAAATATTACAAAACAGTTTAACAATAAAGTTCGTCAACTTGAAACCTGGAACATTTATATGCTAGCCTTTTCCCGGTTAAACACAGACTTTCAGTTACTTCTGTTTGGACTTGATACGCATTTTGTGACCCTGTCTGCCTTCATTGTCTGCATTTGGGTCATCTTCCTGCTGCCTTACACTGACTGGTCTGATATGGTAATCTGTAAAAATGCCAATCTCTAATGTATTTACATACACATTTTATTCCTCTGTAGTTTTGTTCTCATATTCTCTCTGATGCAACACTATCAATGAAATTGTACTTTATGAACAGAATTAGTGGAGGAGACAAAATGATTGATATAAAAACAGGTAATTAAGGACATGTTTGCATCTATTTTTTGTCAGACGGTAGGAGTGGAGAGCACGACAGACCTATGTGTATGCACATGCTGTATAAATCTGATGTAAAAAAGCGTACTTATATTTCTGTCTGTGCGCTGACAGAGTTTTAGTTTAAATCGGTACATCTGGTCTCTGCTTTTTGTCCAGTTTTCCTGTTTAGTGCCTGTGTCTGTTCAGATATGGATCATAGTTTTGTTGATGCACAATTGTGAAAGTGTACCCACATGTTCGAAAAAAGCAGTTGTGAAAGTGTGCTCTTGGTTTCCCCTGTGGTAGATAATACATGATAAAGTGCCCTCTACGGTGGCCCAGTGTGAAAGATAACAGAAGAGGACTGAGGAGTAGTAGTTATACTTTAAATCTGTGTCACATGATAAAACCATTTTAATCTTAACCCGGGACTGGAACATGAATGCATTATGAGTATTAGATTACTTAGATTACAGTATTACTGTATTAGAGTATCACTACAAAGGTAACAAAGGTAATTAAATTTAAATGAAAGGTTTTGAATAATATTCCATTACACAACAAGAACTGAATAAGTTATTAATTCCATAATTCGTGAATAACAGATTTTAGTGAGTCACGTTACACTTCCACTTTACACTTTTCTTTTACTTCTTCTAAATGTGTTAGCTCACTCTTGCACCAAAAGAGGGAACACACACATTACTGGTCAGACTACAGATCTTCTCAACAAATATTAAGACAACCCAGGGGATGCAGGAACTTGACATAATGGATTATGTTAATGAGCAGCCAAGACGTGACCAGAGACACAGGGGGGATGAAAATCAAACAGGTAGGCCTAATGTATCAGAAATATAAATGCAAGGAGAAATAACTTTATTGTACTTGTGGGTATTATAAGTGTGGACTGTGCAACTATATCGGATCGGGACACGGTATCGGCAGATACTCAAAATAAGATGACTCTGAGTCTTGCAATGAGCTGAGTGTGATAAAATAGACATTAAAAAAAGGTGAAATATGGTAAATAATAACAACATTGTTCATTTTGGTTGTTAGCCAATTTCACACAGTTTCACCAATCAGTCCTGTTCTGTTCATTCTGCCTCTCTCTTCTGACACATTTCCACTTCCCCAGTCCGCTGCATTGCCATTATTACAATTATATTATGTGGGGTTACAGGTCACATTTGACACATCCACTGCATGGAAACCAGTGTAACACTGGTCTCAAATGTTAAAAGCTGTATCAGATTTAAGGTTAGCATTAATGTCTCTGTCTCGCTAAACTCAGTGTTGTCCTCTTCCTGAAAACCTTTTCTCTTGCGAATGCGAAGCGTATTTGCTGTATTGTGCAAAGAGGGATCTTTTTGGACGTCATTGGCACATATCAGTTTTACCTCAAAATTAAGTGATTCAGATTCTTTACTAAAAGTATTGGCTTGTGTGTTAATTTTGCAGGGAGAAGACTCTTCCTCTGCTTTGGCGTGCTGTGTATCATACAAGCCACTCTCAATGTTTCTCTGCGCCTTACTTGTGAGTATGGTTTCTTGGCAGTGTAACTAAAATTAGCACTTTGAGTAATTTGACATTGTTGTAAAACTTTTATCACATCTTTATGTCAAACAAAACCTGAAAATATATTTTTGATTTAAATAAATAAAAAAGAAAATTAAATTTAACTCTTTGTTTCTATATTTTCAGTGTACTCAAGCAAGGAACCAACCCACTTGGACTGCAACTCAACTAATTTAAGTGACCGAAACCAGGTGACGGTAGTGCAGGATTATGAGCAAAGGAAACCTGATCACTGCAACAGCTTACAAGAAAGAGTCAACGCCTTGACCAGAGACAGAAACCGGCTTGAAAACCGAAACACTGAACTCATCAACATGATAAAGAAGGTGGAGGAAGAGCGAGACCGGCTTAAGATCAGTCTGATGACTGAGAAAAAAATCTATTGACCTTCACTTTAGGTCATTTCTTCTTCTTTCATTCTGATATAAAGTAACCTACATACTGTATGTAACCTACCCACTATAACAGAAATCCAGGTACATTTTTCCACTGTCAGTGTTCACACTTCACAAGAGCTAGCTCAGAGTTCAGTTCACTTCAAATTAACTCGTTTTAAACTAAGCTCAAAGTCCCAAAACATTTCATGTTAATTTTTTCCGTTAGGCTGCAGTTGTCTGTCTACTTGTTGTTACTTAGGCAGGGGAAATTTGCATGTGTGATTTTACGATGTCTTCAGTTCCTCCAGGAAGTGGCAATGTTGCAATCTCAGCAATTATGCAAATTCAACCAATATCTGTGAATTCTGTGTGACCTTGTAATTTAGTATAATAAATTGTACATCTTGAACAATTAATTCACAGCTTCATTTTCTCCTGTCTAGATTACTGTAACTCCCTCTACACGTGCCTCAGTCAAGCTTCGTTAAATCCTTTACAGTTAGTACAAAAGAACCAGATGGCCCTAGTCCACAACACAGGTCTGGTATTGTTTAGCTCTACCTTTCTTCATCGAGTGATCCTTTTGCTGCTTTTTTAGTTAACTTCAATGATATATACTACATATACAACAGTGCAAATACATTGGTTAACCCCTCGTGAAGTTACTGAAACTTACAGTGATGTTAGTTGAAATGGATACATTTCGTTCAGCCGTTCCCCAAAAAAATGAGCCTTGTTCAAAAAACTTGCACTCTTTTAGGGTAATCGTTCAGTAACACTAAGGTCATGTTTTGGCATTTTGCTTGTAACTAAAAGAAAACTCTTGTCCTTGCTGAAAAAGTTTTAAAAAAGGAAATATAAAATCTTTAAATGTTTTGACACACAGTCAGGCGTTAATTGATACCTGTATAGTTTTATTTTAATGTATAGTTTGTTATTGTAGGTAATATTTACAATTATCGGTTTATAGTCACAGATACCACAAATAAAAATGAATTATATTCATTGTCTTTAAGTTTAAATTCCATTGTGAGATTGGAGTTGTATCATAAGTCATTGGCTACTTGCGCTTCCAGGGCCCGAGTGCAATAAACTCATCAGCCAGTGTCCGAGGTTGGAATAAAAGATCCAACCCAAGATGTTACTGTCCTCTCCCGTGAGAAAAAAAAATTGGGAGGAGAAGCAGACAGCACCCGTCAGAGTAAAGGTGCTTGACTGCAAAACAGGAAAGTAGTACAAGTCCAATCTGTGCCTGTCAAAAAAAAAAAAAAAAAACAAAATAAAAAGAAAAAAAAAAAAATAAATGTGTGTTTGCCTTTCTTGATGTTGAAGTCTGACATTCCTCCTATTATTTTATTAACAGATGGCCTTGTACCGTCCGGATAGATCTTAATGATCCTCTGTGGTCTGGATTTTGGTCTGTATGACACTGAGAGCAGTCTGAGAACTTCAAATGGGTGATGGAATCTGCGCTGATGAACCCTGTAAGGCCATTTATCCACAGAAATCATTCTGTGTAGGCAGTGATAGGCTCTAGAGATCTTTTTTAAATGGTCTTAGCAGTTTATGGATCATTTAAAATACCTACACTGAAATCAAATAGTGAAGTCTAAAGTGGTCAATTCTCACGTTGGGAGTAACCTGGCTGTTCCCCATCAGAAGTGGCATTCCTCTGCTATTACAAATGTGTGGAATAAGTATATCATTAAAAAACCAAAAATCAAAAACATCACTGATTTTTTATTAAACAAGATAATTATCACTTTAACATACACCGATCAGCGCATAAACAGACAGACTGTGGATGCACTGTGTGCTTCTGACAACTTCTATCAGAAACAGAATTAACTGTTTTCAGCAATTTGAGCTACAGTTGGCTCGTCTGTTGATCTGACCA
>NW_023339729.1:11860596-11863522 GCF_004916995.1 Morone saxatilis | reverse complement strand
AAATGTTCACTTGCTGCCTAATGTCAGTGCTCATATTGTTATGGCTGATCAGTGTATGTTTTTTATTTAATTATGACTCAGTAAATGCATAAAGGTAATATATACAACAATGGGTACTGTATTCACTTTACTTATTGGTTTGATTTGCTTAATTTTATTTTTAAAGCTTAGTAAATCTGCCATAACAGGAATGAAAGACCCAGTGTGAATAAACCTGAGGATAATTAGACCCAATTCAAAATGTGATTAACCTTAATAAAATCCAATTGGAGAGACAACACCGCCTCCAGCAGCAGCATGATGGGACTGAAGAGGAGAAGCAATACATCTAATTTCCCCTGCAGTTCACAGTTTGCACTTTCTGTGGTGTTTGAGAAAAAGGTGACACACTGACATACAACAGGACCTTACCTAGCCACATTAGACTGGATTTGGACTTGGCCAAATTTGGGTCGGGTCTTGTTTTATTACAGAGGGGATTTGTAAAGATGACATGACTCAACCAAAATGACCATACTGTTATATAACCTGGTTTATTGGTGTCATACTGTTGTACAAACTGTTGTCAGTCCAGTAATCCAACACAAATATTTAAACTGCTTCTTTCTGGCCTCCATCACTGTACTGTCATTCAGATTTTGGAAGTCTGACCAGCCGGACCGGGGTGGTCCCAACAACAAAGAGGGCTGTGTGGAGATGTTTCACCGCGACCTAGTGCTGGCCAACTGGAAGGACGCCCCCTGTGAACACAAGCTGCGCTGGTTGTGTGAGAAGGATAATATCAGAGCATAATATGTGTATGTACATGTGAATTAATAAATGTACTTTTGTATTCAGCAGAACTAAGAAGTTCACATTTAAAAAAAATATGTAAAAATAAAACAAGCAGATCCCGTCAAGAATAGAAGACAAAAATGATCTTCAATACCTGTTAGTGTGAGTTTTGTTATTGATAGCCAACATACTAGATCAATTAATAGAAATAGAATCATCAGTTAAGAATCAATAATACAGACCATTGTAATGTAATTTAGTCCTCATTTATGCTTTGCACACATTGATTGCATGTAGAGTATTTGTCAAGATGTCATGAGCAGCTTTATAGTTCCCTTTTACCTACATAATGACGGCAGCGGAGTTCTCTCACCTTAAGTTTCAACTCTCTGTGATATGTTGTGACTGGATTAAATGGCTTAATATCACCGGAGGCCCAGACGCAGTAATTTCTATATAATCCCATTTTAATAAACAGTCAAGGTTATGTAAGTAGAGCTCAGCACAATCTTCTTTGTTCCCTTGTTCCTGGTTGTTGTCAGGCTGTGGAGGGTACCAATAATATAATAATTACAAAATAACACATTTCTTTCCCCTTTTATTGCTTTTTGTGTTTCTTTTCTTTCTTATTTGTATAAACCTTGTGGTCAGAGTTGTCCCGTCCACCTTCCTCATCTTGGTCAGTCAGCCCGATCAAAACTCTTTTATAGTCAATTAGATTACAGATTTCCGTTTGAAATAAAAATAAAATTCTAACACAGCTCTGCCTAGAAAATTATATTTATATACAACTAATTTACAACAGCAAATACATTTGGAGGGATAAAGCTGACTGAATTACATCTTCTATTGACATGACGAGGAAATATTGTTAATTAATGTATCTGGCTATTACATATAATTATATATTATATTGATACCGAAAAAAATTTATTAATATAATATATAATTAATGTCTATTGTATGTTTGTGTATGTGGATATTTAAAGAAGATTATTGCACATTCATTTGTATAAACCTGCAGTAAAGATCAAATAGGCCTGTAATCTGATCTTGTGTATACTGCTGTAGTCCAGCAGTTTGGTCCTGAGGTGCCTGACACACACTTCTTGTGACAGGAAACTGGGGGCTGATGAGATAAAAAGCTTTTGCTGTACATGTAAGGAGGTGATTTCCATTTATAGTCAGAGCACTGCTGCAAAATATATTTTGAATGTGACACTTAACTCACCTCTGCTCAAAATAATTCAACTTGGATGTACACAAATACATTTTAGTCAGACAACACACGTTTGAAATGTTTATTATAGCAGTATAAACCAAGTGTGAACCTATCATAAAGTCACCCATGGGTTTATGGAGAACCGTTTTGAAGCCTTGAGTTCTGCGTTTTGTCCATGACAGTAAAATGGAGCCAGCATGAGCCAGCGGACGTGACGTACTGCAAGTTGATCTGCGCTCATTGGCTGCGCAGTTTTGACTCATCCGTAGCCGGAAACTATGGCGGCTCGCCTGGTTAAACACAATAGTAAAATTGACAATTAAATATGTTTCTGAAACGATTTTAAGTGTGTCTTATTCAGTGCAGTAACAAAATTTAGCTTCATATCTGATCAGCACTGCCTAGTTTGACAGTTTGATCTGAGTTTTGTGGCAGGACAGACTCACTGAGAGTGACCTGTAAATCAAAAGGAAGCCCTGGCCTAATCGTCTTATTTTACTCTAAATTAGACCATAATTTACTAAATGAACATCATGTCTGGAAGTAGACAGACCATCAGGAAACTGTTCTTGTTTGTACTGAGCTCATAAGGAAGTATCAAGTCAGCTTATTCTCCATTAAAGTGAATGGGATCTCTGTTATTGCAGCCAATGGAGCTCCCCCTGCTGGAATTTACATATATATTGTCAATGGTATAAACATAGTAAGATTTTGACATCTAGGCCCAAACCTTATACCAAATACCTTAAATCCCCCAGCTGGAACCTAAAGGTCTTTACAGAACAACAGGCAGCATTAGCAGAGCCATCCACAGAGCAGAGGGAGAGCTGGGAAATTTTATGTTATTTCTTAATTATGAGATGTGTGTGTGTGTGTGTGTGTGTCAGCTGCAGTTAATGGTTATGGTTCGATAAGAGTGAAAGACTTTCT
>NW_023339729.1:11858033-11860496 GCF_004916995.1 Morone saxatilis | reverse complement strand
TACAGAAAAACATAACCACTTTGGACACCGGTGGACAAATTTGGCATCTTGTATGGAGTACGTAAATATAAAGTTAAACCCCAACTCCACCTGTTTGGTTGTCTGTAAGATGTTACAGTACCTATGTAAGTATAGTTTAATATCATGGTCAGAAACTCTGCCAGTCCAGAACTTGACGACCAAAGTGGTTATGTCTTTCGGAAAACAGAACAAATAAACAAAAACACAAAAAGTACTAGAGAGCGCAGTACCGATCCTCCTAGCTGTGATTATGTGGGACGCTTCCTGGAAATTCAGGCCTCTAAAGCTGGAGAACCGAAGTGGAAAGACTGGTTGTTTGAATGTTCAAATAGACATTTCCACAATCATTGTGAAGTTTTGAACAGGGAGAATACCGGTGACACTGAACAGGTACTGTAAAATTACATCCACAAACAAACCAGTTGACAAGTTTGGTATCTGGTATCTGGTATGCAGTGAGCAGAGATACCAGTGGAGTTATTCCTCAGCTCTCCAACTGTCTCCTCTCCTATCCAAACTTCACTTTTGTCATGATTTAATTTAGCTCCAGGTGCGTTTTTGTATGAGATTAAATGATTAGTTAAAACATCCATTTCAGTCTGATTCTTTATAATTACAGTGATATCATGGGCAATAATTAGAGATGTGTGTGTTATCAGAAAATAGAAATTAATAATAAATGTTGTGAACAGATTTTTAGGGATTATCCCTCCATACAGCCCATCAACCTTTAGTTTTACTCATTAGGGAAATAAGAAAAGAGGAAGTGCTGCAGGCCATCAAACATGTTGGGAAGAGCTCTGGTCCAGTTTTATCAGCTGTTCATTGATGAAGTTGATATTATAGATAAAGACCTCCAACTCCTTTGGACTTACTTTGGTTATATACACTTTATAAATGTTTTCTGATGCTTCATTGTTAAATTGTTGTTATAATATGTTTATGTAAAAAGTTTATTTAAAAAAAAAGGGAAAAAAACAGGATCAGCACCTTGGACAGCGATACTTCAGTTCTCAGTGCTTTAACAATGTTCAGAGCTTGTTTTCTCACAGCAGCATAATTAATATTTCACACCTTCATCACACAATTAAAATATATTAAATGATCAAGTCTGGTTCATCTTGTGACTTTAGAACACAGAGCTGAAATATAAAGCGCTGATCACAAGAAATACACACATTAAGACAAAAATGCTAATAAAATAAACCTACTTGATTGTAATAAAAATTTGTGGGTTCAAGTCCTGTGATGGGAAATTTCTTCTCATTATTGCTCAACACAAAGACCCAAAGATGGAGCTCTGTAACAGGACGTCATCATTTGTTTCATCCAAGTCGAGTGTCATACTTAAATCCATCAGTAATTATGTTACTTTGTTTATCAGCGTTCATTTGGTTCAAGTAACTTCTATGTATTATTAATAAATTGATTTCTTCTACCTTGTGGCTATATAAGGAAACAGCAATAGGTCAAAAAAAAAAAAAAGGTTTGGCTTTAATTTAATTGTGGTACATTCAAAAGCACATCTGTTGAGTGGAGTCCTGATGTTGTACAACTAAAAATATATGAGTGCAGATAATTACAACACTAAACTTCCCTCAGTCTTCAAAATATTCAGTTAAACCAACAGAGTCAGATGGTGTTGTAGTGCAACATACAAATGTTTTAGTGTTCAGTTACTATACATTGAGTCAGGAGATTATACATGAAGGATGTGATAAACATTAGTTACAGATTACCTGTATGTTACGGTTCATAGATTATATAATAAACTCTGCTTTAAGGTTTATATCTAAACCTCCAAATTAACAACCACTTTAAAACATAGTAAATATAAGTCTTCATATAATGAACCAGGACTGTGTCTCTTTGTGAGAGTGTGTGTGGCCCTTAAAAGGACCTTTGGTTCAGTGGATCAATAACGGGTTTAACCTCCGAAGCCGTACAGAGTGCGTCCCTGCCTCTTCAGAGCATAAACCACATCCATGGCGGTCACGGTCTTTCTCTTGGCGTGCTCGGTGTAGGTGACGGCATCACGGATCACATTCTCCAGGAAGACCTTCAACACACCGCGGGTCTCCTCGTAGATCAGACCGGAGATACGCTTCACTCCACCGCGGCGAGCCAGACGGCGGATAGCGGGCTTGGTGATTCCCTGGATGTTATCACGGAGGACTTTACGGTGCCGCTTAGCGCCTCCTTTACCGAGTCCTTTGCCTCCTTTTCCTCTTCCGCTCATTTTAACGTGTCAAGTGTTTGATATCAATGTTTCTCTCTCTCCGCTGTCCCACTACTTAACTCCTGACTGAGGACGTGATTGAACACACACACCTTCTTCTTCTCTGGCTCTTAATGAGGTTGATGATGAACTCTTTGGTGCTTTAGCGCCACCTACTGAACAACTGCAGGAACCACAGACAACACGTCTCCTGTTACTCTTCT
>NW_023339729.1:11854111-11857933 GCF_004916995.1 Morone saxatilis | reverse complement strand
ATCGTCCAAAGTCATCTCAGACTCTTCTCTAAAATATTTTTACTACTGAAGTTTGACTAAAGTGTGTAAGTGTGAGAACTGCACTGATGGCTTGTGTAAACTGCTTCTTCTTTTCTGTTTCTATATCAATCTGCTTACCACAGCAACTCCTTCTCTTTTTTTGCCTGTTCCAGTAATCAGATCATTATCACTAAATTTTTTTTTTTTTTTTTAATTTTAGTTTTTTAGCACATAGCGTGGAGATGGTCTGTAGAGATAAGCAACTTTATCTTTTAAACATCAACAACTTTTAAGTTTGCTTACAGGGTCAGAACAGGGAGGAACATTTGATGAAAATAAAACATGTTTTCAAAGCCACTGTTAAAGCCGTAGTGGTATTTTTAGGTACTCATGATGAAACTCTGTATCAGCAAGTACCCGTAAGAAAAGGTATCAGTGCATCCTTAATTATCACCCACCCTTTTTCATTTTGACTTTGCTCTCAGTTTTCTTCCATGGATGCAAATTAAAGGACAATGTGTAGGATTTAGTAGCCTCAAGCAGTGAGATTGCAGATTGCCACCAACTGAATACTACTCGCCTTACGTGTGGAGGAGAAACCATGTGAAAGGCCCTATCTAGAGCCAGTGTTTGGTTTGTCCATTCTGGGCTGCTGTAGAAACATGGAGGTTCAACTTGGTGGAACTGCTTCTTTTGTAGCTAAATGGCTCATCAAGGTAACGAAAACATTTTTCAAGTAATTACACACTAATGAAAACATGCCTATGAATAATATATTTCATTTCTGCCAATAGAGCCTCCTAAAGTTTACACACTGGACCTTTAAGTGAAAAAGCTATACATATGAACATTGTGTCAATATAAACAAATAAAACTCAATGAAAAGTAATCTCAAAAGTAAAACTTCCAAACAAATGAATGGTGTAATTGTTTTTTCCTCTTTGATAATATGTCCTTTTGTATACAGTTCCCTCTGCTTCTTTCTCACTGATCAGACTTTTACCCTCACTGTTGGTTTTGTGCCATTTGTTCAACACACAAATAGGACTTCCTTAAATTTCCGTTCCAGTCTTGTATTTAAAGAGGAGATTAGAAAAAGGTCAGTTGTTGGCTGATATACCGTATACTCAAAAAGAACAGTGTGGTTTCCATTATATCAGGAAAGCCAAGTTTTACAACCATTATAATAAAAATAGTTGATGGTTTTGAGACCACCAACATTTTGAAATGTAAAAATCATTAACTTTTTGACAGTGACCTCTCATTCTTCATGTGCATGAGAATATTCTGTGTTTACGCATTGTCTCCGATGGATTTAATCCGTTTTATTACATTGAAGCAGCTTTGATGAAAGTCTAATATTTAATGTTTAAGTTCTTTATTTGTCATATGCACAATAATTACAGGTGAAGCAGTCGTTGGCAAATAAATTCTTTGTTCTTAAAAATTTTTAAGCCAAGGTATATAAAACAGCACAAAAGTTAAAATACATCAATAAATACAACAAAATATATAAAACAGAATAGAAGAAAATTAATTATAATAGATTTGTGTATGGTGATAAAACCTGGATGCATACTGAATACGACCATATATATATATGTCCATTGTTATTGTTAGAAACAAAACAAACCACCAACAACATAAAAATGGCTTTAACCCTTGTGTAGTCCTCCCGTGGCCCGATGATAAGGAGCAAGGTTTTTAGGACAAAAAATAATATGTAATAATAAATAATAAATAAATAATATATTTTTTTCAGCTTTTTAGGCAAGTAAAGACCAACACATTGATATCTAATTTTCATCTTTTTTTTCCAGAAATATAGGTCAGTTTTAGTCAAATATACAATATAGCCCCATTTACGAGTGAAAAAATGTAATAAATCCTGAATATTTTTTTTCAATAGTTATCGTGAAAAAATAATTTAGTGATGGGTATGGAAGACCACAGGTGCTACAAATATTCATAAAACACATATAAATTTGTGAAGAAAGTTTAATTTTTTTTTATAAAGGATGCAGAGGGACACAATTCCTGAAAATTTCAAGCAATTCTATGAAAGTTAACCTTTAATAATGGTGTGACAAAAATGATTTCTGGTCAAAAAGGACCTGTAGACAAAGGGTTAAGAGTATATAAGGTGATTCAGAGAATATATTTGAGTAGCTACGTGACTCTATATGACAAGGGAAGAGATCTGACCACAAACAAACAGTTTGTCACTGCAGTAAGATAAAAATATCAAGTAAAGGTCACTGGTGTCATCATTATTTTAACTTGAGATGGTGTGAAGATGTTCTCTTTGACCCTGTGATAAGGAGCAAGGTTTTTAGGACATGTAGAAAAAAATAATTAACTTTTTCTTCACCTTTTTAGGCAAGTAAAGACCGACACATTGCTATCTAATTTCCATCTTCTTTTTTTTTCAGAAATATAGGTCAGTTTTAATCAATTATACAAAATAGGCCTCATTTACGAGTGGAAAAAAGTAATAAATCCCGAATATTTTTTTCAATAGTTATAGTGAAAAAATAATTTAGTGATGGGTATGCACAGAGTGGGATATGTCAAGTTTTGGTGAAACATCTGTTTTGAAAGCATTATACATTTTTGGATGGCAGCAAAAAATAATGATAAAATCACACCTGTGGTCCTGAAAATGAACCGTTTAGAGCCAATATAAACAAAACTTATCAACTATTTTTAGTTTCAACTTCTCAGTCAATTCACAAAACATTGAACAAGAGCCTCTGTTGCTGCGTGGTGCCTCCTCATTTTGCTATCTGAGACTCAAATGAGAATTTTCAGGGAGCCTAAACTTCTAAACTTTTTTTTTGGTTGTTTTTGTTTTTTTGTTTAGTCCTTTTGAACAAGCAGGCGCATCAACGGTAGAAACAAATTTGCTTACAAAGGTGCAGCTTTGAAAAAATATCTGCTGTGTGTGTGCGTGTGGCTGTGTGTGTAGGTGTGTGTGTGGTTGTCTGTGCATGTGGCTGTGTGTGTGTGTGTGTGTGTAGATGTGTATGTGTGCGCATGGGTGCGTGCATTCACACATGCTTGTTTAGAGACATGCCTGTGGGTGTGCATGTGTAAGGTAATTGTGCCAGAAATTACAATACCGTGACCGTTACGCTCCATTTTGTGTGCTGGGTCCATTTGTGTCCTGGAAGACCACAGGTGCTGTAAATATTCATAAAACACGTATAAATTTGTGAAGAAAGTTGAAATTTTTTTTTTATAAAGGATGCAGAGGGACACAATTCCTGAAAATTGCCGTTGTTTTTGAAACATAAACCTCAGTGCAAGGTCCAACTTGTTTCTGAAGCTTTTAACCACCTCTTTCACATCTTGCCTTCATCAGCAGATGAGGATTTACTTGTTATCACCTTATTTAGGTATGAGATTGTGGTCACATGATAACAGTTCGTTTGGGTGGGAAATCAGATCACCCCTGTTTCTGTTTAAAGATGGCGTGTGCTATTGGAAGTGACTGTCCTCCTCCTCCTCTTCCGTCTGCTGACTGGTTGGCTATCTGAGAATAAAACACAACTGGATGAATTTCAGTTTCTCTTTATTTATTTTATTTTATTGGTGTGAATGCAGGGTCTAATTCATGCACTGTTCAACATAGAAAATCTGTTTTTAACTGTCAATGCTATTTAAACTCCTTTCATTGCTTCTTGCCTCTCGTGTGAATCTCTTGTAAATCCACTACACTCATGCAGTTCAGCTCCCAGCTATTATGAAGCAATATGTAGAGGTGGGACCAAGTCATTGGTTTGCAAGTCATAAGCAAGTCTCAAGGCAAGTCCAAAGTCC
>NW_023339729.1:11853668-11854074 GCF_004916995.1 Morone saxatilis | reverse complement strand
AAACAAGTCATAATGTGCTCTAAACCAAATCTAAAGCCATCTTAACAACAGAGGGAATGAAACTAGATTATCCTTAACGGAAAGTTTGTTTATCTTTCCTGCAACTTGATTGGTTCCAACAAAGTGGATTTAGGGAATAAATGTCGACTTGCTGGGAATGGACAGTGTTAACGTTTATTGTTTTAGGAAATTAATTGATTCATGGCACATGTTTCAGATGACAATATAGTATTGTAGTTTTCTGCACAAAACGGTGCGTCATACATCACCCAACTCACTTCTTTATTTCTTGACATGTGCCACTCAAACTTCTCATTAACACTTTCAGTTACCCAAACAGTGCAATTTTATTCTCATTGCCTTCCATTTTTAATGAATTATAAACAGTGTTGGGCAGTAACTCATT
>NW_023339729.1:11852693-11853661 GCF_004916995.1 Morone saxatilis | reverse complement strand
ATTACTAATACATTTCAGTGTCATTGTGTTAATTGTACAGTTTTTAATAATAATAATAAAATAATAATAAAATAAGCTGCTGTCAGTTCCCAGACTCTATGACTGACTGAGGATACAAAGGAGGAATATAAATATAAATAAAACCTTCAAAAGGTGTTTGGTGGGAATTATTTTAAAAGTGTTTTTGTCTTTTATTAAACATTTTCAAATAAATCATTTATTAAATAAATAATTTGTTGAGAACCAATTAATGTTTTTTCAATGGGAGAGTACTCAGTACACATGGAGGTGAGAAGGTTTAAGACAATCAATATATAACTGATCAAACCTTGTGGTGGTCTTTCCTCTTTTTAACTCATCAATAAGTTTATTTATTTGCATTATTTAGAGCTCAGTTGTTGAATAATGTCTCTTTTCATGGAGCACAGCATCACTATCTTGGTTTCTTATGGATGTAACTGAATGAGGTTTTGAGATTATTTTTATCCTGATTTAAGGTCATGAATCATTTCTGTTGATAAATGTATAAAAGTTATTTAAATGCAAGTTTCTTTTACAATATACAATCTCTCACACACACACACACACAGGTGTATTGATGATTGGTATGTAAACAGGAAGTAATGTGTATAAATGCATCCATTTATCAGAAAGAGGGCTATAATGAAACTAGTAACCACAGGATGGCAGCAATGTACTTGAAGAAAATATAAAACTAACGATTGTTAAAAGAGGAGAGGATTTTCCCCCCGTTTTTTTCTGTTAAAGCCGCGTGATTGCTCAAGATGTGTGGCTGCGTCTGTGTATCTACGCTGGTGCTTATGCAATTTGTCTGAGCCAACCTGAGGAAGCACACACAACACACAAACACGGCACAGTGAGCATGTGAACAGGAGGGAGGGAGGGAGACGTGAGAGCGAGAGAACTTGACGCTACATAGACAGACTACCCACTGGAAAGGTGAGGAA
>NW_023339729.1:11844447-11852593 GCF_004916995.1 Morone saxatilis | reverse complement strand
AGGGTATCTATGAGGAATCTGTATATCAGCTGTATTATTTGAAGAATTGTGACAAGGGTTTAATTCAGCTTTTACATTTGATTTTATAATCATACTTACTAAAGTCATTCAGAATCCTCTTCAGGTCAGCTCTCTCCTCAGTCAGGGTTTTATAAACAGCCTCAGTCTCTGAATCAGAATTGTCATTGTTTGTGTTAATTTATCAATGATACATTGTTTGTTTCCTCTACTTAATCTAATATAGTATCAGTATAATTTTTAATCTTTATTAAAGTGATGAATCACTGGCATACTTGAATTACAAATCAGTAATAGTCTAAATGTTATGCATGTTCCATGTTCAAGAAGATATAGAAAAATAGTAAGGCAATGCATAAGTAACATAGTGGCAGTACTTAAGAGAACCCTCCAATATGTCAGACATCTGTTTTTCTGTTTTTCAGGGGAGCTCATGTCTTATTAGGCCAAGGCCTCCCCCGGCTCCCTTGCAGTTCACACCCTGCTTTTGTCACCAATGCAAACCACAAAGTGGATAATCAATACTTTTAATCCTTAGATTTGACTTAGATCTGTCATACGTAACATTTGTAACTCTTATATTTGCCCAGGATTGTATTCTTAGGTCTGATTATTGATGTCTTCATCATCAAGCAATTTTCTTTCCTGAGTTCAGGATACAAATACATTTTGATATTAATTTCAGGTCATATTATTCAACCCTACTACACAGTGACGAAAATATGTTTACTGGAAAACTTCTAACAAGTCTCAAATAAACGCAGGTGTTCTTTACTAGCCTGGAGTGGCTACAAGTTTTGACTAATAAACGCAGGTCTTCATTAGAGGCCTGGACTAGATTGTATAAAAATGATCTGAATGTATAAAACCTCTTAAACCCATCGGGTCGCCAGCTTGTGTGAGTTTTAAGTTTCTCAGATCACATACAAAATTATAAATGTTGAAACGGTTTGTGTCTATTTCTTGATTATTTATCTGAAAAGTCCCTTAATAAAAAAAATGTAATTAATCAAAGTTGTGAATATTGTCATGTGAAGTTTGTTGCTCACTGTCTGAATGCTTGGCGCTCTAAATCTCTAGCTGCTGTAAAACAACATTCACGTTCAAGCAGCATCAATAGATAGTATTTCCCATCTTTACTGAGCAAGAGTTTCATGCCAAAGGAATTAAATGCCTGTCCCAAATAGACATCTGCCCCCAATAATGGCAGGATGAGTCCAGTGATTTAAGCAAACAAACATCCTAGGGCTATTATTAGAAGTTTTACGATATACAGACTTATTTTTCACCAGTGTACTTTCCAGTGTTGCTGAAGTGAGATGCTAAATTGACAGGGACACAAATAAAGATGAGTCACAGACAGGAGGGAAATGTTGAGAGCAGCATGTAGAATACATAGGAGTCCAAAGCTCCCAACACCTGATTGTACTGTTTTAATCCTGTCTGAAGAACCCACAGACTGTTGGTGGATTCACACACACCTTAACCCATTTCCAACTATTCCAACTCATCATGGTCTGTCAGCTGCTCCTCCATATAAAGGTATGCCAATAATGCAATTCAGCTCTCAGCTATTATGAAGCAATACAACAACCAGCATTTCCTCCTCAAACGTCCTCTAGTTACCTTGAAGCTTTCTCTGAAGATCAGTCCTATCTTCGGTCAGGGCTTCAAATCTTTCTTGCAGCTGCTCTTTCTCTTTCGTAAGTTGGTCTCTTTCTTTAGTCAGGTTGTTGTAACTGGTCTGTAACTGGTCTCTTTCTTTAGTCAGGCTCGTGTTGTTAACGCTGTCCTGTAACTGGTTTTCTTCTCTTTAGTCCACGGTTGTTGTAACTCCGAGAGATTGTTACTGGTTCTTTTTCTTTAGTACAGGATACATGATACGACACATATAATATACTGTCAGGTTGTATGTAACTGATACTCTGGATTCTCTTTCTTACATTGTATAAGACACAATACACAACAGCAATCTCACACACACACAACGATATATCTTTTGGACTGTGGTTTTCCATAAAGCATGAAACAACATTCATCTAGCTCATAGAACATTATACTTCTTGGGCTTCATCAGCACACCAACAAGGTACTCACATCTGGAAACCAGAGTTTTGAGTCCAATCAGGAGGAGAAGACACAGCAGAGCCAGACCCACTGCAGCAACTTTGTAGGAAGTCTTCTTTACATCTCTGTTACCTGAAGGACAATGCGGACCACTTTACTATCGTTCCTGCTCTAATCATAATGCTTTTTTTTCTTTACAATTGTCAACTTGCATTTCATTAAAATGAGTTACACTACAGTTTAGCACAACAGCTAGTTGGTAGTCATAAACTTTCCACCTCCATGAGGAAATTAATTCCTCTGTGGGATTGAGGGAGAGTACGGTGGAAGGAAAAGTGACACCAGTTTGGAAAAAGGAGAAATGCATCTTAGCAATTGTAAAAAATATTGAAATTATGAGGAAATACATATATATATAAATATATATAAACAAATATATTGGCAAATGGCACCAGATAGGTAATGTGTTCCTTTTTATTTCCCTGGTCTTCAGAGAAAAGAAGCTACTGCCCCATTAATTAAACCTCATACAATTTTAAATTATGTACATGTATACTATTAAAGGTTAGTGTACTTTACTGACTGGTGTTCTAAAGTAAATATCACACTAGAAAGAAAACAAAGTAAAACAAGAAGGTAGCACAAGATGCAAGAATGCATACTGTAAATGGCTGATGCAAAAGCAAATATTTTTTATTTATTTCACATCTGCACTGAGGTATATAAATATAAATATAACTTGCATGATCTAAATTATACAAGATTAGATTATAATTTAGATTTGTGTCTGTGTTTTTTAACATTGAACCTCAAAATTGTTAAACTGTAGGATTTCTCTCTCACCAGGTACTGCAGCAGTCGCTTTAAAGTCTTCATCAGAACAGCTCAGTAATGCAGCATCCCTGGCTGAAGCATCATAGGGGTCTTCATTTACCATGGAGATCTCATCTTTCTCTTTGTGGAAAACAATTTCCATATTTACATCCATTTAGAGATGATGAAGAGAGGTGATGGATGAAAGTGTCGCCTTAAATGGTGCCTTAGCTGTGATCTGACGTCTCCTTTTTATTTCTCTCTGCTAAACAGCAGAATTCCCTTTCACTCACCTCTCTTCTTCCTCATTTTTTCAGGAAGTCTTTCCTTTTCTCTTCAACAAACTTGTATATTGGAGTAATCCTCACCTCCTGGGAGTTCAGCTATTTTCATCACAAAAAACAAACTTTGCAATGCAAGTTAATTTGACTTCTCCTTACAACAACACTGCGCCACCTTAAGTTTTATGCTTTAATGTTAATGTTCAACTGTTACCATGTTAATTCGTTCATATGTAACTGTTTTAAAACTCAACAGAGGTCCAAAGCAGAGGTGACAATTTATGTGTTTTGCCTCGTTTTGACTGAAACTCGACCTCCAAACCTGAAACTTACTGACTAAAGAAACTTAAATATACCATTAAAGGAGGCCAACCAAACTTGTCACGCTTAAAAGGAGTTATTCGAAGAGTTTATTAGGAAGTTTCGCCTAGGAAGTCTTTTACAGTATCGCTTTTAAACTCAGGGCCCCAAAACTGCAGAATGGGGGTCCCAATTCTTCCGCCCTCCATCTAACCCCTAAAACCTGAATGACAGGATTTTAAAAAATATATATACTACCTACCACCTGCCATAACATTATCATTATTTATAAGTATTTTTTTGTTGATGTTTTATATTCAACTTTTAAACGACGTCTTCCCATATATAATAAATAAAAACAAAATTCTAACTCTCAAGAAAATGTACATTTCGTTCCTTGTATAACACGGTCTTTATTTGGCCTATGATCGATCAAACAATGACGATATACGAATGTATAAAAGTGTTGAAGTTTGCTCTTTTATGAGTTAATATAACCTGTACATGCAGGCAATACCAAAATCACCAACAGCACAGCGGTGAGGCGCCTGTTTAAATCACTTGGAATACTTATTGTATGTACATGGCTTTATGTGTGAAACTAATTGAGTGCTTGGTACGTTAAGACCCTTCTGTCTTGAGCCTCTGTTCCATGTTTCCTTAGGAAAATATTTTTTTGCTTCACTTCCAGGGTGGTTCGTGTGTTCAACAGCGTCTCTGAAGTTTTCTCAGGACAACGAGATTTTCAACCACATTCAACACATTCTGCCTTTTTGGCTACAGCATTGCCTACCAATATAATCCAGAATTTTGTGCTGTGTATTGCACCTTCACGCCCGCAAACAAGCAGCTGTTACCCCACCGGCCAGCTACAAGACATTTTCTGCTACTCATGAAATACAAAATGTGTTTATGTTTACATTCTCACGTTTGTGTCGACTATTTGCTTTGCACCAGGCCACGAAAACTTACAAAAGGTTTAAGTTTCAGTTGAAGTGATACTAAACCATACATTACCTGTAATTGAAAAGCAGGTTGGTAAAATGCCACGTAAATACGCTCGTCTCTCCTCACCCCACTGGACATAAACGCCTAAATTAGCTACTCGTGTTGATTTCTTGCTACTCTCACAGAACACAGTTGGCCTGCCTCACAGGGAAAACAAGTAATGGGCGAGTTTTGATCAGCCCCCTTTTCTGTATGTCTTTCGTCACTCTCTTTTGTCATGGACAAATTGTATTTTATGTTTGATCTCTTAAAGGCTAAGCAGCTAGCTATAGCCCTAAAGTAATCAATTATAGGTGACGGGAGTCAAGAATCGTCTTTAATGGAGCAATTAAATCATGGCACAACGTAGGAACATTGCAGCTCCGGAAAACATATGCAACGCCCTGGGTTCGCTTATTCAGACATGATCTTTCCGTTGTTGAATTGTACTGCTGTTGCTCTGCTGAAAAACATCTAATGTCTGCTGACAATAAAAATGCTCTGAAACTTGCTAATTTTTAAACTTTTTATTCAAAGAAAAATGTGAACACACACTGTTACGATGGAAGAACTTATTAGTATTTGTTCATTCTATTTACTGATTTTCCAGGCGAAAATTGTTGTTTGAAGAAAACTTTCTTCAGTGCCAAAATAAGAAGATACATCTTTACTTTAAGGCTTCTATGAAAACGAATAGCAGACTATGTCAGATCATATGTCAAGCAATAGTTGCTCGATTATACAAAGACCTCCAGTCGCAACCCGAGTCTCATTTAAGAAAAAGCAGATGACTTAGTCACTGGACAGACAGGAAAAGCAGAATATCAGAATTAGATTTTGTTTTTTTAAAAAACAAAGAAGTTTAGATAATACATGTTCTTCCTCTACCAACCCCCTCGGAACTCTATCTTTGATTGATGAGCATTGCAGGAGGATGAGTTAGAGGTAATCAAAGGTTAACAGCAACCGAATATCTGGAATTTTTCTGACGGTAACTTGAAGCAATGGTTATATTAACTGCGCTTTGTTGTCTCAGGCATACAACACTAGTTCTTAATCACGCTTTCATGTCAGGTTGATTTGTTCTTCTTCATTTTTTAGGGTTAAGTGCAGACGAGTCTCAGGCCAACAGTATTCAGACTTGAATTGGTTACTCACTACGATGGGCACTCTATAATAGTCTATCCACCTATAATGAGATATGCTGTTGCGCGTCCTGTAGCTCACCTGTTGAGTTCTGGATCATCTTGCGAAGCCCAGTTGTAGTCTCGCCACAGTATTGGATTTTGGCTAAAGTCACCCATCTCTCGTCTCGTTTCTCTCTGTTTTCTCGTTACTTCTTCTCCTCTCCTGCCTGTTTTGTCCCCTCTGTACTGCCAATAGATAAAATCCAGCACGTAGTTTTAAGAGCCTTCTGTTCTTCGTGCGGTCGATCGGAAGGGATATAGTAGTTTTTCTTATGTCCGCCACACCACAACGGCATCGGAACGATTTTTGGTCGGTATTTTTTCTCTTTTCTTGTTTGCATTTTTAAACAGTGTTCTGCATCGTTAAATTTAGTTTTCGGTATATGTTGGGGCAAAGCTCTTTTTGCGACTTACCATGTCAAAAATAATTGCTAAAAATACAAATAATTGTCTAAAGTTCAGCAACGTGACTCTTAATTAGATGGGATTACATTTCTGATTGCATTTTACAAATTGGTAGGGTACTTCTTATGAAGCCACTTGAATCAGCGTATGAACTATTCCATTACACGTGTTGTATCCGCAGTTCTCACAATTTAAGCATGAAATGTAGCCTACGGTTATCTTCTGCAGCTTGGCCATATGACCAAACATTTCACGTTGTTGTCTTTGGGGTTTGGTTGTTTGAGTTACAGTAGACATCGTCCTTTCAACCAGGATCCAGATGTCTTGGCAAGTCACAGTGGTTTTATCACGTTCCAGGCTGGTGCTTCACCATCATAGAACTTTTGTCTCCGCGAGTCTTTCATCAGTTGCCTTGTATGACGTTTGGCCATTGGGGCCCCAGTAGCTGAGAGGAGACCCCCAAACCCCAATAGATATAAGCTGCGTAATAATTGAACACATTCTCGAGGAGATGTCAGTAGACAGCCAAACATGGACGTTAAGTTCACCCATAGGTTTACATAATCAATACATGTGATTGCTGCACCATAATGTCATGAAAGCCTTGTGGTCAAGTGGGCACGGTCCCATCCACCCAGTTTCCACCTTTCCCGTCTCTTCTGTCAGTCAGCTCCGATCCACATGAAAAAGGGGCCTCGGGAACGTCTCGGTGAACTCTTGTTGACAGACGAGAATGAACTTCATCAAATCAACAGAAACCTAACTTCTGCAATCCTCTGATGCTGTGATCAAATCAGTAATAGTTCTGCATGGTGGATTGTAGGTAAGGAATAAGAAAACGTTGTGGTAATCGTATGTAGTCTCACCCAGTATTGTTGCTAACATCTGCACCGTTGTTGTTCTGTGTGGTTTTCAGCACAGGGACATTTGGATGGCCTTTTTAGTCCATGTTATTAAACAATGGACTATAAACATAAGAGGTATAGCCAAACCGTATCAGCCACCACTATACACTGCAGCCCAGTGTGTAATAGGACAAACCCACACTCACCACAGACACACCACACCCCCCCCGCCCCGCCCCCTCCCCCCCCCCGCCCCCCCCCCCCCCCCCCCCCCCCCCCCCCCCGCCCCCCCGCCCCCCCCCACACACACCACGACACACCACACACACTAGTTCTTCTTTGTCTGTTGATTAATCATCAGGTCTGCACCTCTCTGCCACGACCAGGGCACTTCTGCTGGCGTTGGCCAGGATTTTTTTTGAAGAAATGAGTAGACACTGTTTGTTGAAACACGTCATTCCTTGGTGAGAATATTCATGCTGAGAGACAACAAACAAAACATCTGGAATAATTTCAATCAACCAAGAAGCACACAGTGTCACATTAAGTGTCTGTTGGGTGAGGCAGTGTGGGGTGGAATGTTGAAGTCTCCCTGGAAAGGCGCGAGAGGTGGACAAACGAGTAGATAGGAGGATGTGGATGAGAACGGAGCAGCGTATGCGGGGATCATACACCTCTCGCTGCACAAGCTATTAAGCCTTTTTGAGCGGATCGTTCATGTACAGTCTCTCAACACATCGTAACATGTCTGCTGATACGAAGGCACAGGCTGTCTGGTTAGGAAGCACGGTTAACAAGTTAAATGAGCAGTAGCAAGACTTTAAGCAAGCAATTATGTCGGCAGTATGTTACGACGACCACCACGTGATCGTTTACGTGTTTTGCTTAAAACTGGTTATAAAACTATGTTGTGGAAGAACAATGGTCTTTTTCTGGTCTTTCCTTCTGATGTTGTCCGTCGGCTCCGCTCAACTCTAGGTGAATTCGTACAGAGTTCCGGACGGACAGAAAGCTGGGTTAGCTAGTTGCTAAATGTGTAACTTAGGCTGTAGTCAGCTCGAGTGACCTTTAGGTGCTGTTAATGTACAGTATTAGTCAACATCTACTGTCGAAAGGACATATTTTGGTACAGAATGAAGTGGCTGCCTAACTGTTGCACAACTACTGCCGCCCCCACATTCAGCGCTGTCGACCCTAAACTTCTCCCTGGCACCAACTCGCTTGCCCGTCTACGCCCATCGGT
>NW_023339729.1:11841781-11844422 GCF_004916995.1 Morone saxatilis | reverse complement strand
AGCCCAACACAGCAAATATAAATGTATCATATCACATGGAAACTCCCAGTAAAATCTTGTTAGTCTGCAAATAACTGTTTGAAAGAAAGTAAATGAATATACTTTTTAATTTTAAAATGTTAAAGTATTACTGGCTGCCACTACAGATTTGGTTTTAAGCTTCAAATTGAATGATATTGTTTTTATTAGTTGTAACAAAGCAATGCCTCGTTGTTATTCTGTGTTCACATTCTCATCCTTGTAGTCTCTTCAATTCAGTAACTTTCAACACTTGAATTTGTGCTACGCTAACAAGATACAGAAGCAAACAAAAAGTGTCAGAATCACTAGTGGTGACACTAATATTATACTGTAAAAGAGAATATGACATTCCAGTTTTAATTTTATGTGATTTAAAAGTAAAATTAACTCCATGTTACAATTTTAAGCCTGTAAACGTTCTCATATTCCAGTACATAAAAAGCCACAGATCTCTGGTTTGTTGCTGGAGGGTGGTTTGTACTGACAAATATTAAACAAACTATATCTGTGTTAATAAATTACTGTAATAAAATATGTAAATTCTGTCTGTCTGGCATGCTCTGATTCTGTTGCAAATTATCTTAACATCTTTTCTCAAAATTACAGCTTTACAGCTGAATTCCCTGACTGGAGAGAGAGACGAGCTGAAGAGGGAGCTGAATGTTTGGGGTAAGTATGAGGATAAATCTATTAAAACCAGTAATCAGGGAACCAAAAGGGTGTAACTGCAATATTTGTAAAAATCTTAACTTTATATTACGTTATGTTAACGTTATCTTCAAATCTTCAAAATAGCAACTTCACAGCTGGAGTGTAGAGAGGGTTGTCCACTGATCCTGTCAAAGTGCAAAACATTCAACCTCAAATCAGAGACAGCGAGAGGCAAATTGTATAGTGCTTTGAAAAAAAGCGCTATATAAATGTAGCCATTTACCATTTAGGTAGCATTCAAACACTTAGTATAGTATAATTATATAAAAATATTAATTATAAAAGTATAATCTAATATTCTAATTTCCTAACTGTAGTAACTCATTCAATTGTTTTCAACATTTAAAGCTTATTTTTGATGAGAGAGATCTGAAATGTGTCAAAGCAGACTGTAGGTTTCTAATGGCCAGACTGAGAGAAAAGCTAAATCC
The DNA here is from genome assembly GCF_004916995.1 of Morone saxatilis. NCBI lineage: Eukaryota > Metazoa > Chordata > Actinopteri > Moronidae > Morone > Morone saxatilis. The sequence continues at coordinate 11,843,259 of NW_023339729.1, read as the reverse complement.
ATTGTTGAAAATACAAATTGGCCACAATATTGCTCATAAATGGAGACTTTAATAATGAAGTTGTGTGTGCAGCGGTTGACTAGAAACATACAGTAATATTTTTTATTTTTTATACAGGGCCTAAAGAGTATCAATGCTGAATCAACATTTTCTAAATTATCAATTATTTTTTGCAACTGTGATCGGTGATCAAAGCAGTAGTTAGTAGTAGTAGGTAATAATTCAATTATTTCTCTTTTCAACAGCTCACTATTCCCAACAAGGATGGGTGTATTTCAATGGTAGTGTCTATTACATTTCTTCAATCAAGAAAACCTGGAAAGCCAGTAGAGATGACTGTCTGCAAAAAGGTGCTGACCTGATGATTATCAACAGCAAAGAAGAACAGGTGTGTGTGTCTGTGTGTGTTTTATGAATACTTTATGAATCAGTGTTAGAGACAGACTTATTGAAATAAAGGGTGAAATAATAAATAATTAAAAGGTCACTGACGTTGGTTAAATATTACTTGATTACTGTATTTTTCTATTTAAAAACAAGGAATTCATAAGACAATACAAAAAGTCAGCGTGGATCGGACTGACTGACAGAGAGACAGAGGGGATGTGGAAATGGGTGGATGGTACACTGCTCACAACAAGGTACATTACATTTTTGTTCTAATTAAATCAGTCTTTAACTTTATTTTTAAGCACAATAGTACTGTAGACCTTGGATTTCTATGAAGTTACCAAAAGTCAACAAAACATTCATTTTTAATTGTTGTTACTTTAACTTGGCCACATTATTGGGCAGCATTATTGGGTGGCAGTAGCTCAGTGTGTAGGGACTTGGCTTGGGAAATGGAGGGTTGCAAGTTCAAGTCCCACAGACCACAAAATATGGAGTGTCGTCTGGTAGCTGGGGAGGTGCCAGTTTTCACCTCCTGTGCACTGCTGAGGTGCCCTTGAGCAAGGCAACCTAATCCCAAGAAACTGCTCATGGTATATATGAGGTGAAGCTGAATTTGAAAAGATGTGTATTGGATTAGAATTGCATTATTTAGAATGGCTTACTCCACCTTTAAATCCTTCTTGGTTTGCGTTCGTTGTTAAAACGTATTTGTTTTTAATTTCAGCTTTTGGCTCTCCGGGGAACCGAACAATTATTATGGCAGAAATGAAGACTGTGTAGAAATAACAAGCAATGGCGGTTGGAATGATTTATTATGTGAAAATGAAAAAATTTGGATCTGTGAAAAGAAAATGGCTCCACTACCGTGAGAGAGATGATGTATTAACCACGTTCAGCTAAACTGTAAAGACTGCAGTGAGACATGTTTAGACAAAGTGGCACTAAGACACAAAAACTAAGCTTTCAGCTTTGGTTGCAGGAAATAATGAATTAATGTAATTAATCTAAATGTAAGTAATGTGTTACCGATTCTCTAATTCATTTCTCAACAAATGTAATTGCTAATTACTTTTAGTAAGTCTAGT
>NW_023339729.1:11841348-11841720 GCF_004916995.1 Morone saxatilis | reverse complement strand
TTTAAAACATTCCTTCACAAACCAATAGGTGACGTCACTATAGGTTCACACTGCTGTTTTCAGCAAAAATCTCTAAAAACCCACTGTACACTATTTGCTTATCACCAAAGATCAAACAAACATAGTGGACAATTTCCCTCAGGAGTCATCAGAGATCAAATCAGAGCTAAAAGTCAACATGAATATTGGTCTTACAGTCGCCAGGTGACCAGAAACATGACTCCAAATGAAATATGATGTTCCTTTGTTACTGCTGAATGTTTAAATAAAACTGTTTGCTAACAAGTTAGTCATACCAACTTAATGGTTGTTATGTCAGTGTTGTGTTGACAATTTGCTCCCGGACAAAAAGGAAACCAGTTATCGTAGGTT
>NW_023339729.1:11838018-11841325 GCF_004916995.1 Morone saxatilis | reverse complement strand
CATGTTACGTTACTTGTATAGCAACAAAGTGTGCACAGGGAGTTACCCATTTCAAACAGACAGAAATGTGTTTTTTTTATTTTTTAGCATGGCCACGATTATTCTGTAATCTCAAAAACCATGTTCATTATCCATGACGACGAAGTAACACAGTTGAAACCAAGTGATTTCTGGGCTTAAACCATAACCATAGCATTGTCACATCAATAACAGATTTATTTTTTGTTCCTTTCATTGTGAAATGTGTTTGGATGCTGTTGTGCCTTAACCCACTGGTGCTTGCTGTGATGGTCCCTTTTTGTAAATATCTGATCATAATGATGTACTTCTGTATAATTGGGTTTAAATGTTGTTGTGTTTACCTCTTTTATGTTGTACATGTTGGTCTTGTTTTTGCATTTCTTGCTTTAAAAGCTCCATGTAAATAATATTATTAAGTAAATAATAAAAAAAGTATTATATTACTGCTTGAGTTTTCTATTGTTTTATCATTGTTTTTTATTTAATTAGAACTAGTATTTTTATATAAAATTACAGGTGCAAAGGTGAATAGACTAAATTAAAAATATTTTTGTAAACCTTTGCAGGTAAATACAATCAGATAGCACAAAACTGTTGGCTAAATTAACAAATGGAAACGTGAGATGTTTAGGGGAGAACTGACTGAAATGGATCAACCAAGTCATTTTACTGAAAAACTAAACTCCAACAGGTCACTCATGCTGAGAGTAGGGCTGCATAATTCTTTGGATAAAGGTAAAATGTGACAAAACAGAGTTATAATTATGTACTGTAGTTCTGACGAGATTCCCCGACCTGCAAATCTTGTTCTCCAGATTTAAGACAACATGTTTGTTTGTTTGCTACAGACCCCAACACATTTCACATCATCACAATTTGTCTATAATATCATCTTGTTTAAAAAAAAAAAACGTATTGTGAATTGTATCAAATTGTGTGTTATGATATGAAATTATGACAAAACAGATTAAAACCTACATTTTTCAACAACAGAAGTGAAGGTTTTATTTTTTCATACAAGAGATCTCAACCTACAAATGATCAAATTAAAGACTGTAAACCACTGAGGTGTCACAGATATCCCGAAGATAAAACAGAAAACCACGTGTTGATTACAGCACATACAGTGTGTGTACATGAGTCAGGAGGAAGACACACCATCAGAGCGAATGCAGTGAGGCAAGGAATCTTTTTAAATCATTTAAGGCTGGAAATTGATGTATTTTCAAATGTCCACTTCAACCTTGTACTGGAACATGTCAGAGGACAGTGACTTTTATGACGACGTTGGAACTTTAAACAACAATCAAAAAAAAGGTTCAGGTAAGAATATATCTATATATATATATCTGTACAATGAGTTGAAACGTCTCAAGGATGTTTTTGTTGATCATTATTTACTTCTGCTCAGTTGAAGCTTCTTGTTTACTTATGTTCTTTAGAAAAGATTTAAATGAAAAAACAATTTCACATATCTCATAATTAGACCATAATAAATTAAAACAAGTTAATGCAACAAAATATAATCTGGATACAGATCCATAAACTTGTATTTGTATTGTGAAATTGGAAATTGGAGGGGTTTTTTTGTCCACTGTTTATGGAAATAGGGTTTTGTTTCACAACACAATCATTAGGCCTAGCTGCCTAAAAATAACGATAATGGTGATTTTGTATGTGTCTCACTGTCTGATTTCTGCACACAGGGAGAAATCTGTTCAGACTGGTTGCTGTGAGCTTTGGACTCCTGTGTGTTTTACAAGCTGCTCTTAACGTTTCACTGCGTCTGACTTTCTGTGAGTTCATTTTCTCTATTTTGACCTTTTGTTTTCCCAAACATTAAAATGTACCATCTGATTATTAGACCAGAATGTGGAACTTGTGGAATCGCTTACTCTCAATTATGTTTATATTTCTATATAAATGTATATTTTTATTGTATGAAGTTTACTAGATTAATGATGATGAATGATAATTGTGTTTGTGTTCTAGCCCTCGCTCATACTTTAAGAATAAAAAAGCATGATGGCCGATTAGCTTTAAATAACAAATAACAACCGGGCCAATGTAGAAACATTGTGGTTAAACATGGCCCCGCAGTGCCTGTAGTTAGAAACAGCTCAATCTAAGATGAGCTCAATCAGACATGAATATTATATTCCATTTCTGCCAATAGAGCCCCCCAAATGTTACACTGGACCTTCAAATAATATTTCAAACTGGGAGGCGGAATAACCTAAATGTGTGTGTGCTTTGGTGAAGAAGGCAGTACAGAGATACTGTAGTTTTGGGAAGGCCACCAGGATGCCTAGGTGATCATACCTACACATTAAATGTTCGTGTTATTCTTATTTGGACTTGTTTTAGATATTTTTTAAACCTAATAAGAATATCTTAAACAAGTACGTAAAAATTAGATCATCTTCCCTTAACTCAGTTTTTGTTAAATAATTCCAAAGGATACGTTATTTTTGGGTGTGTGGGCCTCCTCCGCTGTGGTACACTAACATCTCCACTCAGTATGGCGACCTGAGACACCCTCAGTGTTGAGTAAATCCCTCTCTGCTCTCTCAGATGGTTCAGAAGATAAGACATCAGATTCTGAGGCCATTTTCAAAACTGTCACTAAAGAGAGAGACGAGTTGAAGATGAAGCTGAGTATCTTTGGTGAGTAGGATGAAACAAAGCACCCATGAAAGTTTTTATTCTATTATTTGTTGTTGCTTGGGTTTCCTTTTTGGATGGATACTGACCTTATTAAGTCAGATGTGACAGGTCCACATTCAATACAGTTATCAATGTCATTATAAGAGTCAGTGTTTCCCCTATCACTTATATTGAATGTGTGCAGCCAACTCAATTTTCAATACCACAGTAATAAATGAATAATATAAATAAAATCTGAGAGGACCTCACTGTCCTTCACACTTGGTGTACTTATGTGAGCAGATTCTGGGTGCCTGGAAGAAACAATAAGATGACGACCATGGTGATGCTCCCCTGATAATGGTATTAAACATTAATTATGCCAATTTCTTATTTGTTTGAATTATTCTGTATACTGTCATCTCACATTAAAGATGAGTCTGTTTGACATGTGACATTTTCTTTTCCTGAATAAGAAGTGTGTCAGAGACTGAGCAAGAGAGAGAAGGAAGTGTTGTGGTTCTTGCTGTGATAAAATCAGGAGTCGGCGAAGGGAAACTACCATGCGAACAGCAACATTTAAGAAATTTATCAACTCTAATTATAGTTGTGCAACATAGCAGCAACCACTTCCTGTACA
>NW_023339729.1:11835607-11837918 GCF_004916995.1 Morone saxatilis | reverse complement strand
AACAACCTAGACATATCAAAAAAAGCAATATAAAATGCAATATAAAAAATGTATAAAATGTATAAATAAGCAGTATAATTGTAGTGCAAGTAAAAAAATAAGGTAATTATGAGATATGTTTTCATTAAAAAAGGTAGCTTGTTGATTCAGAAAAACAGGATCTTATTTTTATGCATTTTTTCCTGTAAAAATTATTATTTATCTGTCTGACTAAAACTAATCAGACACAAGTTTTCCAATAACTTTTAAGGTGGTGATTTAAACACACACTGGCAGAAGTGGTTTCTTTTATGTTTTTTATATCAGATGCTTTTCTGTCTCATGAAGATGTTATCTTGATACAATATACGGGCCTTTACATAATGTGGTTACAGGTTTCTATGAATAATACCTGATTCAGCTGATAAAAATCTCTACAGGAGTTAAATTTGGCTCCAACGTGCTTCATGAAGCACCAGCTTGAATTTGATACAATTCACAATACGTTTTTTTTTTTTAAACAAAATGACATTAAAGACAAATCATGATGATGTGAAATGTGTTGGGGTCTGTAGCAAACAAACATGTTGTCTTAAATCTGGAGAACAAGATTTGCAGGTCAGGGAATCTCGTCAGAACTACAGTACATAATTATAACTCTGTTTTGTCACATTTTACCTTTATCCAAAGAATTATGCAGCCCTACTCTCAGCATGAGTGACCTGTTGGAGTTTAGTTTTTCAGTAAAATGACTTGGTTGATCCATTTCAGTCAGTTCTCCCCTAAACATCTCACATTTCATTTGTTAATAGCCAACAGTTTTGTGCTATCTGATTGTATTTAGGTGCAAAGGTTTACAAAAAATACTTTTCACCTTTGCACCTGTAATTTTATATATAAATGCTGGTTCTAATTAAATAAAAAACAATGGTAAAACAATAGAAAACTCAAGCAGCACTCTATATAATATGCAAGCAAAATACAAACAACAATGATATAATACTTTATTTAGTTGCAAAATGCAAAAACAAGACCAACGTGTACAACAACATTTAAACCCAATTATATATAAGTACATCATTATGATCAGATATTTACAAAAAGGGACCATCACAGCAAGCACCAGCATCAACACAATCACCCTTTGATGTTAACCTGTAGCCTGTCTGGACTGTGGGTTAAGGCACAACAGCATCCAAACACATTTCACAATGAAAGGAACAAAAATTAAATCTATTATTTTTTGCAATTAGACTATGGTTAAGGTTTAGGCCCAGAAATAAGGTGACCGTAAGGCCAATATTCATGTAGACTTTTAGCTCTGATTTGATCTCTGTGGACTCCTGAGTGAAATTCTTCAGCCGGATTAAAGAGAGTGTACTACTTGATATTAAGATCTGGTTTAGGTTCTGTGTACTACACGTAGGCCTGTCACCTTAAAACATGACTTTAGTAAGACATACATATTAATCTTGGCTGCAAGTACAGTACAGAACTGTAAGTACAGTTGACATTAAAAGATTTTCTACGGAAGAGAAAATATGTTGAGGTACCAAAATACACTTACGTTTTCTATACCATGGAAAGTTTGATTACATCTTAAGAGTAAAACTGGAATTTTTGAATGTGATTAACAAAAAACACACAATTGTCTGAAAGCAATTCTAATAATATGAAATTATTTAATTTAATAAAAGAAGTATATTTTTCATATTCACAACAATGTATGTTCAAATGAAGAACTCTTAAATCTTAGATATGAGTGCAGTTCAAATCCCCTTTAATTATATTTTTTTTTACCTTGAAAGTTTCCTTCCCTGCTTCTGCTCGTTACTGTATATGGTCGGGGTTTGAAACTAAGCTATAGATACCAACTCGACACAGAGTTAAAGGAAGTGAGGTCACAGAGAGGTTGACGCTTTAGACGGTGAAAACATGGTGTAAAACACACACACATTTTGCAGACAGATTTTGATGCACAAATAGAGTGATTTAAATTTCCATTATAATAATATAATAAACGTTTTGCAGACATTTTCTTTTCTGCACTTGTAGTTGTTCTCATTTAAATATCTTCTGTGTTTGTTGAGAAACAACTGAATAGTTTAGGAGCATAAAACTGGGATGTATGAATGAATGTTATTTAACCAAATATGTATTTAGCACATTAATACATTTTCACATTTTGACAGTGGATAAAATCGCCACATTATCATGAAGTCGTACAACAAAATAGGCAACAGAAAAGTTAGCTACACAGACCCTGAGTGGGCCTGAGCAGGTATTCATTATTTTTTCTTTGTTTGAATGCAGCACCGAAGCAGAAAGAAAA
>NW_023339729.1:11833748-11835507 GCF_004916995.1 Morone saxatilis | reverse complement strand
AAACCTAAATATGTTAACGTGGACACCATTATTTCCAGGCGTAAACAGCGTTTTCAAATTTTCTGCCTTAGTGCTGATCTAGTCTGAAACACATTTGTTTATCTGTTATCATACATAGAAACAAATATACAACTAGTTCCACTGCTTTGGTTTAAAAAAATTATGAAAAGACTGCTTTGTATTGCTCAATGCTAAATGTTACAATAAACATTTGTTGCATTCTTCACATATTTTGTCTGTAGTTGTCTGTTTTGCAGTTTTTTGTAAAAAAAACATACAAGCTTACGAAACTAAGATTACATAGTTTTGTTTTAAAGGTCCAATTTGTAGGATTTAGTGGCTTTAGTAGCGATGTATTGCTTCACCCTCCACTTCCAAGTGCAAAAAACAAAAAAGGCGAACACTGCTATCTAGAGCCAGTGTTTGGTTTGTGCATTCTGGTCCACTGTAGAAACATGGTGGTTCAACATGGCTATATTCAGGTGAAACTAATGAAAACATACCTATGAATATTATATTCAATTTTTGCCAATAGATGCTTCTAAATGTTAAACAACCTTTAAAGGACAGATGCCATAGTTATACAGCAATGTTCTCATGAAAAGAATAATAATATTTATGTTTTGATGAATTTCAAACAGAGAAATGGTGCAACTCTCGACTTTATTGATTTTACTATATTACAGTACTATAATGGCAATTTAAATCAAACTATTTGTGCATCAAAATCTGCCTGCAAGTGTGTGTGTGTTTTGCACCATGTTTTCAATGTCTAAAGCGTCAACTTCCTTTAACTCTAGCTTAGTTTTAAACCCTGACCACATACAGTAACAAGCAGAAGCAGGGAAGGAAATATTCACAGACAAGGCAAAAAATGATCATTAAAGTTTGAACTGCATTTAGATTTAAGATTTAAGAGTTCTTCATTTTAACAGACATTGTTGTGAATATGACCAACATACTTCTTTTATTAAATAAAATAGTTTCATAGTTTTGGAATTGCTTTCAATTGTGTGTTTTTTGTTAATCACATTCAGAAATTCCAGTTTTACTCTTAACATGTAATCAAACTTTACATGGTATAGAAAAGTGTATTTTGGTACCTCAACTGTGTCAATAGTGACCACATATTCTCACTTCTGTAGGAAATGCTTTTAATGTCAACTGTATTTACAATACTGACTTGCATGTGAATCTGATGTTTTGTGGCGTTTTTGCAGTCACGCTCGTGGGGGGTTGTTTAAAGATTAAAGTTCAGAAAAATCTTTTTTTCCCCTGAACCACAGCAGTGTGGCCACAGCTCTAGATATACAGATAAATTCCCCATCTCTACTAGCACAGGATGCAGAGCAGATTGAACCTCAGTTTTTGAGCCTGGTTCACCTTCCTCCTCTTTCACACATTTGCCTCCAGCAGTCATTAAAGTACAGCACAACCCAGCACACTTCCTGTGAGATGATATTTGAAAAAAAATGTGTAAAGGCCTTTATGACAAATTATTTGAATCAAGGAAGGAAAATCATTCACTTTAAAATGAGGAAGAACGAGAGCAGCTTGTTGTGTAAGCAACATACAAAAGAAGAAGCAGTTCCTAGATTACCACCACTCTGAGAAGAAACCACCTTTAAAACTTTGATCACGCTCCCGCAGATAAAATATGTTTTTCTATAAAGAGGAATCAGAGTCCACTATTGAAATTGGAAACATCCCTGATGCTTCAGCCAGGAGAGTTGCTTTGAAGAGTTACTCTGGTGAAGGC
>NW_023339729.1:11833449-11833723 GCF_004916995.1 Morone saxatilis | reverse complement strand
TAACACAAATAAAAACATTTATCTCCCATTGAACTGCAATATGGTCATTGAAAAGATTCAGATTCAGACAATCAATGTGTTTGTTAGATTTGTAATTGTTGAAGTGTAATTAGTTTGTTATGTTTGGAAATTATTTGTTTTCAAATGTCCTCGGACAGAAGAGGAGTTGGATAACTATTTTTTAAACGACCTGATTTCACTTATTCCATAATGTCCTTGAGTTTGAATATATGGGCTGATTTTGAAACTGTGCTGACTTTGTCATGTTGTCTGT
>NW_023339729.1:11830076-11833349 GCF_004916995.1 Morone saxatilis | reverse complement strand
AAGTAGTACACTCTCTTTAATCCAGCTGAAGGTAATAGATTACATTACAGTCCCAGCACATATGGTATTGATTGGCATTCACAGAACAGCACTGTCTCCAGTATAGAGTCCACTATAAAATGTTTTCATTTGAGCTGGTGTAATAAAAACATATCACATTCATCCAGCAGAGTTTTCTCCACATGAGAGAGGTAGTTGTTTGCCAATGGATAGTGCATACAGATATAACTTAAACTGTTAATAAGTTATTTTGAAATTAAACTCAGACTGACTTGCATGTGTCTGTTGTTTAAAGATTAGAGTTCAGAAAAATCAAATTTATTTTCCCTGAACCAAAGAAGTGTGGTGTGACCAGTCTTTAAAATGAGGAAGAACAAGAGCAGCTTGCTGTGTAAGCAACATACAAAAGAAGAAGCAGTTCATAGATTACCACCAGTCTGAGAAGAAACCACCTTTAAAACTTTGATCACGCTCCCGCAGATAAAATATGTTTGTCTATAAAGAGGAATCAGAGATCACTATTGAAATTGGAAACATCCCTGATGCTTCAGCCAGGAGAGTTGCTTTGAAGAGTTACGTCTGGTGAAGGCGGTGAAGTGGCTACTACAGTGGCTGGTAAGACAGAAATTCTTACATTGTTGTTTTAACAATAAAAGTAACACAAATAAAATTTGTCTCCCATTGAACTGCAATATGGTCATTTAAAAGATTCAACAATCAATGTGTTTGTTAGCTTTGTAATTGTAGAAGTGTAATTAGTTTGTTAAGTTGGGAAGAGATTTGTTTGGAGTTGGATTTTTTTCAACTTGGTGAGTTTGAATATATTGGTTGATATTAAAACTGTGCTGACTTTGTCATGTTGTCTGTGGCCTCGGCTGTTCATACTCTCTCTCTCACGCTGGTCTCTTAAGTAGCATATGTGATCTGCTGCTGATGTGTTTGACTCTTAGTTTACTTTCTTTTTTTTTTTTTTTACCATTTTAGCTGTGTTAATGCATATGGAATGAAATTTCAATTTTCAACTTCAGCTCTTTAAATATATCAATAATATACTGTATACATCCAATTGTACACCTTGGTTCTATCATGGCCACTTCTGGCCAATTGAAACCCATAAAGACTACATTTTTTAAGTCCTTGTTATTTACAGTATAAAATCATACAGTTTAGGTCAATGGCTTTCATTCTAAACTCAACACTGGAAAATTGTAGTTTTTAATGTTTTCTACCAGATTATGTCATTAGTCCATTTTTGGCCATGGGAGCAATTTCATGTAATATTCATAGTTTCCAATAGGGGTGTATGATGGCTCACTGCACTCCAATGGAGCGAATGAATGACACAATTTTGACATAGGTGTGATGTCAGATAATGATTTGTGTTTGTGCATGAAAAAAAAATGTGCCTGTGTGTGGAATTTGAAAGATAGAGTGAAATAAATTATGATGTATCATACCTCCAAGTTGCAGTCAATTGAGCTTTTGAGTTTCCCAGGCAAACTTTGATGCACATGATAAAAGCATGCAGCATTTATTCTTTTCAAAACAAATGCCACACACAACTACACAATAGCCCTTCCACTCCCAAATATCCACTCTCCAAAAAAATAAATCAAAGGACATGTTGCAGAGGTCAAAGGTGCAGCTGCAGGGGAAACAAAAACAAACTCTGGCACTGTTTATAAATCTGTCCTGGAGTTTATGCAGGTGCAGTCAATACAAATTCTAACAGGTCCTAGATAATTTTTTCTCTGGCAAGATGGCAAGAAGGTCATATTCATTGCTTCAAGCATGTGACGGAGAAATCCTCTGCACTTGAAGTAGAGACATCTTCTACCCAAGATGACAACACATCCTCTCCTGAAGATGAGGGGATACCCTCCTCAGAGGATGACAGCATCACCACCGATGATGAAGAGCACCAGCCACTGCCTGAGTCCTCTTCCCCACGGAGTGTGAGGATGATACAGACACAGCGGTAGAGGCCCGAGCAGCTAATGGCAGAGACCGTAGGAGCAGTGACAGAGACAGAGGAGCTGGTGGGTGAGTGGATGTCCCGCTGCTGAAGAGACCCTACACTACAATCCAGTACGCACTGGTACCACCCCAGCGCCCAGCCTTTATGCAGTTGCCTGCATCAGCAACTTGAGGTCTGCCTTTGACCTGTTTATAACAGAGGAGATGAGTCAGCTGCTGTGCACCCACACAAACCTGTATGGGTGGCGGAGGTGTGAGGATTGGAGGGATGTGGATGAAATGGAGAGCCAACATCGGGATTCTGATTCTGGCTGGCGTCTATCGCTCAAGACATTAAGCATCACGTGGCATGTGGGATGACCAGACAGCCTGCAGCAATCCTGGACTACAATAGGATCTCCTGGATGTCTCAGTATACAATGCCTATGTCTTGTGGAAATCAGTCCATTCTGAGCAGGAGTCCTACTCCAAAACCTACCAACGGAGGTTGTTTCTGGAAGAGCTGGGTCACATGCTGGTGACCCCAGCAATTGCAAGACGGTCTTGTCCCCCACCCTGTCCCCCATTGTTGCCGAGATACAACAGTCTGAATCAGAGCGTGACCCACAGCCCACAGCAAAATGAGGAGAAGGTGCAAACTGTGCACCTACAGGAGAAGAACGGCAACCACTTGCTCCAACTGTGGAAAGTGTGTCTGCAAGGACCCCTCTGCTGTGGTTTGCACATCCTGCCGCCCTTGAGCATACACACACACACACACACACATGCACGCATGTACATACACACACTCATTGAAACACACTATTTAACATTCTCTTTCTTTCTCACACACACACACTTACATATGCTGTTGTTGTTCTCTCTATAAAAATGATTTTTTTTCTTGTGCAAAGTAAATAAGTACTGCTTTATTTCTCAAATCAAATTTAAATATGTGTTAATTAATATGTAATCTAACTGGTGTATGCAATCTTCAATATTCACTCTTAATTGTTTTAAACAATTCTGGAATTGTTTAAAACCTGGGATTTCATGATCAGGACTGATGCCAAATTAAAAAATTTAACCAGTGAAAGAATCAAATATTTTCAGTATATAGTGTTTGTAGAGCATTTTGCAAAAGCAAACAGGCCATTTTTGTGGGAGTTTTTATTTTTTATGTCACTGTACAAAAAAGTAATGATGAATAAAAATCATTGATATTGCTAATTATTGACCTCAGTGACGGCTGGTGGTGATTTTGGGTGGGTGGGCTAACAAATGCATTACACTCATCAATACGTCACACAGCAGCAA
>NW_023339729.1:11822677-11830051 GCF_004916995.1 Morone saxatilis | reverse complement strand
CTAGAATGGTTGATGGCACAAAACTGAGCGGGTGGATCCATGGGTCACCCATGTTTTTACCTCAGACCACGAGAGTCGGGTAACTTGATCAAATCCCCGGCTTGGTCGCTCTGGGTGACGGGTTAATTATGATGTGAAAGACCCGACAAACACAAGAACCCCAGGTTCCATCACTGCAGATGATAGACTGAGTAAGTATAACTTTAAACTACACAATAACTAGTGTATGAGACCACAATAGAAACTCCTAACCCCTACGCGTGAGGCAGAAACCTGCATGCAATACTTTATCCTGTACAAGACAATGTCAACATAGACAAAGATTACTCATCTAATTAAAGTTACTTGTTTATTAACTGTACTGTATCCATGTTTTATGGTCTGATATTTTAACTTGAAAGTATATTCAAAGTTTACAACTTTCAGATACTTTGATAAAAGCTGCTATTATGTTTACCCCAGTAAAAATACTGTATGATATACTGAAACTATTCTTATTCATCTTAAATATATAGATTCATGATTCGTTCATTTATCTTCCAACACATAATAAGATGTTTTGCATGTGAGGCAGGATTCTGAGGGGAAAACCAGAAGCAGATCGACAAGAGTTGAAGTGTAAAAACAGTTTAATTTAGAACACAACAGAGTGAATTTAGGAAAAGGGGGGAAGCTTGGCAAGGCGAGAGTGGGAGTCCAGAGTGGGGGTGATCCGCAGAAGAGTGGGATCCAGTCCACAAACAACCGTGCTACAGGAGCGTAGGCTGAGTGACTGAATTCTGGACTTGAGTCCCCTGGACATGAATTCTGAGGCAGAGCAGACACGGTAGTAGCGTACAAAACAGACCGGTAAGTGAAACGGCTTCAGGCAGGCAGAAACAGGGCAGAAAAGGTTGCAGACGTTGAAATTAACTGGCCCATGAAAGCAAAGTACATACTCATACTGTCAGCAACGATCTGGCCGAGACGTGGAGTTGTGCATTGCTCTTTAAGTGGTTGATGACCTCAGCCAGGTATTTTGAGTAGAAAGGGATAGCCACGCCCTCCGCCTAAGCCACCTGCCAAAGAAGTGACAAAAAAGAACCAACAGACAAACGAAAACACAACAAGCAGCCAACACGCAAACCATTAGACAAACACAAAAAACAGTTATTAACGGCCGGGCAGTGAGACATGCTAATTTTTATTGTGTTTTTTTTTTTTTTTTTGTGCTTACAGTTCATTTACTACGAGGTTTAAAATTTTCAACATTTTCATATTGATGTTTACGTCTTACAGGTTTCAACTCTTGTACATGAAAGCAAATTCTTCAAACCAACCCGGTAACATGTATTATATGACACACTGAATTTTAAAAATGACCCGAACAACCTCTTCTTAAATAAATAAAACACCTTTATTATCTGTTTCATTCCATCAGTATTTCCAGTCTATAGTGTTGCAAGTAACATACAGCTATAGACTTTAATTAATTCAATTCACGACTTTCTATTTGTATAGGCGCCAATTTATACAGCCAGAATTTACGGTCTACCCACGACCACTTTTCAAAATTTAAGAGCTAGCAGGTGTAAGTGTTATCCTGTTGTACACATTCACGAGAGACCACCACACAGTACTCCAACACATCGCGCCCGGGATGAGGCAAGACCGCCCCCTCTTGGCGACCGGGGGGCAACGGCGCAAACAATGCCTTCTCATACAGGGCACGCAACCTCCAGACATGATTACTCGGTGCATCTTAGGTGGCGATGGCTCGTCTGCTGACCAGTTGGGGAAGTCGAGAGCAGAGCACCGAGAGAGAGAAGAGAGAGAGAGAGGAGAGAAAGCAGAGAGAGAGAGAAGAAATACCAGCAACAACAGTAGCAACAATATTAATAGTAATGATCGATGACGATCATCTCCCGCACCACGCGTACGGAAAAAAGACGATGCACCTGACACAGCAACATATAGAATGGGGGCGCAACCCCGTATCAGCGAGCAGAGGCGACAACACGCTACACCGAGCACACACTAATAATTACTTAATAACAAAACCATAACTAGAATAATAAGAAAACTAATACCTAGTGATCTTTAGCGAATGGTCACCACAGCTCAAGCAGGACCATGCTAGAGGGCCTCCACCCAGGATCCAAGTGCGACTGTGAGACATAAAACGCAGAAGAACTCAACCCCGGGGCACAAGAAGTGACGAGTTAAGTAACATTGCCATCTTCAATGAGACATGACATGCACCTGCGGCAGAAAGAGGAGAGAGGAAGGATCGGGACGCTCCAATGCACCCACCGTGGAAATGCCGATTGCTATTGCGACTACTAGCAGCATGAACTAAGGGTACTGGTTTCCAGGCACTCAAAGCTTTATACAAAAGAGGAATGTCTTAAGCCTACTCTAAATGTGGAGAGGGTGTCGTGGCCTCCAGAACCCACAACGCTGGAAACGCTGGTTTTCCACAGGAGAGGTAGCTTGGGTAAACTGAAGGCTCTGGCTCCTGTTCTAACTTTTCAGCACGACTCTACGGGCCGAACCACTGACAGTAGAGCAGCATTCAGCGCAGACGCAAGCTGTTCTAGTGGGGGCAGTAATAGGGGTACTATGAGCCCCTCTTCAGCGATAAGAAAGGGGCTGACCATGAAGACCTTTGTAGGTGACGCGGAGGATACGTGATTGTAAATTCTGACTTCTAAATTTCACACAGTGGCGACTGGCCATGCAAAGAAGCTGAACGGGAAGATCGTGACCTCTCTTTTCCTACGTTGCCTGTCAGTACTTGTGGCTGCATCGTGTTTTGAATTACATCTAGGGCGTTTTACCATGGACTTCACTTACACGGCGCAAACCTGATAACTAAACGACGTTGCAGTAATCGATGCCTAGATAGAAGTAACAATGCATCGGACTTAACGTCTTTTTCGCATCTGCTCTGTGACAGGACATATAGACGTCACCGATCGTTCTGTAATTTTTGTAAATCTACCGTAAAGAACACGAAGGCCAAGTTAGAGATCTGCCTTTATGTTGGGCGAGCGCATTACATGCACCCGCACGCTCTGATAACACGATAACTCCAAGATTCGCTGCCAGTGATGCTAGAGGCCAAGGTAATCGCACTTGCTAACGACGTGCAAACTATATCTTGCCGTGAACAACGTGAGATCTCTGAGGTTTTTGGGGCCAAAGTACAAGAATTTCGTTTTTTTCCAACTGCAGTTTCTACATCCAGAAAAATATGCTGGGCTCCAATACCCAGGATTTCTAATGTCCTTCACCACGACAGTTAAAATACTTAGAGTAGGATCGAACTGTAACTCTCAGTCGGGCTTTCAACCCCGATGCGATAGAAGTAGTACAACCTCGCGTATCATCCTCGCATCAACGCCCGCAATGGACAGTCTAAATGGAGCTAAGATTCGCCTAAAATAAAATGCAAAAAAACTGCTAACAAGGATGACGCATATTACACACTCGAAGACATTGAGTCGCCACTAACGACCGCACCTTGGGGTGGACCTCTACTCGATCTCAACGTAGTTATTCTATTGAATGATTTTCCATCGTGTACATACAATGGTCACAAACTGTGAACCGACTCTGCATAATATAGTTCTCAGCTGCCTCTGTTGTGGTTTTGATGGCCTTTCTCTGGCATGCCCTGTGATGCCAAGCAGACTGTATGCTTTGCAGAGAGATTGCGCTGCGAAGACTCTACAGCCCACCTCGATTGGCACACACCGGGAACGCCACTCCCGTCTGCGGCACTCCTCCACTAAGTCGGCGTACTTGGCACGCTTCCTCTCATTGGCCTCTTCCATACGCTCCTCCCAGGGGACTGTCAGCTCCAGAAGAACCACCTGTTTTGGTGAATCTGAGAACAGAACTATGTCTGGTCTCAGGGTGGTTTCTACGATGTGCTCTGGGAATCTGAGCTGCTTCCCCAAGTTGGCCTTCATCTGCCAGTCTGGCGCAGTTCCAAGGAGTCCCACTGCCCCCCTTGGCTGGGGCTTAGGATTCTCCCCTGCTCGGATGAAAGCAATTGCCTGCCTTGCTGGTCGGAGAGGCTTGTTCTGGGTGATGCTGGTGAAGATGGCTTCTGCTATCGCCTTCAGCACCTGGTCGTGGCACCAAGTGTAGCGTCCTTCTGCCAGGGCTTTTGGGCAACAGCTGAGGATATGCTCTAGCATTCCTCTTCTGAGGCACAAGGGACATGATGGTGTGTCGACCTTGCCCCAGCAGAAGGTCACTGGATTCCCTGTACTGCAGCACCTCTCTTGCACGGGTAACCATAAACTCCTCATTCAGGCTGCTTATGGGGAGCTTCAGTTTGTTGTTCAGCCCGAACAGAGCGATGCTACTCATCGCTGTTGTTATTGGGAACTCTACACAAGCAGGGGCCACAGGATCCTGGGGAAACACCGTGCTGGTAAATCCAGGCCTTGAATTTTCCAGGCAGACCCGATTTGTCCACTGCTGTCAGCCAAGCCTCCAGCACCCGATTTGTGGCCTTGATGGATGCAGCGTCCTTTAGGGTGCAATCAAAGGTCTTGTCGAGGCTCTTGATGGGTTTCTCAGTGACCGATGGAATCTGGGTGCCGTCCAGAGAGAAACGGAATTTGTCAGCCACTTTCCCTCTCTTCAGCACCAGGGACCTAGATGATGATCTTCTCCAAGCCCTGAAGGATCCATCGGCACCCCGGCACTGACGTAGTTGTAACGGTCAGGTCGTCCATAAAGGCTCTGATGGGGGGCTGGCGGATTGCAGACTTGGTGAGTGGACCTCTGCACTCGACTTCAGCTGACTTGACCAGCATGTTCATGGTCAAGGCAAAGAAGATCACTGAAATCGTACATCCAGTGATGATCCCTTTCTTCAGCCGATGCCACTCGGATGTGACTGTCCCAGAGGTGACTCTCAGCTTGAAACTCTTGTAGTAGTCCAAGATGAGGTCCCTGATTTTACCTGGGACATGGTGCCGATCCAGTGTTGTTTCCGCCAGCTTATGGGGAATGGATCCATAAGCATTGGTAAGGTCGGACCACAGCACTGCTAGATCTCCTTTCCCTTCTCTTGTCTTTCTGATCAACTGCATGACTACTCCTTTATGCACGAGGCATCCTGGAACCTTTGGGATTCCACCCTTCTGTACAGAGGTGTCGATGTACTCATTCTTCAGGAGGAACTCCATCAACCTACGGGATAGGATGGCGAAGAATATCTTCGCCTCAACGCTGAGCAGCGAGATGGTTCGGAACTGCTCGATGTTCTCAGCATTCTTCTCCTTGGGAATCCAGACACCTTCTGCAAATCTCCATTGTTGGGCTACCTTTCCCCTCCTCCAGATAACCCTCAGGATCTTCCACAGCCGGTGAAGGAGTCTGGGACACCTCTTGTACACTTTGTAGGGCACTCCGCTTGGTCCAGGGGCAGAACTGGCTCTGGCTGCCTTGACGACCTCCTGAACCTCCTTCCAACTGGGCTCCTTGCTGTTGAAGTCCATGGTGGGTCCTGGGGGCTCTATCAAATGTCTATAGGGACCTAGGTCTTCCTCCCAAGCAGCATCACTGTAGGTGTTGCAGAGATGGTGGTCGATGTCTTCTTTGGGACAAAAGAGGTGGCCGCTTCGTTTCTGCCCAAGCAGCTGCTTGGTGACTCCAAAGGGGTTTGCGAAGTAGGCAGACCGTCTCTTGGCCCTCTCTTTCCCCCGCCGTCTGTGCCATTCTGCCCTTCGAAGAGTGGTGAGCTGCTTCCTGAGGATGCCGCAAAGTTCTGATAATGCATCCCTTTCCTCATCTCACGCATCCTTGTACTGCCGCTTCAGGACCCGCAGCTCCTGCCTTATCTGGCTGATCTTCTCTGCCCTACGGTTGTTCATGTAGGGTGTCTTGGTACCCACCTTCTCCACTGTACCAAACCTCTCGGCAGCATGGCTGATGATGATGGTTGCCATGGTTTTGAGCTTCCTGTCTGCGTTGCCCTTGGCTGCTGCTTCTAGGATGTTGTCCACATCATCATCGAACTGGAGCCACTGTTTGTCCTTACTGACCCGACGTTGTTCAGTTACTCCGCCTGGGTCTGGGGCTACTGGTTCATGGAGGCTCCAGGCACTGTGGGGTGACTCCGGGCCTGGTTCCTCCTGCGTCTCACCAGGGGTGATCTCTGCGCGCTGTACCAGTTGCTCCTTTAGCAAGCATTTCATCCTGGCCTGGTGGATCTTTAGGCCACGCCGGTTCTTGCACACCTTGCCACAGACACACTCTGCAATCGTCGCCGATAATCCGTTTGCATTGGTTGTTAACTATAGGTCCATCCTGTTGGGGTGCTCATTCTCCCCCCCTCTCGGGCACCCCTGGGGGTATATTTCGTTAAGGCTTTCCATAGCTTGTTTAGGTACTTCCTCACAGAAGTTGCAGGTTGGGCTGCTGGCCCTTCCTACCCCAGTTGCCGTCTCTCTGAGCTGTCCACTGTCTCTCCAGTTGCCGGCATGCTATTCATGGTTGTCATCCAGTCTGTTCCTGAAAGTCACTGGCCAGGCAAGGGGAAAGTAGTTAAATATACATCTATTGATGCACTTAAACACATCATCAATGATGGAACCTGGGGTCATTGGGTGTATAAAGAATATAACAGATGGGAGGTTACAGTAATCATTATACTATTACTCCTGATTACCTTTTGGTACGTTTACTGGGTGTTACTTCAGCTAGAAACAAACTGCTTGACTAATGTTTGTTAATTAACTATGTATATCATAATATGTTTAACTTCACTGGCTCTGTAGTCTGTTATGTCACTGCTCACTGGCTGTTACCTGTAAAAGACAAGTATAAAACACCAGTGGTTGGTTTCTCATAGTTAAGGTATAAACACACTAAACCATTATGTGTTGGGAGGTGAATGTGTACATATTAATTATAGTATATAATGAATTGATATATTTTTATATTTTTATATATAATATATAGTATATATATATATATATATATACTGTGTATATATTAAATTAATATAGCAGTATTTACCTGAGTAACACGTCGAAAAGCTGTAATCCCTGATGGTTGAGATGTTTATTTCTCCGTGATTTGAACGAAATGGGAGGGGCCGAAGCGTCATCGGCATCATAATTTGACCAATCAAGAGCAGACTGGCTTTTTGGGGAGGGGGTCCTTAAAGAGACAGGGCTAAAACCGATCATTTCAGACAGAAGGCGCTGAAAAATGAGGTGCTCACGCTAAAGGCAAGTTTATGAGAAAACCCCTGTGTCTGTTTTTTGAACATTAAACCACCACTCTAAACCTATTGTTGTAGGAGCCACAAAATGAATTTATGACCTCGCAAAGGGGGATAATATGTCTCCCTTTAAACTCAGTGAT
>NW_023339729.1:11819239-11822577 GCF_004916995.1 Morone saxatilis | reverse complement strand
ACGCCTCTCTTTGTCTTGAAGGCTCGCGTATCCTCATTTACATCGTGCGCGCCAAAGCATCATCTTCGTTCATGCTCGCAGTGGATCCAGAAGGTGTTCAAAAAACTCGGGCACCCCTTGATACCACCTGTTCGCGGGTCAAATGCGTCTTGAAGCAGAACAGTGGGGTCTTCAAACTGTGTCAGTCATGGTCCAGCCTGCAACTTGGCCGACGAAACGATCGAAAAACAATGAATATAGAGCAGCCAGGATTAGTGCAGTGTACAGTTTCATCGTGGTGGGGTCCTGTTAAGTTCACGAACACCAGAAATTGCGGTTCCAGATAACAAGCATTTCTAGCCGAGACCCTCGCAAGGCTATAAGGGAGATTCCAAAGTGGTGCTGATAGGCTGCCAACTTTTAGCTGGAGCGTAGACCGGCCAGGGTCACGGTTAAGGGTACCACCTTATGATCAGGGCGATGGGATGTGGTGTTGAGGGTCCTGTGAGCGAATGACCTGCATGTTTCTTGATGAAAGAATATTTTGGTTCTGGAGCAAGATTTGTCAGTCTTTAGAGATAAAACTTGTGTGGCAGAAATGGGAAACGACTTGTGGGTTTTGTAAAACATCTTTGTTGGGGGCTAGCAGTGTGATGTCCCACTGGAGATGTTGTTAGCTATTGATGTGGAAGAGGCTAGGTTTGATCACGAGCCCGGATTAGCGATGAGTCAGAGTCATACAGGAGAGCCATCGGAGTACACTTCTGGTACATCTCTCTGCCGCGTAACAGACTTTTTAGACTTGCAGATGGCAACAGCCGCGACTGACTATGTTACATCTGCTTACCGGGAGAGAACACACCAACAAGATTAAGGTTAGTTTTAACGTACGGATTCTGCCACAGTTGGAAGGCACTGATCAAGTAGTTCACCCAAAGCTCAGGCTGCAAATGGAAATGAGCCAGTAAATTTTGGAGCTAGACTTGGGAGGGCGGGAGCAAACTTTCAGTACTGACATTGAGAGTACGAATTGGACTTTGAGGTAAAAGTGGGTGCTTGTGTTTGTTTTTCTTGTTTTATACTGAAGACAGATGACACAACGCCCTTATGATTTCTGATTTCAATGCATGCTATCTGGCCCAGCTGTACCTAAGCTGGAGTTAAAGTAATTGAATTTCGTTGTTACTTCTGACCTGTACCACAGTAAACGCCAAACCAACTGAATCTTCAAGCTCACACAAATATCTATTCAATATAATGATTTCTTTTCGTATCATGGAACGGTATCTAATGCTTCCGCCAGGCTGCTGCGCATCGTTCAATAACCTTCTGAGAAATTTCTAATGAATCAGAAGCCATGAGCATGACTCCATTTATCACACCCGGAGCCTTGGGAATCGGAACACGGATCATGATGGTGTTGGTGCCGTTAAGATAGCAGTTCACAGTTATTGTATAGTGTTTTTTTCCTCTGTTTAAACATTGGCATTTTTTCCCCGGCCCCCACGAGTAGCTAATTGCTTCCTGGGGATAGAGAGAAAATTACGTGGCTGTAATACAGATCAACGCTAGAAGTTGATGGAGTCGAATGAAGCAATAGCACGATACATTACTTAATTAGACTTATAGCATTACAATCTTTCTTCCAGGTACTTGTTGGACCGCCGTTTCCTGTGCTAATATTGGTGACTCTATTGAAACTTCAGTTCACGGATATGAAAACTGATTACGTTGGTAGATTTAGATTTGTGACTTTGTCCAAAATTGGTATGCCAGGGTTAAATTGGTAAATTGCAATGAATCCTCAACAACTATTCTTGTCATTTATTTTAAGATATCCGACAGGTTCTTTCTGCAGTGTCCAGTGTCCAGTATTATATTACATTTTTTTTACAAAGATGTGAATGCACTTAATAAGCAATGGTGTCTAATGAGATGAAGGGGTCATACTTCTCACTTACAGCATACAAGACATAATATATTGTATGTGTACATGTATCATTTTCTTTAATTTAGCTTTTAACCCTTGTTTCTCTTAATTGTTCCTTATCTGTACCTGATGTGTGTTATCTCTACTGCAAAACTTTGTAAAGTAGGTGAGTTGCCGTGGGCGTGTCTATACCTGCTGAATGTAACCGCTGTGAAACAATCAGGAAATAACTTTTTATTTCGCTGATTAATAATAATTTATCGAGACCGGAGCTGTTATGTCTCTCTCTCTCTCTCTCTCTCTCTCTAATCATCGGACACAAATAAAATTAAACTTCTTCTTGCCATTATTTTGCGGCGTAAATTGCGAGTCAGACTCAGATTTAGAAGCTGGTACATGAAATAAACAAAGACAGAACACACACACAGGTAGATTATCAGAGTTTAGTCCGTGAATCCACCTGGATAGTCTCTGTTTCAGAGACATTTCAGGCTGTCTGTGGAGGTTTGATCAATCTGAGTGTCTGATTGGCAGCCAGAGCGTTACGTGGGGCTCCGGTTTCCCAAAAGTTGAATCTTGCTCAACTTCTCTCGTCGGATGCCGGCAGCGTTTTTTGCTGCAACCCCTGCGTTGCGGGCTGCCGGCGCGGAAACGCACGACCCCAACTGAAATTAATTGAAAAATGTTGCCGGCGTCCGGCTTCCCTGTCCCTGTCTGAACGCGCGCTAAAGGAAGAAAACTCATAAACTTATTTGTAATCTCTTGTGTTCCTCTGGAGAATCAACCGTTCCAGAAGAAAGGGCCCTCCAACAGAAGGAATGGCTGAAACACAATTCAGAGCCTTTCACCCAAGTGCAGTCCTACATGAAGGACACAGTGTTATGCAGAGCCAACTGGATCCGGGCTAATAGCTCCAAGGACATACTGGAAATCATCACAGAGTACCCTCATCTCACCAGTCCGGGCATGGTATGGTTCCACTGGAACATATTTCATATAGTAGCAATACCTTATTTACATTTTGTATCAGAGGAGCAGATATCACATTTTTTCCTTTGTTTCCTGTGTTTTTTTTAGATTGCTCAGGACTTCCAGGTGCTGCATGGTGAGGCTGCACCTAAATTATTTGAGACCTGGCTCCCTGAATATGCTGAAAAGGTCCTGTACTTGGCCAAGCAGGACAAAAAACTCCCTTCACTTACTGTTGAGGACATGACACTGGGTAAGTTAAAACTAACCTTTTGTGTGTTCTATGGCAAGGGTCCTGGGATTCCTTTCCTTTTGGTCACATTTGTCTGTATGTTGAGACACAAATATCTGTTCATTTACATATCTCTATACAATCATTTTATTTTCCACACACATACTGATACCTAGAATATTGTTAACCTACAGATGCCAAATCGGAACTAGCTCTAACACTGCTACC
>NW_023339729.1:11817313-11819214 GCF_004916995.1 Morone saxatilis | reverse complement strand
TTTTTTTTTTTTTTTTCTTCCAAACCTGTAGACGGCCTGTGACCATGTGGTAGCTGTTAGAGTATTCCATTTGCATCTGTAGTTAAAAATTCTAGTATCGTAGTTGTGGAAATAAAATGATTCTATCCGGCACTCCACTGAAGAGTCCCAGACAGCGTTCATACACCAAATGCCTGTAAGTACAATGGACCAGTTTCTCAGCACCACTCTGAGAGACAATATTCTTAATTCTAACTATACTGTACAGGTGAAAGAAGGCAATCCAAGTGACATGTTTCATGTGAAAGCTAAAGGGTGAATCCTGATATAAAAAAAACAACTCCAAGGTTCCTCACAGTTGTATTTCAGTTTGGGGCGATGCCATCCAAGGTAGCAATCTGACTAGAAAGTGAAGTTAAAGATGTTAAGTTTTATTACTCAGTGGTTCTCAACCCACATTTTCTTGTACACATTCATGACCCACTCAAAATGAACACACCAATTAAGAACCACAGCTCATTTGGCTTCCTTGTACAGTTAGTATCAGCATTATAACACAATCTGGTAGTCTATGATCTTGCTTACAATTCACCTTCTACCCAATATTCACTTTCTTTTATCTATATCTATTCTTTCTGTTCTGTCTCTGTCGCCTGTTTTAGGTTGGAACAAATATGGTGAATACCTCCAGCAATCAAGCCATTCCCCTCTGTCCTGGCGCTGGGAGATCCCAGCATGTGCCTCTCAGGATTTGGGATATTAGCTGGTCAGGCACTCCCTCAGAGGACACTGCTTGGGCGTTGACGTGGTTCAAGGCATTTATGTTTTGGTATCAACTACCCCAAGCAGTGTGTCCCGCATGGGAGTTTCTGCGCAAGTTGTGTGTCAGATTGAGGGATCTGAAGTCAATTTTTAAGCTGCTGCTAATGCAAACTGTTTAATTGTGTTAAGCTGCAGTAAATGACACAACAATGTTTGAAACTTTAAGCCTTAAGTCCAGTCCATTATTAAATGTTGTCCAATGTTTGAGAGTGTTTATTTTTATTCCATTTTTCTGAATATTGTTATTTGTTAATATTTAATAATTAATAAAAATTAATATAATAATTAATATGATATTAATATTGTTATTACAGATGTGACATAAAATTAAATTAGGAAAATAAATTGGTCTCCAAGTGTGGTGTTTTTTTTTTTTAGATTTAATTTGTAGATTTTAGGTGCAATAAAAATGTAAAAGTGCTTAAAGTGTGTAATATAATGTAAAAACCAAAGTTTGATTTTTTGAAATAAGGCCATACTGCATAGTAACCCAAAGTAAACCCAAAGTATTATGCTTATTTTATAAAATATGTTGTAATGTATGTATATGTATGTATATATTGATGTTTGACCAGAGTCCCCAGGAAATTAGTTGGAGGTTGGGAGACTCAGTTGAAATTGACGTTAAACTGAAGAACAACAAAAGAAAATAAAATATAACCTATCACAAATGCTTACTCAAATCAAAGGTGTTATACACAGTTGAAACAGCACTCACACGTTTCTAACATATATAGTCTTAATGAAACATGAAGAAAACCAAAAACTAAAAAGCATTCTCAGTCAGGTGTTACAAATTATAAAAGTAACTGTAACTTACAGATCAACAGCGGATATAGAGTCGGCAAAGTCAGTAGGCAGCTCTATCGAGGGTGATACATATATACAATATCTCAACAGGCATATGTTCTCTCTTAGAGTTGTGTGGAGCTAGGGGTTAAGCGTCGCGTGCAGATTGATTCTTGTAGTTGACTAGGTTAACTCGGGGTCGGTGAAACTCTTGTAGTAATATACTCTCCTCACGCAAGGTCAAAAGTAGCAGCACAATTGCAGATTATTGCGTGTATATATTCAGTGATATTTGATAATTGATACTTAAT
>NW_023339729.1:11813907-11817288 GCF_004916995.1 Morone saxatilis | reverse complement strand
AGGCCTGTCTTAGAGGGGTTGTCTGTCTCCAAATCTGCCCTGTGAGTATTGGCATCACGCAAAAGGGCAAGATCTTCCTGTGTCTGTACTCTCAAGACATGTCTGTGTACTCTACACAGCCGACACACATGATATCCACTGAAACTCTCACTATACCCAAGAATAGCATTTAAACCCAAATTGTCCCCGACTACCTGGACAACTATGAATTTCACTACTCCTTGTCACGGGTGTTAACAGTGATGCCATCCTTCTCGAGACACTTTAATTCATCCACGATTGGGCACAACACTGCATCAATGCCGTAGGTCTTTGCGTCGTCCGATTTATAAACTGCTAGCAGGAAGTGTGACTGTGAATTGGACAGGAGATCTCGTGGCAAACTCTTCAGGATGAAATATATAAATCCTAACTTGTGAACTACAGTCTTGGACCCAAGAGGATTAACGGTTTCACAATCATCATTGTACAACAACAATGGCACAGACACCTCTTTCGAAAAGAGTGGATGTGATTTACAAAAGTCAAACACATCCTGAAGAACATCCCTCTTTTTCCTTTGCCATTCCATCATTGCCTGTAAAATGCCAGGAAGTTCCAGTAACTTGACTAGAAGAGGCTGGAGCGGAATACGGATAGGTATCAGCCACAGCAACTTGTCGGATACTGCCAGTGGCTGAATCCCTCTGCTGAACATAAGAGACGCCTGGTAAAACCTCCTCAAAATGGCGGAATGAAGTTTCCTGAGTTTGTGAAATACTTTATCTGTTTGTAGTCTGTCTCCAGTCCTTTGAAAGGCTCGGCTGCGTCTAAAAAACTCCTGCCGGAGCTCTTCTACCTGTGGGCTCTGATCATGACCTAACTGACTAAACAGTGACATTGTCTTGGTTTTTAGTCTGTTCACAATGTCACCAATTAAACTTGAGGTGTGTTTAACCACATAGTTTATGTTAGTAAATGTCTGGGAAGACCTGGATCTTAGATGAGCTAGAAAAAGGGCTACTCTGTCTGTAATTGCCTCTTGCTCCAATTCATCCCAATCATCATCTAACTGCTCTGCTTGTACATCTTCAACTTGTTCTTGATTATCATCTTCATCAACATTAAAAACGTTAGCAGGCTGATGCAATACATTGGCCATCTGCCTGTTGATCAGCGGTGAAGAAACCCCTTAGCGCTCTAGTGGAGATCACTTACAAATTCTCTGAAGAGCCTCAGGAATTTAAGCCTGGGGCCAACTTTGGAGACAAGATTTTTGATAATGTCCTCATCTAAGAGAAGAAATGCCTCCTCATCTATGTCTTCATCTGAAAGACAGAAAACAAGACAACATGAGTATTGTTAATAAGTCGAGACAATTGTGAACTACTCAGCAGACACTCTTTGATTATCAAGCTAACAAATAATAACTTTTAAGGGATTGCTGTGCCTTTTTTTTTTTTTAAACGTGGCCCAATTTGCTAGTTTACTAATGTGGTTCTTTTGCAGCATTACCCATTTTGTGTGAATGACAGTCTATACTGTCCATCTTTTCTTTCATTAACAAGTGTAATGACATTAATGCAAAGGTGAATATCTGGCCCATTCTTATGCATAACAGCTTAAAGACAAGGCACAAGTATCTTTTAACTATAAGGGTTATATAGATATGCATACCCCACTGTCGAAGAAGTTGTGACTTTCACAAAATATTGCACCGACACATTTAAGCCCTATTAAAGAGTAAAATGCTCACCTCTAAAATGCTCTATCAGCTCAGACAGCCACCACTCAGTTAGCTTATCAGCGACAAAGCTGTCCATTCAAAATGACGTGGAGAAACAGAGCAACATAGAGGTTAGCAACAATTCGAAGGCTTGACCTGCTTTTTTAACTCTCACTACTTCAGCCAGTAGAGCACTGTATAATATGATAAGCACGGCGCAGCTGGTAAACATAACTCAACTATTGTGTTGCCTCGTCGCTCTGTAGCCGCGGCTAACGTGGTAGTCGCCACTAGCTGCACTGTACTTATCTATTATTACCGGTATTATAACAATGAGATAAGTACAGCACAGGTTATGTAAAATAGAATTTAAATACTGTGTAAAGTGAATTCAGTCATTTTCTTCTAAACACATTAAATAGGTCATAAATGTATTTCTCAACAATGTGTAAAAAGCATTTCAACCATTTAGATTTGAAACAAACTGTTTCAACATTTTCTGAACGTAACGGTAACGTAACGCGGCGGTTAGGGGTTACACCACTGCAATTTCATAAACTTACCGTTATTTTTAATCATTCAAATTTGACTGGGTGGTTAATAACACTTGTTTCTTTAGTCTGACAAACTCAAAACACATATTTATTTTGACTTTACACGGACTTTAAACTAGTTAACGTTAGCTAGCTGTTACATGCCAACCACAGAATTACCACGGCTAACGCTAGTCTCAACGTAGCAACTAAGCCATGGTCATTTTTTCAGCAAATGGTGCTAAACTAGCAACGGGGACATGGACACAGAAAAGTTTACGTTAACTCACATCAACACTGAAAATACTCGCTGACCTTGAATACATGACGAAGTTCCACCGAAGAAGCATAGGCTAAAACGGATCGGGCGCAAAGCGACCGTTATTTCAAACGACTGTCCAACTTGATGTGTATGTTATAGGGGCAAGGATGTAATATATGAACTTATTTCTTCTATTTCTTAGTTAATATATCCATGTTTAGAGGGTGTGTCACTTTATTTTTCCTACAAATGGTGATACTGTTTTATCATAATGTACACAACACACAAGTGTGATTGTTCATATTATAAACTATGTTGACATGATAATATAATAACTCCATAAAATACACCCCTCCAACAAAAAATACATTATTATGGTTAAAAGAGAGAGAGAGAGAGAGAGAGAGAGAGAGAGACAACCCTATAACCCAGAAAATGGTTACTCTCTGAAAAAATAACCCATAATTTTAACCCAACACAAATCCGTTATTCTTATTCTTATTCTTCAACCCAGAAATTGGGTTGAAGAAATAACCCAGGAGTTTTTAGTGAGTATGTTATGCAGTTCATCCATAATATTCAAACACACTTCATTCTGCAGCTACAACTGAAGCAATCGAACTGTTTGTCAAACTGAACAGGTTTTATAAATGATGCTAATGATGAGGATATATAATATGTATAATATAATTATAAGTTGTCTGTATTTAACACTGTAGTTTCCGAGTGTCCCTGAACATGCCTTGGTAAAATTATATTGTATAACATTCTGCTGTCCTCCTCTGAGCTAGGTAGCATTAGCTTTATGTCTCTCTAATGCTGGTTAAAGGTAAAACAGGGTCAATGACTTTAATGTGATTCAATTGCAATAAACAGAGTTT
>NW_023339729.1:11811189-11813807 GCF_004916995.1 Morone saxatilis | reverse complement strand
TAACATCTCTATTGTAAACTAAAGCCCAGTCTTATTACTGAGGCTGTTTTCTGTTCTCAGCTTTCTTTATTTAAATCATCTTTTACACATTTTTATACTTTCTTCCAGGATATCTGTTCTAGTACATTGCTGCCATCATGTGGTTACTGCTTTTAACTCTCTTGGTGATAAACTGATGCATCTACATACATTTTTATTATACTTCTTGTTTACATACCAATCAGAGCATCATCTCTTCCTCTGTGATCTCTCAGCTGTTAACAAAGATGATTCACTTCCACCTGGTGGACCAAGAGTAAAGCGATTAACAGTTTGATTTATAGTCAGAGTCCATCTGGTTTTCAGTTTGATTTTATCTTATAAACAGTAGTTGTTGAGATTAAAACACAAAGTCCTTTTAAAACAGTCCTGAGCTTTATAACTATACATCAGGAGACTGTTGTGTCTCATCTTCACTTCAATAAATTGTATTCAATTCATATTGATCATAAATACTGTAAAAAGAAACTCATTTAAATAACTTTTATACATTTATCAACAGATGAAACTGGTTCATGACCAAAACCTCATTAAGTTACATCAAGAAACCATGAAAAGAGACTTTATTCAACAACTGAGCTCTAAATAATGCAAATAAATAAACATTTAACTTATTGATGAGTTCAAAAGAGGAAAGACCAGCCAACAATTCAGTGTTGATCAAAGCCCCAGATGGTTTGATTAGTTATATATTGATTAAGTCTTAAACCTCCTCATGTGTACTGAGTCCTCTCTCCCATTGGAAAAACATTCATTGGTTCTCAACAACAATAAAAGACAAAAACACTTTTGAAATAATTTCCACTAAACACTTTTTAAAGGTTTTATTTAGATATTTATTTATATTCCTCCATTTGTAACACATATTTATTATTATTATTATTATTCATTATTATATTAAACTGTAAATTAACAAAATATGAACAGCAGGAACTTTATTTAAAACCAGTGATTTATATATACTCATGTCACAAATGTACTCATTAATACGATGTTATTATGTATCAACACTTACACACACAGCTGTAATGTTTCCCCGAGTATTCAGATATCACACCCTTGGTAAGAGACTGAGCTACTACCTAACAGGAGCTCAGTTGTTGTGTTCCAATAAAACCTTTGTAGTATCAATACTTGGATCAATGAGCTGTAAATAATTTAAATGGCTGTAAAATGTTTACATGCAGTGTTACTGAAGGTTACTATGTTGTATTCTCTGCTATCACAAAATGTTATTTGTTTATTATTTACTATGTGTGTCAGATGAAAGGTTTAAAAAGTTTGTTTGTTTTCAGAGTGCTGCTCAAATGTTGTATGTTATTAGCAGCTTTAAACCTTATTTCTCTTTAACAATCAATTGGTGCTTATTCCTCCATTAGTTGAGGCCTCCAGTCTGTTACCATTATCCTTTTAGTGGGTCAGTAATCAATAATGTTTCTGACGAGAAATCAACAAACTGTAAACGTCTGATAAACGCTGCGACTCTCTACAGCTGGACTGTGATTTTAAATGAGCTACTCAACTCATTAAGAGTCTGACTGAATTCAGCTTCATCAGAAATGTTGGTGAACTGATGTCAGACTCTCACAGTGTCTGCACCTTTTATTTTTTCACTGCGTCTGTAAGAAAAAATAAGTGGATGGAAAATACAGAGGTTGGTCGAGTCTCTGATGTTTCCTCTCCGCTCTATTATGAGTGATATGAATGAAAGAAAGTCCATATAATGGTGCCAATAGCTAGCAGACACTTGAACTGCCATAATAAAATAATTATAGAAGGGTCTATAGGGGGCGATGGGAGGTATTACTGCGTCCTGTGTGCCTCTCTCCTGCTGGGTCACTCAGTAGAGGAGGTCGTACCACCGTCTGGTAACTAACAGACACACATAAATAACTTAATGTTAATTAATAATCTCTCATAAACAATTAGATCCACTAACACGACCAGGGTCATCAGGAGGACCCACAACAGTCTCTTCACACTCCTGCTGTTAGGGAGGGAGGACCTACAGGAGTGTGAAAGCAACAGTTTCAGGCCATCAGATCTTTAACAATACAGCCCCCACCGTCCTCCCACACTGTGATGTTAATGTCACTTATCTGTAACTGTGAGGCACAAAGCACCTTATTTAAGTCAGGTTGCTTTTTTTCTTTTATTTAAAATTTAACATAATAAACCTCTTGAATCTTGATTCTTTACGGATGTCTGTGCTTATTGTGGTTACTAGCTCGTTATTGGCATAAAGTGAATTAAATAAACAGCGTGTTTCATGTGTATTTACAGGACCTCAGTTGAGTAGGTGGTCTTCTGTCCAGGTTTACGGACAGCAAGTGTTGTCCAGGGGTCCTTAAACAGTTATGAAAATTACACACAAAGGGGAGAACAACAGCATAGTATAATTAAATAGGCGACGCAGTTATCTGAGATCCTCCTGGGAGCGCAGTACCATGGAGTGTGTGTTAACACCGTGGTGATTAGCAACATGACTGGCCTGATCTTAGAAAACAGACTGCGTGCGAAGCGGACAACCGAAGACGGCTCTTGGACCCTGAACGACTTGCTCGGATGGAGCAAGTAAA
>NW_023339729.1:11802342-11811089 GCF_004916995.1 Morone saxatilis | reverse complement strand
GACCTCAGTTGAGTAGGTGGTCTTTATGTGTCCATCAGCAGGTTGTTCAGGTCAGAGTCTTTGTTGTCGTTCACAGTTGTTCTCTAATCACACAGTCATGTTAATACGAGGTGTAAACAGACTCATTATGCTCCAGGAGATCTCAGATACTGCTCCTCTATTTAATTTACATGTGTTAGTTTCCTTTGTGTTAATTTATACTGTTAATGTGCTGTCTGTTCAGGTCTCCAGGGTTGAGAGGAGATTGTGTCATCATGGTTCATCTATAAACTTGTTTTTTAGTCATCAGAATGTGTTAAGTTATGTTCATGACACCTGACATCTAGGCCTATTTGCACTATAATCTCCAGGACCCTTCATTTACAGTTAAATTCTTATAAACAATAAAACCTCCATATTTAAAATCATTAATTTGTTTTAAAAACATTTTGTTTGGTAGCCCTCCCCAGTCTATGTTCAAATGTTGATATTGGTTAATAAAATCTCCATAAATTAGTTTATAATCTGGACCAGTTCTTTTCTTCCACATTAAAAAGTCCCCCAACCAAACAGCATTCCTGCTAAAAGCTAAAAATACATTCTTGACAAAAGATATTTTTAATTTGTCCCCAATCAATAGCCACCTAAGCCTCCATATTCTCTACTTTTAAACATTAATTCTCTTTTTGTGACTTCTCTAGTTGTTCCCAAACCGGTTCACACATTGTTTGTTAAGATGGATTATTGTTTTGTTATTAGGAGGAAAGAGCTAGGAAAAGGAGTTTGGATAGGATGAAGGTTTTGAAGATTTTTATTCTTGATTTATAATTAGTATTTTTATTTTCACATTTCTTTACTACTTCTTTGATTTCACAGTTTATTTTCCCAGTTTCTGTTACTACTGTCATTGTTGCAGATTTCCAGACCTAGTATTTGGATTTCCTGTTTGATTTCAATATTAATGTTTTGTCTGTCTCTCTCCTCTCCTCTCCTCTCCAAACTCCTTCACTTTTGTCATGATTTAGTTTAGCACCAGATGCATTTTCATATGAGATTAAATGATTAGTTAAAACATCCATTTCAGTCTGATTCTTCTCTTAAAATACTCAGGTTATCCCACATCACACGACCTTTAATTGCACGTTTGTTCTTTTTCTATAATTTCATCTAGTATATCATTAAGTCTATTCATTATTATTTTAGCAAATATTTTATAGTCTGTATTCATTATGGTAAGATGTCTGTAATTATCAATGTTTGTTTCATCACCTTTTTTATTGCCAAATTAAGAACACCCTGATAAAAAGAATCCCCCATACATCCTCTGTGCAGACTTTCATTAAACATTGAAGTAAGCAGGTTTTCTCTGCAAACACTCTCAGATGTGCAGTCTTTGGCCTTGTGACCCAAATTGCCACATCTCCAACATTTAACTGACGGACATTGTTTCACCTGGTGGTCAGCAGAGTTGCAGATGAAGCAGCTGATGGCCTGACCAGGATAGATTATACGTCCATTGTAAGGACCCAGAGAGATGGAGTTGGGGATTTCAACAGTGCATCCATGTGTGTCTTTGTTCAGTTTAACTTACGTACCCCGTACAAGATGCCAAATTTGTCCACCGGTTTGGTTGTCTGTAAGATGTTACAGTATCTACGTAAGTATAGTTTAATATCATGGTCAGAAACTCTGCCAGTCCAGAACTTGACGACCAAAGTGGTTATGTCTTTCTGTACGGACACCTCAATGTGCCAATCCTTCCATTTAGGGTCATTTTCTGAGGACTGCACGTCTAAAAAGCAGCGCAGAGGGGCTTCTTGGAGAAAGCATAGTTCAAAATCCCTTTTATTCAGTAGAGCTATGAAAGAGTAAACGTCAGATGCATTTATCCAGCAGGATTCAAATAAAAGGATTTCTCCAACAAGTCCCAATTTGTCAATATGTATCATGTTTTAAACATTCAATCTCACGTTCCTACTTTCCTACTTTGTTACTTTATATTTCTGCACCTCTCTAGCCTGTCTTTGAACAGGACACCCTCTAAAAGCAGCACTGTGTTCGCCCCCCAAGTTGCAGCATTTGATTTTTGCATCTTGACCACATTTTCCATGTTCATGTTGTCCTCCGGATCTGATTTAATAAATCATTAACAATTAAGTCTAGTGACTTATATGAAATAGTGACTCAGTCAAGTCAGCTGATCACTTGTTTTGGTTTCATATGTTTTGTATAATCTGAAATCACATCAGAAATAAATAAAACAATATTATGTAAGTATTTCCCTACTTTACGATTAATTACAAGATAAATAAATATAAATAAATTCAGTGAGGAGAAAAACAAAGACAGAAACTACAACCAAGAGAAACCAACATTAATCTCTACTGATTAATCAGCATATAATGACATCATGATGTACTTTAGTACAATTTTAACCCTCCTCTTATGTCCGTTTCTCAGGAACAGCAATGATGTTGATTATCCAAAAGTGTCAGAAACCAGAAAATCCCAGTATAGTAGTTTAATAATATAGTACATAGTTTACATCTCATTATTAACTCCATTACTAAACATTTGAATCAATATTTACTGCAATAGTGTTCTTTACCTCTCACAGATCATGGTTCAATGAGGATAATTAACTAATATTTCATAAAAAAATGCATGTTAAAACTTTTTTTAATGTACTTTGAAAAGACCTACATTTAAAATACAATAGTAACACATGGTATCGATTTTTATTTAATTCAATTTTATTTTACATTTTTATTTTTTTTATTTGTATGTAGTGATGTTGATAAATAATAATAATAAGAAGAAGAAGAAGAAGAAGAAGAAATTAACACGAGACACCTCTTCTGTTCAGGGTCCGATGCCTGTCTCTGCATCCCACTGACTGGCTGTTGATTCGTCCTTTGACTTATAGACACCAGCCAAGATGAGGACCACCAGATATGCATGGAAATGCATTTTATCCTGCTTCTTCCACTTCTCCCCCAAAACATGCCTTCCTTCTAGATTAGTAATTTTGAGAATGATTTCCTGTATTGAGTTGGGCATGACCAGCTCAAAATCTGACTTAAAGTCTGTCACACGTGTCACTTCCATCACTGGCACTGTCTTTATTATGTTTTCTGCAGACAGTTTTGCCTCACGTGTTGGTTCATAATCAGAATCATCAGACCTAAAGATGGTGTTCATCTTCAGACACATTCTCCTCTATTTCACTGTCATGATCAAATATGTGTTCCAGTCATCTGTTTACATTTGCTGCTCATGTTTTAAGTTTAAAATGAGTCAATTTGATAACAGGAGGGTTAATTTACTTTAACAAAAGTTTAAATTTTTCATATACAAGACATGTTGTCTCTGGTTCCTGCAGTTGTTCAATAGGTGGCGCTAAAGCACCAAAGAGTTAATCATAAACCGCATTAAAAGCCAGAGAAGAAGAACATGGCTGTGTTCAATCAGTCACAGCACTGGAAATTATATTATCCTTGTTTAATAAGATATGGAGAGAAGGTGTAATGCCTGGCAATTAGAAATTATAGGCCCATAGTGTTATCATCTTATTTGTGTTAAGTGATGGCAAAGATAATTGTTTGTAGATTATATTATTATTTAGAACAACGAGGACTGATGAAGGAAGATCTACGATAGATGTGTTTGTAAAGTTAGTAATGAGGCAGGAAAAGCAGTTTGTATGAAAGAGGTAATGGTTATTGTGTATTTTGATATTGAGAAAATTTTGATGTATACATGGGTATAAGAGCTCAAAACATCTCAGGTCATATTTTTTTCATATTTTAGTCTGAGACAGCATCATGAAGAGAAGCTACACTGCATTAGAGGCTCTTGAGTTCATTTGAAACCCTTTTGAGGAAGAACTTGACCAGGACGTCAGAAGAAGAGAAAGATGTCTGAAACGGAAGACAACACCAAACATGCTTCAACTGAAGAGGAGGAAGAACCATCCGAGGAAGAAGAGGAACCTGCTCAGATTGAATAGTGTTTCTACTCAAAGGACAGCAATTTGTTCTGGTCTGCCTATGACGCGTTTGTACTGTGGTCCGAGATCGACCCAGCATGGAATCAGGGGAAGTGCAACAGGAGGAGTCTGTTCTTAGAGGAGCTTGGGAGAGAACTAGTGACACCTCTCATCAAACAACGCCAGGTTCTTTATTATCAGATCATTATCATTATCAATGCTCCTGAAGATGTTGAGCGTGTCATTATGAGATGTTGTAAATATAATGCAGTATTTTACAAGATAGGATATATGAGTTAGGTCGGGCGTGGAGTTGGGAAGGGATTCTTGGGATGAGCGGGAATGAGGGAATATAGTGATATATTAATGCACAAGATAAGTTTATATATTGATTTATTTTGATTGTGGGATTATTAATGTTTTTGTTTTTGTTATTAGTTTATAATCTATTTATTTA
Organism: Morone saxatilis; assembly: GCF_004916995.1. NCBI lineage: Eukaryota > Metazoa > Chordata > Actinopteri > Moronidae > Morone > Morone saxatilis. The sequence goes on along the minus strand of NW_023339729.1, from coordinate 11,806,665 downwards.
TATTGAATAGAATGTAACCTGACGTATGTAAAACCCTGATGGTACACACTCCATATATATGTATAGGAGGTGTATGCACCTTTACAAGTTGGTTTATGATCCACCATAAAAAAAGAGAAGAAGAAGAACTGTTGGGGGTGTTGAACTGACACCAACAATCACAATCAATCAATAAACAAACAATCAGGGACATTTTGCCACATTTCATGTCTGCTGACAGTTTAAATTCATTCAGTCATTTGATTCAAACCGGTAAGGCACACATTTATGACTTGAAACATCAACACATTTCACTAAAATCATGAAAATTTGTTTAAATTGTTTGTTTACAAAAGTTTTCTAACAAACGTTTCAGCATTAATCTGAGTTTCAAGTATATTAGAACTCTTAATAAAGTTACTATCATAAATAAGGTTTCCCTCCTTTATCTGTAGGTCACTGTTTTAAAATTGAAGTTATTTCCTGTTTATATGTTGAAAAAGGGTCTTTCCCTTATGTTTCTTTACTTTTCCTGTCTGTGTATTGTTTTTATTTTCTGCCCCCTCATTAGTGTGTTTCATTAGTGAATCAGTTCTTTTGTACCTGCCTCCAGGTTGTGTCAGTTATTTTGAGCCTGTTTTTTATACCACCTTCAGATTAATTATGAATATATGACACATCTACATTATATCAATATTAATGTACTTGTGTGTATATCAATGTATATCTGTCAGTCCATCATATTATAATAACTTATCATTAATATACTTTATATATGTATTATATACTATTATAATTAAATTTATTTAAAGTTTAATCAAGCTATCCATTCATCACCAGAGGTTTAAAATAAAAGCCAGTTATATTCATGATAAAACCACAGTGAATGGTCAGCAAATGACTAAACTACAAATAATTTCTAAAATATTATTAACTGGTAATGACAATAAAAAAGAACTCAGCCAAAGTTAACATGAAAACAAACAAAGTCAAACTCCATTCTGTTGAGGAACTACTTAGCCTCTAGTCAAATTAAACGCTTTAATTTAATCTGAATTAAGTTATTCCAACAGTTAGAAGATTGCTAATGTTTATTTATAGTGAGGTGGTTGAGTTTTATTATGTAAACACATTTACCACCATTTACTCACCTTAAGATCAAGTAATTTTACAATAAAGTATTATAAAATGAGTCACACATTGATGTATGAAAGTGAGGACATGGCTCTGAGTAGAAGGCCGTGTGTGCCCTGAAAAGGACCTTTGTTTTGTTGTGAACCAGCATGGTCTTACTTGGAGCTGGTGTACTTGGTCACAGCCCTTTGTTCCCTCCAGACACAGCCGTGCTTAGTCCAGCCCACCGGGCCCACAGCAGGCGGAACGGCGGTACCTGGATCTCCCTGGAGGGATGGATGGAGCGCTTTTGATATGTGAGCCAGAACGGAGACTCCACCGGCCGATGCGCCTCAAAGATGTCGCTCACAAAAGGAGTTCATGATCACCATAAGCTCTTGGGAGAAAATGCCCCGGTAATCAAGGGTGGACCCTGCTTCAAGCACTTGTACACGTAAAGATGGCGTAGCTCCCTTCCTTCCTGGTTTTCTTCCCTCCTTTCCTTCTTGCCCGCTCTGGTGACCTTAGACCACGGCTTTCTTTTGAGCTAATCACAAAATAAAACACCACTCCCTCTCAAAAATCTCAACTCCAATAAAAACCTAACAAGGACATCAAAAGAAAAATATCATAGATAAAACAACACCGAAAATAAAATACTAAAAAGCACAACACAAAACCCCACCCACATAACTCCACACATACCCAAAACAAACCAAAACATCAACCATAATCCCCACGAAACACACACATTCAAAACTACACGTAACACTAAAATAAACCAACCACAAAAATCCAAATTAGGACACCTCTAAACATGACCCTCACACAGTATAGAATGATAATTAATAAAACACCATAACAGACCACCCAACACTCCATCCACAGTACAAACAAGACCTACACGCAACTACAGCACTACCTACCCTTCAAATGAAAGCCAAAAACAACAAAGGACAAAAAAAAACAACAAAACAAACATAAACAAAAAAATTCCACTAACAAAACCATCCTACCCCCAAACACCAAAACTCTGATAAACAGAACCAATCAAAAAAATAACTAACATCACACATCCACCCAAATTCAAACTACATCACACCACAATATACAAACTAATCTCCACTCCACCCACACAAAATAAACGGACCAAACAATCCCCCCAACCAACAATCTAACACCTCAACTCCCCCATTAAGGAGCACCACTCAGAAGCAAACAAACTACCTCAAAACAGAAAGATTATTCACATAAAAAAATCACTCACATCAAAATCAAACAAATATAACCACACAAAACCAAACCACACACCAACCAAGAGTAACACATAAAAATCAGCAGAAACAATACATTAAACATCTCCCCAAGGTAAAAGAATCATAACAACCCGATACACACCAACAACTGGCCTACCATATACAATTAAATAATTTCCACTCACTAGAGGAACACTAACTCATACACCCTCCCAAAAACCATCAGTACAAACTACTGTACTGTCCACCAACAACAATACACCAACACTAAACAAACACAAACAACACACGTCAAAACCCAACCTATCCAACTTCACGTAATACCCCACAAAACCATAACCAACTACCTCACACATATCACAACAAACACGCTAGCGGTCATAATCCTCTAACATACTCACATAAAATCCATCATATAAATAATTCCACAACGAGAACCCAACTCACGCAAAACGTAACAAACTACACAGCCCTAATTAAAACAAAAAATAACTCACACCCCCCTCGCGCCCACACCAGAAATCCACCAACAATACCAATACTACATTACTACATCACACAACGAAGCCATCACCCCAATATTCCAACTAAATGATTATAGTCGGCTCAATAATTCAAAACCTAATCTATCCCCCAAACACAACATCCCACCATACCACCATGCCCCCCAAAACAAAAAAAATCACTAACAAACAAACAGAAAACAAATCAAACTAAAACTCACAACCAAAAAAACAAATACAATACTATACAACAAAAAACACCCAGTAACATCCAAATATAACTCCCCCTCTCCCACCCCCCCCCCCCCCCACCCACCAAACACCAACCACACAGACATCACAATCCAAATCACTAAACACAATAACCAAAAATCCACACAACACACAAGAAAAAAAAAAAAAAAAAGAAACAAAGCAAACCAACACCCAAACACATACCACACACCACAAGACATCCTCCCCCCAAATCCAATCCAAAGGCCCACTAAACCAAACAAACTCATCACTAACAGTACTATCTCATTCAAAACCTACAGGAACCCTCAACCTCCACACACCATCACCAAGAAAACCAACCATACACAACAACCAACCAAACCAAAAATACCCATAACAAACCTCCCCACAACAACTCCAACCAACATCAAACACATACCAGACTACATCCAACCAAAACCGAGCACTCTCACCACACACAAAATAACACCCCACATAAATCCACACCAGCACGCAACCAATTCAAATAAACAAAAACCCACCCACCACCCACAATGATACACAGCACCCAGAATACCACAACCCATCCCACATCAAAAAATCTACATCACTAAAAAAAAATATAACACAGAAATACATAAACAACAACCACTCAAGACAATAAACCCAACAAACATAACCTACCCCCTTCAACTTCCTCAACTACCCCATCAAACACAGAACACACAAAATAGCAAAAAAGAACTGCAAAAAAAAAATACAGAATGACCCAATATCAAGTCCAAAACCGGGAACACCCAAGCACCTCACAAAAAACATACCCAGCACCAACCAAAAATCAACCTATCCACCAAAAGAAACCAGACCTACACACCCATAACCAACCCACCCAAGAAGACAAACACTCATCATACAAAATTATCAAACAACCAAAAACACAAGCCAAACACACCTAAAAATCCACAGAGCACACAAAACTACACACTCAGCTACCCCACAGCCACACCCCACACATCATACCACACCCCTAAACATCAGGGTAATACGACACCCCACAACCAAAACCCCGCCGTACACCACCCCCCCCATCCCAACATCACCCCACCCATAACTACAAACCACCCCCCCAGAAAACAGTACCCCACGAGAAAACTGAAGCCACTGAGAATACAGACTACAAACCAAACGATACTAACAACACCACACAACACAACCATCCCCACCATACCAATCTACAAGCGATAAACCCCAAAAAC
>NW_023339729.1:11782951-11802317 GCF_004916995.1 Morone saxatilis | reverse complement strand
ACCCAGGTATGAACACGACGAGAAACAAGTGTATGTGCGTTTTTCCTTTATTTTTTGTTGTTTGGTGGTGTAGTTTTGTTGCCTCTAAACTAGTTTTGTTGCCTCTAAACTACTCCTGCATGTTATGAATTTACAGTATTATAAAGCTAAACACAATGTTTCATAATCCTAATTCTGAGCCTGATTATTCTATTTTGTTAAGTGTCTGTGGTCACTGAAAACTCAGGGAGGAGGAAGCCTACCAGAACAGTTTCAGTGTTTCAGTGTGTGGTGTATCTTCTCCTCCTGGCTGGGATCATGGCCCTTATTTTCCTCGGGGTCCAAAGTGAGTTTTCTTAGTTAATTCTGTTCGGTGTTAGTCGTAGGAAAAGTCAATAAACTAGAACTTCACACGCTGATTCAATAATGACTGTAAGATAACATATGGGAATATTGAGTTGCTGTTTTGTTGTTCCCCTCGTTGCAACAGTGAAAAATGACAAAACCAGCTGGAGAAAAGAGAGAACCCAGTTACTGGCAGTTAACACCAAGCTTGAGAAAATAAGGGACCAGTTAATAGCCAATAACACTGAACTCAAGAAGTGTGTGTTGCTTTGTGGTGAGTAAAAATATTATATTTTGTAATTTTTGTTGTGTCAATAATTTAATACAATACAAGGTCCTCCATGTTTTAGTCATTGTTTTTTTGTTTTTAACATATATTATTTAATAGGTCATCTGTACGGCCACATTGTGATATGTGGTGGCTGTAAGAATAAAAGTACATCAACATTTCAGACAACACAACAGCACAATTGTACCATTGTTAATCCTGAATGTCTGTGATGTCGGTAGTTGAAGTAGAAAGTAGGAAGCATGCCGCGGTGCGTTCATTGTTCCTCTGTCTGCGGCTTTTACAGGTGGTCACACTTCTCTTTGTGGTTTTTCAAATACAATGAAAAAGAGACAATGAGCCTGAAAAACAAGTTCACTCTTTGTTCACATGTAGCTCCAAGCACAAACAGAACAGTCTTTCCACTACCTCAAATGTGTAGGAGTGGTGTTGAAGTAATTATCAATTATGTTGAAATGCCCCTCACCAAGTTCTTGAAAGGGGGAATGAGTACTGTACTAAAGTATTTCCATTTTATGCTACTTTTTACTTGTACTTTCTACTCCACTACATCTATTTGAAAGTCTTAGTTACTATAACACTTTGTACACAATGTATAAAATAACTTTTAAACTAAAGACTAAACCAGTAGAATAGTTTCCAACCTTTCTGGTTTTTGATGTCTTACAAAAGGCAGTGTTAGTCGGGGTCCCAATACCGAAGCCTATGAGTTGTTAACAGCTCCACCAAATAGTGATTTTTTTCTCTCCTAAACTTCTCACGTGGTTTAATTTCACTAAATGCTCAAATTATCTAATATGTAATCAATATTACAGATTAGAGAAAAATGCCCAAACTTTAAAACAGATGTGTGTATCAGATGCCCCTGTATAATAAAACTGTATATAAAGTAGATTGAACAAGCTTTACCTCTAGCAGCTAAATATATTCTAATGATATCATATATAAATAAATATGTATAAATATATGATATATAATATATATGATATATAAATATATATCATATATATCAGTCTGAAAACCTAATTTCTGCTTTGCTGTTGTGTGTAAAGACATCAGTTTGTGTTTAAAGGTAAACATTTTACTGTCTGTTTGGTCCTTTGCATTAAGAGTATTTGGGGACATTGAAACTATGTTCTGAAAAATGGGCTAAAGCCATCTTAAATTACTGTAATACTGTTATGTATTAGGGCTGATTCAAACGTCTCTCTTTGAAAACACAGAACAGAAGGATAAGAAATGTAAGAAAGAGGATTGGCCTGAGTATTGCTGCTAAAGGAAGGAACTGAGAATGTGTGGATGGGACGCCGCTGACCACAGATCAGTAAGTGTTGGAATCGTTATTGTAGGACATTTATAGGATTACAGAATTTTTTACTGGCTTTAACCTCATCTGAGCAGGAATATCAAGTGTGCAGTTTTGATGAAACTAGACAGTAAACAAGCTTGTGCTGCCTGCTCCATGTCTGCCCCCCTAAAGGTCCAGTGCTCCCTCTTTCCTATGTAACATACCTATTTCTAGCCTTCATGAGCCCCCAACGTCTGTGCCCCACCTTATGGGTGGACCTGCTGCCTGACGCCTGCAGATAACAGCAACACAAGTGAAAAACTTTTTTTTAAAATTAATTTCTGTACGCCATAGAAAAATAAAACATGGATTCCTGTGCAATACTTAAATGATAAAAAAGTACACAAAATATAAAGATAGGCTATTCTTAAAGATCCCCTCCAGACATTTATCAATAAACAAATAGTCTACTTGGAACAATAAACCGTGTCTGTTTCACATTAAAATCATTAAAAGGGCATCTACACATTCTACCTAATTAAAGATACAGAATCTATATGCAAATGTTAATTTCTGATGTTTTCCTGTTGGATACAAGATGTCTCCAAGTTACTGTAAAGTCCATTCTCAGTGTTTGTGCACTGGTGGCTTCAAGTTTCTAAATCAAACTTTTCCAAGTTAAATATTGGATCAGTTAAACTCTACACACATATTATACATACATTGTTCTCCTCGGTAAAGCTCAAACATCCAACTGTAGGAACAAGAAAAACAGATTTGTGGGTGGAGGATCTTAAACTATCCATTAATAGCATTAATTAACATTAACAATTGTATTCCGCTGGAGAAACCTGTTTTTACATTTATGTTGTACATACCTGGTTTGTGGGGTTTCTGGTGCACATGAGGTCATGTCTTATGTGTGGCAGGTTTTGTATGAAAGTTTTAATGTTACTACCAGGGTGTTTCCTCAGTCACCATTTTAGTCGTGGTGTTTTTGTGATAATACAAAAAAAAAAAAAAATACACAAAAAAATTACAGTTTGCATAAAGAAGGAGGACTAGATTCATGGACTGAAATCTCCTGTGTAAAAATAAATAATCTCTTGCCATTTTAAAAAAAAGAGCTTGCATATTTTATTTTCATTTTAATTGTATAAAACAAGTTTTTTTTTCTCTCTATCTGCAGGTACTAGCATGTCACACAACTTTTAAATCAACCAAATGAAGACAGTTGTGATAGAAAAGCCACAAGTTGAAGATGAAGATCGGTGGGATGTGTTCAAACGTTCAATGACAGAATAATTGACTTCAGCCAGTTTCCACATTCTGTTCCTGTTCTAATTAATTGTGTGACATTAGTGCAATTCACTTTCAAATAAATGTTTACAGAATATTGTTACACTGGAGAGTTGGTTACTACCTGATCTTCTTACTACTTTCCCAACTTGACTGTTGTAGTGATGCTGCTTTTTTTCTCTCGTCACAGCAATTATGTTTGTGAGTAATCAAAGCACAACCCTATCTTCAACAAAATGTGTTTATTAACTACAGATTTACTTTGTCAAACATGGCTGCTGCCTGGGTTCAGTGTCAGTATGTCTGACATCCTTATACAGAAGTCATAGTGAGCTTGTCAGTGTGGATGGTTGGGTAACCAAAGCACAGAGACTGTGACAGGGGTTTGACATCCCACATGTTGTAGGTTTGGGCTATTACCGGTATGCAGATATATGTTTAGTATGAATATTGTGCTTTCTAACAACCAAACAAATCGCCAGGGTTTTATAAATGCAACTACAACAAACTGTATTGTAATACTTGTAATAAATGTTGGCCTCTTTCTCTCAAAACATCACATGATCTTTTTTTTTATTATAAATGATATATAGCAGTATTTGAAGGGTCAATCCTAACTCTCCTTTCCAGTAGCCTATGGGACAGTTATCCCTGCACTATGTTGATATCAATAATGTTATAATAGTAATCTAATCTCAATCTAATTTAATTCAAAGAGTTAATTTCCCTTTTGTTTGATTTATCTCCCGCTTGTCATTTGTCATAGATAGATAGATAGATCCTGTTTATATTCTAATGTACACCTTCTTCCGCTACTGAATATCAATGTGCGGAAATAAAATAGTACCGGGTGACACTGTATGCGCATTGATACAATGTTATCCGCCCGCCTCATCTGACGTCACATCCGTCCCTCCAGACAGACTTTTGTCTGCCGGCATTTTCTTTTTGTTTTCCCTGTTCCGACTTTAGCTCTTAGATCAGTCTTCTGTTTTATAGGCCGGCTAGAAGGGTTTCCGACGAAGTCCGTTTTGCCGCAGTAGTCAGTAACACAATGCCTGGATTTTCGGACAGAGACCGAGGCAGAGATAGAGGGTGAGTCCGCTGTCAGCTGTCTGTGGACGGTAGCGGAGATCAGCGGCTGAGCAGTACGGTCGGCAGAGCTGTCACTGCTGCCTCCTCAAAACAACACCGCTGTCTTGCTGCTTTATGTCGCCACTCGGTGTTATTTGACTGCATTCGTGTCAAGATGTAAAAAATAAAATATGAAATAAATGAATACACATCATGCTTTAATGCGGTGAAGCGTCCCTGCGTTGCTGTTTAAGTGTAATAGTCTCAGTTTCCGAGTGGAGGTAAAATGGCAGCTAACGGCTGTGTGTCGGTGGCAGCTCGCTCGGTTCGTTATGAGGACGTGTGACGCAGCGGGTCTCTTCCTGCAGGCTGCACTTACTGAAACCAAAATGTGTGTCGCAGAGGCCCAATTTATTTTTACGACTCCTTTTCCTTTAATCGTGTCACCTAGAGTATGTCGTACCGTAATGTTCCGGTTTGTCGTATGTAAGCAGGTCACGTCAACCTGAATCGAGGTTAATGTTTGTACGGTACATGTGAGTACGGCAGCATTCAGTTATCAGTACATTGGTTGTGTCTAAACAGGGCCGGGTTGAACAATTAGTAGCTGTTGATAATATAAGTTGTTATGGACGCCAGAGATGCGTAGTGTTTTGTCAAGTAAGAAGTTAAAGCACAGAAATCTCAATTCAGTAACAAGTGTTGCCTCTAGGCTATAAACTTTATCTGTTGGGAAGATCGTGTTCTTCACTAATGTAACCTTAGATTAAACTCTCTTAAAGCTTTTTCACAGAATTAAAGCCCCCCGTCCCCTTTTTTTGTGCAGTTTCTTGGTGTGGTGTTAATAAACAGAGAGGACGTTAATACAGATCAGTCTGTATGTAGTTTGCAAGGCAGTGTTTAAACAGCACTAATGATTTAATATGGTATGTTATGTACATAAAGTTGGGGCAGTGACGAGAGATGGACAGTCAGTGAACCCGACACTTCCTGTTATGCGAGCAGAAGCATTTTTCCGTCTGTCAAACTACACTAAGGCCAAGCTGAGATGAGATTACATTCAACTTTATTGTTTTATTGTTATTGCACAGGGTACTGAGACAACAAAGTGCAGTTTAACGTTAAAAGAAATACCCCTAACGATGCATAGTTTAGGTTAAACTATTATTTTTACAGGCTGGCTCACAACTAGTTAATCAATCTCTCTGTCAGAAATCAGTGGAGTGCCCCCTTTAATAAGTCTCTGGCAGCGCGTCATGCTGTGTGTTCCCCTCTCTTTTTCTTAAGGTATGGTGGAGGACCCCCTCGTTTTGGTGGTGGAGGAGGAGGAGGCAATCGGGGCGGACCTCCTCCAGGGAAGTTTGGCAATCCTGGCGAGAGGCTGCGGAAGAAGCACTGGAACCTCGACGAGCTTCCGAAGTTTCAGAAGAACTTCTACCAGGAACATCCAGATGCCACTCGCAGACCACTTGTAAGACCCTCTTCTCTCCTCCTGCTGCTTTATATGTATGTTCATGTGTAATGGTAATTCATTAAAATGTCCTCTCCAAATTCCAGCAAGAGGTTGAACAGTACCGGAGAACCAAAGAAGTGACAGTCAAAGGCAGAGATTGCCCCAAACCAATTGTCAAATTCCATGAAGCTGCATTTCCAAGTGAGTACACTTTAATGCTCCACCGCATGAATAACCTTGAGTAGTCCTCCTATTGGCTGGAATATGTCAACTGTGTCAACATACGGCGTCATTGTCAGAAGGTTTGATGTTTAACGATTTAACTGGCGTATCTCACTTCTTCAGGCTACGTCATGGATGTTATTGGCAAACAGAACTGGACTGAACCAACTCCGATTCAGTCTCAGGGGTGGCCCGTTGCTCTGAGTGGCAAAGACATGGTTGGCATTGCTCAAACTGGGTCTGGGAAAACCCTTGCAGTAAGTGAAGTATTTTCCAATTATGATTGCTTTCCGACCCTCTCTACCCAGCACCTATGTGAGATGCTTTCCAAGTTTGTTAAGTCCTAACACAAGTTTTGGAGTACCTAAATGAGAAAAGAAACCTGTTAGATACTAGATCTGGGGGCATGGCAGCTCTGGCAAGGTGCAGTACTCTTAAGTGGATTAAGGCCATATATTATTTATGCAGTTACATTGATGCGTTGTACCATTATAGGGTTCTTCCAGAAGCAATCTTCTCTACCTCTCAGTTGGACTAGGTCCTTTACACTGCTGCACAGAGGGATTGGCTCAAGATTGAACAGTTGATGTGAAAAATAGACATTTAAGAAAAGATGTTTTAACTTGAAACAATGTTTGTGAAACACTCGTCAGGTAAGAACACTGATATACTCCTGTGTACTATAAGTTTATTTTCCTTTTTGTTTTTAGTACCTCCTGCCTGCAATTGTGCACATCCAACATCAGCCATTCTTGGAGCATGGAGATGGACCTATTGTAAGTATGCTAGAAAATATATTATTCTAGTGTGAGAGTCTGTTGTGTCTATCCAACTTTACTACTATTCATGAAGAATCGGGACTTACTTTAAAGCTTTCACAATATTTTAACTAAAGGCCCAGATGATGTTTTGCTCTCTATATGACTGAGCAGCTGCTGAACCTCCAGTCTGGTGCGCCAAACAAATAAAAAACCTGCCAAGTTTGTGTATGTCTTGTATTTCACCCAGCTGCAAGAAAAAGTGTGTGAAAAAGTTGTCCAAGCAGTACCATAATATTATGGTATCAGCAGGATTACCCCCATGTGTGAGAGGGCAGATAAATTACTTATAACCACAGCTCGACATGCCACGGCTAAGCAAGTTTAAATGGGGACGTTGTGGTCCTGCTCGGCAGGGATTCTTCTTTCTTGATAGTGGTGAAGTTATTTGACCCTGTCTAAAGATTGTTCTACATGATGCCCAGGTTATGTGTGTGTGAAGGATGCAGTACACGAAGAAATATGAAAAATGTATCCATCTTTCTTCAGTGCTTGGTGCTGGCGCCAACCCGTGAGCTGGCTCAGCAGGTGCAACAGGTGGCTGCTGAATACGGCAGGGCCTCCCGTCTCAAGACCACCTGCATCTATGGTGGTGCGCCTAAAGGGCCCCAAATCAGAGATCTTGAGAGGGGTATGCTTACTTTGTTACTCTCTCTGTAAATTGTACTCAATTCATCTCACTCTACTTTGCTATTAGGTATTTGTTGTACAATTTAGGTTTGAATTGTTTTAGTGTTAAATTATGTTATAGTAAGTAGTAAGTAACAGTTTGGTTTTAGTTTTGTATTTTTAACAGTTTTCTTCTTCTTCTTCTTTAAGGTGTTGAGATTTGCATTGCTACCCCAGGTCGTCTTATTGACTTCCTGGAGTGTGGTAAGACTAATTTGCGTCGTTGCACATATCTGGTGCTGGATGAAGCTGACCGCATGCTGGACATGGGATTTGAACCTCAGATCCGCAAAATAGTGGAACAAATTCGGGTAAGTTATGTTGTTTCTTTAACTTGGCAGACAGTTGAAATTATTATTTATTATTGAGATAATCTCAGAGTAAAATAAATTGCCACACCACAACCATTACTACTACCCAACATTTTGCCTAAAACCAAAATAAAATAAAGACTTTGTTGGCAAGATACAAAAATGCTCTAGAGTGGAATTCATACCAAGTAAGTTGTCCAATCTGCAACAATAATCATACTTCATAGCTCACCCAGATCAGCGGTCATTAAGACATACATGTTATGGCTGATCGGTGTTTATTCAACTGTTGCATCCTTAGTTTTTTTTAACAGTTAAATACTTTTTGTCTTTACCAGCCAGACCGTCAGACCCTGATGTGGAGTGCCACCTGGCCTAAGGAAGTTCGCCAGCTGGCTGAGGACTTCCTGAAGGACTATGTCCAGATCAACATCGGCGCACTGCAGCTCAGTGCTAACCACAACATCCTGCAGATAGTTGATGTTTGCAATGACATGGAGAAGGAGGACAAGTGAGTAGATGACTTCTACTCCATCATTAGTATCAATCAACTTGGCCATACAGGTTCAGGTTATCCCTGCCTCTCAAGACCTTGATTGAATAGGAAAGTAGTTAAACAACCAATTATTTATTCAATTTTAAATCAGTCCTTTACTCTACTTACGTCAGTGTCACTTTTATATTTCAATTCAACTCAATATGTAACAGTACTTTAATCAGCCAGTAGTCTGTCTGTTGCAGTTGCAAACTAACTTTATTTAACTAAGTTTTGTCTCAATCTTCTTTTGTCTCTTTGTCAGACTGATCCGTTTACTGGAGGAGATAATGAGCGAAAAGGAGAACAAGACCATTATTTTTGTGGAGACCAAAAGGCGTTGTGATGAGCTCACCAGGAGGATGAGAAGAGATGGGTAAGGAACTCCTCTTCTGTCCCCTCAAAGGGGTTTAATAGGCTGTGGTGAATGATAACTGTTCTTTCATCGCTCTACTTGTTCAATCTCTCTGTCTCAGGTGGCCAGCAATGGGAATTCATGGAGACAAGAGCCAGCAGGAGAGGGACTGGGTTCTTAATGGTGAGATTTAATAAATCGTATTGCAAATGTGTTTTTAAAAATATATATGTAATTCAGAATTATTGTTGCATGCTGATCTGTAATTGAATTAAATACTCTCCCATCAGAGTTCAGATATGGCAAAGCTCCAATCCTTATCGCTACAGACGTGGCCTCCCGTGGGTTAGGTCAGTATGCCATTGATGAGCCCCACTTTCTTATCAGTGTTACACTTATTTTAAAGAAAGTGGTTTTGCTTTCTTTAACTTTTCTATGCATTTTCTGAGTTTTTCTCACCTTAAGGTGGAGTCTTTGTGGCAGGCGCTAGGCATGACAGTCCCAGGCCTCGAGAGGGAGAAGGATGACATATTGGAAGTGCTCAACTGGCTTGCCACCCAGTGGGCCTAGAGAGGTGAAAGCTCTTGTGTGCCAGTGATCTTCAAAAGGCTGTGTGGCTAAGCCTTTCTCTCTGATATGTTGTTGAAATACACACACATCTGTTCTCTGTCCATGGATTTCACCTGACAAATGCCATCCAGCTGTTTCCAACTCAAACGAAAAAAAAAGAAAAAAAAGAAATGCTTGATGTTGTGACTTTTGCCTTGCATGCTGTTGTGTTAGAGAGCGCTGTATTGCAAGTCACTTGTTTGAGATTTGGAACAATTGTTACCTTTCGGAGCTTGTATCACATAGCATGAGTGCTTGTGAGCCTGTCTAAGCTTTCAGTTGTTTTCTTTTCCCGTCAAAGTGCTGGATTTCTTGAAAATGGAGAGAGCAGTTTGAAATCTTTTATTTGTCTCTGAAAATTAATGAGACCTGGCACATGTGTTTAGGGGGTAGTGGGAACATCTAGTCAGAGGAGAAAGAGTGAGACAGCTCAAACCAAAGTTCCTCCCTCGCCTGCGTTTTATAGTCATGTCGAGACCTGCCAACGAGAGACATTTTCTCAAGTGAACACTGGCTTCTTGGAAGATCTTGCCTTGATGAGACTGATGAAGGGGGGGGTGGGGGGAATTGTTCTGTGCTCGGTGAGGGGTCCCACAGGGTTCAATGTGTGGGCCTTTTTCATTTTTGCCCCTGTTCAAATTAGTACTTGGTCTATTTCGTCTTGGCAAGACGTGCAGTGCGGCCTTTAATATCAAGCTTTTTTTGAGAGTGTACTGGGAAAAACGGACCTGCAAAAATGTACCAATGAATGGTCCTATATTGGCACATGAGGAGGCCCCAGTGCATATCGTGGCCCAACTGCGTAGAAGCTCCTGGATGTCACTTGACAATTTGTGGGGGATTTCGCTGCCTTGGGAAAGGACTAGTGAATGCATACTCCTTTATGGTAAGACTTAAATCCATTTTTCTTTTCTCCCTTGGTTAACAAAAGGGAGAGTGAACGTCTTTTGGGTCTTTATGATTATGGTAAGCAATTGGAGTGTGCATCGTTTCTCTCTTCCCACAGTAGTATTCCCATGGAGTAGATATGTACACAATCTTATGCTGTTTTAACACGTTTCCTCCACAGCCTAATGACCAATTTCTTCCCTCAGCCTTCACAGCTGCTAACTTTTCCCTTTGATCTGGCTGTTGTGGTGTGCAAAATCCTGTGTGGCCTCCATGTTTTGTTTTGCCACACTGCAACACTTTCACAGATGTGGAGGATGTGAAATTTGTCATCAATTATGACTACCCTAACTCCTCCGAGGATTATATCCACCGCATTGGACGCACAGCCCGAAGTCAAAAAACGGGCACTGCCTACACCTTCTTCACCCCCAACAACATGAAACAAGCCAGTGACCTGATCTCTGTGCTCCGCGAGGCCAACCAGGCCATTAACCCCAAACTGATCCAGATGGCAGAGGACAGAGGAGGTAAAACCCGATACGTCTTCAGGGAAGATGCAGTGTATCTTTTAGTAGAGAATTCAGTCTTAGGCTTGACTTTAGTATGTGTTTAAGTGTTACTGATTCATCTTGTTATGTCTCTTATTAGGAACTTACAACCTAGATGTTTTGGATAAAATTACATCATCTTTGACCTGTCAAAGTCCCTTTCAGACATGAACTTCATTAAGTAAATATTTGACAGCAATCAAACATTTCAATACAGCAGCAAGTCTGATTCAACAAAGACAATTTACAAATTTGGTCAGGCACAATTAAGAACACAACATAATACAAGAGAGCTGATAACAAAAATAATATACATGTATTAAATATGAAGGGTTAAAAAAAACAAGAAAATGAATGCATATAATCATCACATCAGTAAATAAAAGAATAAAACTCAAAATATGTAAATAAGAACAGACAGAAGAAAAGCAAACCAATTGACATCAAAAATATAATAACATCCATGTGACAGACACTCATGTCATCACTTTAACAGATGGATGTTACTAATTACATGTCTGAAAGGGGCTTTATTTATCTAACTAGCGTCTCTGGTTATTATTTACTAATACTACTACTATTGTTGACATGTTGTAGGTTCAGTGTATTAATAGTCTCTCTCGCTCTCTCTTTTTGTCCCTGTCCTGTGTACTTCTCCTCCAGGTCGCGGAAGGGGGGGAAGAGGTGGCTACAAGGATGACCGTCGGGATAGGTATTCCGGGGGCGGGAGGAGCAACTTTGGCGGTAGTAGCTACAGGGACAGGGACAGTGATAGAGGGTTTGGCAGTGGGCCGAAAAGTGCCTTTGGTGGCAATAAGGCCCAAAATGGTGGCAGCTATGGAGGTAACAGTGGTAGCTCTAGTGGTAGTTATGGCAACAACAGTTATAGCAACAGCAATGGACAGGGTAATTTTGGTGCTCCAGCAAACCAGGTGGGTGCCTTTGGTAACCAAAACTTCCAGGGCCCCCCTCAGTTCGGGGCCATGCAGAGGGCCGCTCAGAATGGCATGAACCACCCGCCGTTCCCATTCAGCTCTCAGCCGCCGCCACCACAGGCCCAGCAGCCACCACCCCCACCACCAATGGTGCCCTACCCCATGCCACCACCCTTCCCACAGTAGATATGATATACGCACAATATATGGAACCAACATGATTTTTTGTTTAGTCTTGAAATCTTACAGTATGATGATGATGATTATTATTGTTATTATTATTATTATTATTATCCTTTGTACTGTTTAACTTTGTTTTGCTTACAGCAGGGTTGGAATTATTCACTTAACCCAGAGCATTAAATGGAGTCATAGACGCGTCTCCTATAGTGCAACTTTGATTGCTGCACTTTTCCTTGACTGTTTTTTTTGTAACATTCCTCAGTAATTTATTTTTACTAGGTAATGCAGTGTTTTCAGTTTGTGGTATGTTTAAAGTGATGTTATGAAGATATAAAAAGGGTGCGTGTGGCCCTTTTAAATAAAAATAAGAAAATGGGATGTTGTTGTTGTCTGTGTGGGAAGTTTGGGTTGGAAGAATATTTAGACCTCAATTTTTCATTAGGACCTGAATTAGGACCCTTTTAGTTTTAATGCGTCTTAGAAGGTAGATTACCACACTTAATATACCAATATTGAGCTGACTTGTGAGAAACAATGTCACATATAACTGGGCATCATGGTTGTTTACAACCTCTGGATGTCCCTGTCCCATGTTTTTGGAGCATATCAAGTTTTTCCCTTTGTTCAGGGAGGTAGTAGTTGTAGTATTTGGGTGTTTTACTAACTCTTTTTCTACAGCTCACATACAATTTAAAAGCTACCCTTAAGTGTAGGATGATTGCAGTATTTCTTTAAATGTAGTGATCCAACAAGGACATTTTTTATTCAGTTCTTCCTTTTGTATAAACATGAAAAGCAACAGCATTTGGGTAAAAGTAATACTATTATAAAACAGCATACACAATTGAATGTTAAATTAATAAATAACATTAAACATGTAAGTTAAGAGACTTAATTCAACAATTAAACAAATTTGGTCAGCCACAAGTAACAACATAATACAATATGTTGATAACTACAACAATAATATGCAAGTATTGAAAATGAAGGGTTTAAAAGATTTTAAAAATTCACATCATCACATCTATAAATAAAAGAATACAACTCAAAATAGATTAATAAGAACAGATATTAGAAGAAAAGCAAACCTTTAGACATGAGAGATTAAATCAGAAAAAAGGTTGTGACCCAATTTTTTTTATTTATGAATAAAGTATTTTGCCAACAAAATAAAAAAAAATATATATATATTTTATAACTTTGTTACTTATATTATCACAATAAAATATATATGTTTAAAAGTAATGAGTAACAGAAAACAGGAGAATTTACATTTAGTTGTAATATAATACATTGTAATATAATATACTGTAATATATTATATTGTAATATAAAATAACATATTATATTATATTACAATAGATTATAATATATGCCGATGGTCAGGACGCTAAATGCACCACGTCACACAAAGTAACCCGGATGTAAAGCTATCAGTTCCGGTTTCGGGTCGTTTATCACATGTAATCCATGAGTTTCAAACTTTGCCCAGCGGTTTATTGTTAAATATTAATGTAATGAACATCTGTCAGGCTCGTGCATTATTATCGTATAACTGCACCAACGGGCACTAGCATCCGCGGTGGCTACGTGCTGTTAGCAGACGGAGGATAAAGTAATCACCTCTCTCTGAGTGTGTGCATATCAGGCATAACTTAACGTACTTTGTTTTATATGAGCGTTTAAGGTGTATTTGGACCGTAAAAAGGGGCGTTACCCATGAGGATTCACCACTTTTAACAGACAATCTTCCCCAATGTGTCACTTCTCTCAGGCCTCATGTTAACTCACTGTGTCAGAGACGTCCTGTCGGGGCGTCTGTCCAAATCAAAAACCTCTCAGTGCTGCATGACCCTGGCTCTGCAGCACACCAGGAGATACAGCAGCACCTCACCGAGCGAGGATCTGGATCCGCTCAGGACTTTCTTAGAGCTGTGTGCGAACAGATACTACATCTCACCTGGTCAGACTAACACAGAGCTGTTTCAGCGTGGGAGGAGCTGCAGTTATGGACCTCTGGGCATGGAGCTGAAGAGGAACCTGCTGGAGCAGTGGTGGCGCTCCGTGACCAGGTCCAAGTCTCAGGTGTTTGGGATAAACACTCTGAGCAGCAGGAAGGACACAGCTACAGGTGGACTGAGGATTGTGGAGTCTGAACATGTAAAACAAATTCTTGAACAGCAAGAACTGAGCAGGGAGCAGCTCGTCCAGAAGGTACAAATGCTCCTACAGAGGTCTCCACCTGTGAGGACAGACCTCCTCCAAGGTACAGTGCTGCAATATAGAGTCATATTTGCACTATTAGACTGTATAATGTTATAATAGAATGAAGTTTGGTCTGTGCAGCAAGGTGATGGCAACATAGACCACTAAGTAATAACTGGTAGTTTTTAATTGACTTTCTTGTGAGTCAATCCCAGTTCAAGCTCAGTCAAATATTTTAGTTTAGGATCATAGTGGTTAGGATTGGGGTTGTTAACAGTCTGCAGAGGAGCTGGGATTTGTACTAATCCTCAGGAGAAATTCTACATGAAAGCCTCAATTCAGTGGAAGAAAGTCCTCCACATCCGCTGGTTAAAATAATAAATAAATATTGGATCAGGTATATCAGTAGATTAACCACTGATTAGAACCAAATATTGTACCAGTCAGATTTTGATCAGGGGAGAACAAAGGTCCGTTTACTTTGTTGGATTAAAACATCAGAACAGAACATCTGGTTTGTTCTCAGGCGCCTTGGAGGAGTTTGTCCCTTCATTGGAGCTCGTAAACAGGAAGCTGCCCTTCGGCCTGGCTGAGACCGGACTGTGTTTCCAGCCCTCAGATGGTTCTGGTTGGTGAGGCTCCATCCTGTCTGTCTGTCTGCCTGTCTGTCTGTCTGTGGGTGGGACGAGGACACACGTTTTGCTCCTACATACTTAATATTGCTTGATAAGTTTATATTAATTCCACCAGTATGTTACATGAAAAAAGATGTTGACTTAATGTTTTCACCTTTTCCACCCTCTGTTCTGACCGTGGGAGCAGTATGAACAACTCAATGACTGCTAATCCTATGAGAACGTATGTCAGTATGAACGAGTAACATATGTTTTGATAGATTAATGTTTTTCTTATTGCACTTTGCAAACAAAAACATTTTACTTTATTATAGACTTGACTGTAGCACATCACACAGCATACAGTCAGCTTGCCCTTGTGTTCATCATTGATGGATGTGATGTCAGTAATTGTTTGCACTTATATTGTTGTACACTGTTTATTATTTAACCACTAGAGGGCAGAGTGGTCCTGGTTTCGAGGTAATAAATGTCTGTGCTTTAAAAAATTGTTGTATTTAATAACAGAATAGTACTATTTAAATACATTTATAAAACACATTTGTGTGGTGCTACTGTAAGTTTGATTTATTAAGAATTAATCTTTTTTCTGCCAGCTCCGCTGAGGTCACCCAGACGTCTCTGGTGTGGTTCTGCTCTCCTCGTACCTCTTCCCAGTGGCTGGATCACTGGACGCGACAGAGACTGAAGTGGTGGAGGAAAGTGAGTATTTGAGGCAGTGTTTCCCTGTTCGCTCATTTTACTGATTTTTTGGGTCAACAGTTAAAGAGAATGTGGTGAGAAGACTTTTGAAAAACAAAAACATTGACATAAAAATCAGTTTTGCAGTAGAATTCCTAGAATATCAACAACCTGTATTTATATAAATGTACTTTTTTCTTCTTCAGTTTCC
The DNA here is from genome assembly GCF_004916995.1 of Morone saxatilis. Lineage (NCBI taxonomy): Eukaryota > Metazoa > Chordata > Actinopteri > Moronidae > Morone > Morone saxatilis. The sequence goes on along the minus strand of NW_023339729.1, from coordinate 11,786,782 downwards.
AAACAGCTTGAGACTGCAGGTGGGAATGTGTGTCAGATATATTTCTACACAAGGAATTCTGTTCCTGTTGAAGTATTTCAGAGGAAATGCATTCAAGCTGAACAGATCTTAATAATTACTCAAATTACAGAAGATATATTATCACATATTGCTTGGATTGCAATATATTTATAATCACAAGGTAGTTTTACAGTAAATTATTTATATTACGCCAATATTCTGAAGTGCTGGAGCACAAAAAAGTGATATGGTCCTATTTTTATGGGCTTCTTAAATTAAATAACCATTTAAGTCCAGTGTGAAGAGATCTAAAAATCTATCTATATTTATGTTAAAGATATACTCCCTGATCCTCCTTCAAGAAATTCCACATTGAGCTAGGAGGAGATTTGCGGAGTGTATCTCTAACCTAACATCAAGATGACTTAAGTTACATCAAGTCAACCCATGTCTTTCCAGTTTGCCCTGTCTCCATCAGACTTCAGCAGTAGTGACGTTCCGGAGGAGGAACTCGAGGAGGCGGCTTCTCGTGGCGTGAGGATCGTCTATAGCTTCCCATGGGGTCAGGAGCCCCTGGAGACGCTGTGGAGCAGAGGAAACACTGAGCTGCTGCACACACACGAAGGAGCCCATTCCACACTACAGGTCAGTCTGCTGTGTGTGTGTGTGTGTTTGGTGTGTGTGTGGTGCTGGTGTGGTGTGCTGTGTTTGTGTGTTGTGTGTGTGTTGTGGGTGTGTGTGTGTGTGTGTGTGTGCTTTCTATTTTTACGTTGAATTTTTTCTTTGCACCTGTCAAGCTGTCGTTGCTTAAAAGTTGCACAGAGGTGATTAAAGCTTGGCAGTTAACAGCGTTAATCTAACAATCACACTTATTATATGGATACTTCCAGAAAAATGACTGTATATAACGGTTAATAACACCTGGACAGCAGATTGAGGTTAATTACTGTAGGTTCATTTAGTCATTTAAACACTATAGTATATAGTAAAAAAGTGCAGGGTGTTCCAGTGACAAAATAAACTTTGTTTTAACGCTTTGTACTGTTTTGTTTTTACCAAATTGTGAGTCATGGAAAAGATATATTTGAACTTGTGATGTACAATAAAGATTTTTTTTCCGATTCTTGTCTTTTAATTCTGTTGGTCTAAACTAGGGCAGAACAATGAAATAAAAAGTTTCCCCTTTAGGCCTTTTTTGACAGTTCAAAAATCACAGAAATATACAATTAATGATGGCTGAATTCCATTTAGCTGCTTCATTTTCAGGTTCCTGGTATTGTGCGTGCTGTCACACTGTCACATCCTCATGAATTACTGGGACACAACAGAGAAACAGCCAAAGCAAAACAGTGCTGTGTGTTATTCTGTGGCAACAGACTTTTATCACATTTTAACATTTAAATACAGGAAAAGCGGGAGTAATAACAACATGGCTGCATCCCGTTCAGTTTTGCATATCTGGGGCTCTGCTGTTGTGCATGATGGTTTCCCAGCATGGCTTACTGAAACACGTGTTTGAACTGAATTTAGCCCTCATCAATGATATATATAAACACATGGGCATTTCTTGACAGTTTCATATCCAGGTAAAACTCCTTGTAGGAGGTTTAAGTAAATATGTTTAATGTCTTCCATTGTGGTAAAACTATCTTATAATAAGAAACACAAATAGCTCTACACCACTCTTGCTTCCTTTCTTCAGTGTGTTCACATGCAGTGTTCATTGTCTTTCAGTGTCGAAATGGTCGGAAGACAGTTCCTCACGTTGTCTCTCTAACCGGAAACATGGACCGTGGTGTGATGGCCTTTCTATCCAACTCACTCCTGCTGCTCAAGAATGTAGACGGCAAGCAGAAGCTGCAGCAGAGACAGGTGATGGCCCCCAAACTGTTAGCTGGAGAGACATTTTCCTCCTTTGTGTTGTGATTTTAAATCTGAGTTTTGGTTCACTGTTGATTTCAGGTTCTGAAGTTGCATCCAGTGTTGGCTCCAGTCAAAGTGGCTTTAGACCTTGGCAGAGGAGCTACTATGGAGCTGAGGCAGGTAAGAAAAACATGTAGTAACAGCTGACATCAATGATTAATAGATTTTTTAAATATATATATCTAGATTAAATCTTTGTGAATCCAAGTCTAAAAGGTGTGTCAAGTGCTGGGTGAGAAGAATCTTATGAGTGACTGTGATAGAATCAGCACTAACGTACTTAATTGAACTTCACTGTGTTGGCATTAGTCAAACCAGATTAATGAGTATTTCATTATCTTGTAGGTTTGTGAAGGGCTGCTGCAGGAGTTTATGGAGGCTGAGATCTCTGCGTGGCCTGGGTATCTCGACACTCAATCAACATCAATGGAGCAGCTGACTGCAAAGTAAAGTGTCTTGTTCTGAAAGCAAAGGCAGTTATTTCTGCAGCGTTTCTCTTTTGCTCATGTGTGTATCTGCGTCTCTGTCGATGCATTTTTAGGTATGATGAGATGGGAGTGCTCTTCACTGCGATGATCAGTGAGAACACACTGGAGAGCGGCCTCCTTCAAGTCCGCAGCAGAGACACCACCATCAAAGAGACCATGCACATCTCTGAGATCAAGAACTTTGTCTCCAGATACATTTCTGCTGCCGACAACGTCTGAATAGAGTCTGTGCTTGTGAAACTAAAAGAAACTATTTTTGTCACTGGTCAAAATTTGTGAAAGGGATGTGCTCAGTGTCAAAGTTTATGTGCACAAACCCATGGTTGCACTCATTCTACTGCCTCCTCTCAGTACTTCCTCTGTGGAGAGCTCATCTTCATGTTTTTACTGCATGTGATCTGGTTTGAAATGAACAGAGTTGTATTTACATTGCAGGAGGACTTGGATACATGTTTGCTGTGACTCACTTTCTAATAAAATATACAGAATGTCTCTGATATTTTATTTATGTATTTATTAATTTGGCCATTTCAGCTGTTGTAAATTAGTTGACTGATGATACTTAGTGAGTGAGTCAGTACTGAGGTTCAAAGATTAATATTGACTCTGGAAGACAGTCTCACCTCAAAGTCCATGTTCTAGCTGATCTAGAGCTTTGGATCATATGGCTGAATATATAATATGGCTAAACTGTGTACAACAGGGACTTAGAATTGGGAGTAAATTAAGTAAAATATGCATTTGTAATCCCTCTAGAACTAGGCAGATAGTTCCTCAGTAATATCTGTGATATTATATATATATTATAAACATTTTATGCCATTATGTATTGCTTCCTCCATTGATTTACTCTTCTGCTGTTCTTGAATGTCAAGTTGCTCATGAAGTTGCTTAAAAATTTTGCAATTTATTTATATACGCCAAATCTCGCGAGATTTGGGTGTCGCGTTGCCCCTCCCCCCTGTCGTCACCGGTTCTACTTCTGACTGAGCATGCGCCTGTGTGTCTGTGTGTGTTAGCTGTTAGCATTTAGAGATGGCCGCAGACAAGCAGAACGAAGCCAAAGTTTCCTCCATGGATGAAAACAAGAAGAATTCACCGGACGGGAACATCGGACTGGAAAGTATCCTTCACAGCGCGAGATGTGTACCGGCGGTTATGTCTGTGCTCCAACGGATGTGCGCGAGGCTCCGGAGCTAGCGTTAGCTCGTCGGAGGGTGACGGTAGTTAGCGTCGTTAGGCTACGTGTCACAGCGAGGCAACACGTCGGCTCTCTGATGTTCAGCAGTCTCACTGGTGTTACAGTCTACTCATAATGCTGCTTAGTGTGTGCTGTTAGAAACGTGATGGTCTGTTGTATCACAGCGCTGCAGTCATCTGTCGCTAACATAGTGGCACAGTGAGTACTTGAGTATTAGTG
>NW_023339729.1:11775532-11782851 GCF_004916995.1 Morone saxatilis | reverse complement strand
TGAGTACTTGAGTATTAGTGACACATGTTCTCCTGCAGGGCCGGCTGTGTATACTGTAACGTTACATCACATTGTGCCTTAACATTGAATTACAGTTTTACAAATAATCAAGGATTCCCAGCAGCAGCATGGCCTCAGACATGGAGACTACCAGAGATACAGGTAACCAATGCTGCCGTATGGTTCACATTAGACTGTGCTGCTGTATGTTATTATTATTTGAATATAATATAATATTATTTATAATATTTCAGCCTTTTACTTTATTAGACACACGTGTACATCTAATGCAGTCAAATACAACACCTTTTTCTTCCTACCATATAATGTAATGTCCACTGTATTTACATACAAGAGGGGGGTCAGAATATTAAGGACATCTCAATATTATGTAGTTAGTACAACCCCACCACTAACTACAGCCTCAGTAATATACAGGTACTTGAATCAACACCTCTCTGACAGTGTGAACAAAATCTCCACGTGTTGTTACGGTAGAATTTATGTTATGTTAATATACTGTTGTATACGGTTGCTTTAGATTGTAGGGCTGTACATTTTAAAGAACAGTGGCCACTAAGTGTATTTTACACACATCACTGTCACTAATAATTAATATGTCTCGAAGTGGCTCCAAAAACAAATCTAGAAGGAGAATAGCAGATGTTCCTTAGATGATTTATGATAATAGTTCTCCAAAGAAAACACTACAACTAGATTGGTGAAAATGACTTGACTGTGTGGTTATCTCTGTTGTGAGAAACCAAGATGAAAATGTACATGTGCTCATTATTAATTTATGTAATGTAACCATCTTTGTGTAACTGTGTCCAGGGGCTACTGCTCGCGCAGACTGCGTCGCCTGCGCAAGACTCTTGGCTTCAAGATGGGCAACCGACACAAGTACATTGGGAAGAAGATAACTGTTGAAATTGTTTCTGACAGCAGGTGAGGAATCGATTGTCCAAGCTGGATATTCATGTTCGTAGCGTCATATACAGTAAACACTGGATTGACGTACAAACTCTGTGTTTGAAGCGGGATAATAAACAGAAATCAGATGTTAAGATTTCTTTCTTCCTCCCAAAATGTAGTGGTGTGTTGTTATCGACATAAGACAGGAGTCTGCACGGGGTTTGGTACAAATCACTGGTAAACCAAAGAATCGCCCCAAACATTACAGTGAATATATTTGTTATAGTTGTTGTTGGAGATTATTATTTCTTTTTCTGATGGTCTACTCTTTAACTGATGGTTCATAATGTGTTTATTGATCACACATCTGGAAGACACCGTAAGAGCTACAGATAGAAACAAAAGTGAAATATTAACCTCCTTTTATATTCTGATGACAGACTTATTGTACTATAGCCTTACGATATTTAATCAAACTAAAATCATGTCATTTTAACCTGATAGAAAATCAATCACAATTTATAGTCATGAAATATCACATTTTAGCAACTTTTTAGCTTAGTGACAATCTCTGATTTAGTGCTATTAGTAACTATATTGATTGCAATAACTGCTCCTTAAGACCGACAGAGTTGCCTCAAATGAGCTAATATGGCAGTCTTGCTAGCCTAAACATACTAGCTTAAAACTCCACAAAACTACAAAAAGGCGCCACAATTTGACTTTAACATTAAACACCACATAAAACAAAATCATAAAAAACCCTGTGCCCTCATCAGCAGGGGGATAGATAAACAAAATAGCGGTAAAAATTGTGTAAAATATGCTAAACAACTGATGCAGCGAGCTCTCTTTCTTCAGGTATCTGTTGCTGGTTTTGATGGAGGCAGAGCGTGCGTGGAGTTACGCCATGCAGCTGAAGCAGGAGGCCAATACAGAGCCACGTAAGCGCTTCCACCTGATGGCACGACTGCGCAAGGCTGCCAAGCACAGCGAGAAGCTGGAGAAGCTCTGCGAGAGCCCCCGCGTCGACGCTAAGACCAAACTTGAGGCGCAGGTACACAGAACGGAGTCACCTTTAACCTGATTTTAGAGACGCTGTGCAGACGTATAGAATAAGGGGTATACATGAGTCAAAGGCCTAAACGTGTACTCAACCAACTCTGTACCACTTTTTACTCTGTATGTAGCAAATTTGCACATTGTTGATGCATAGAATTTATAATTTAAAGTGTTCTTACAGCAGCCACACATAATACTACTGTACTCTATTTCAGGCCTACACTGCATACCTGACTGGGATGGTGGAGTTTGAGCTGCAGGAGTGGAAGCGTGCCATGGAGGCCTTCAACAAGTGCAAGTGAGTTTGAACATCACTACAGTTTCCTGATACGTTGGCACAGTACAGTAATTGGATGTTTGGTTATCATGAATGCAATTTTATGACTTGGTAAATATAAAACAACGCCATTTTTGTTTAATCAGGACCATCTATGAGAAGCTGGCCAGTGCGTTCACTGAGGAGCTGGCAGTTCTGTATCGCCAGCGTGTGGATGAGATTTCACCCAACATCCGCTACTGTGCTTACAACATTGGTGAGTAACACATACACATGGGGGAAGGGGGGTTGTTCACAAACTGCACATTTCCATTGCAAGTGAACACACTTGTAACTTCTTTTCCCGTCCGATTGCAGGTGACCAGAACGCCATCAATGACCTGATGCAGATGAGACTGACTGGTGGAGGAGGAGGCATGATGGCTGAGAAACTAGAGGTGAACATACAGCAGTTGGACATTGGATTATTGTGTCATCAGTCACTTTCATTTATCGGTGGTGATGGCTAATATCATATTATGGATGAAACACGCACACACCGGAAATTTGTCTTCAAAAAGTACGCAGAGCACATTTGTGTGCAAATATGAAGAGAATTTAAAGCATGATTGAATGAAATCGAAGGCGTCTTTGCTCTTGTGGATCAAGTTTGTATTTTTCTCTCCTCAGGCCCTGATCACTCAGGCAAGGACCAGGCAGGCAGCCACCATGAGTGAGGTGGAGTGGCGAGGGCGGACGGTGCCCGTCAAGATCGACAAGGCCCGCATTTTCCTGTTGGGTCTGGCAGACAATGAGGCTGCGATCGCTCAGGTCAGTAGTTGTTAGTTCCTCCTTTTTGTATGGGGGAAAAACAAACTGCGTGAGGCACGCTGGTAGCTATTTATTTGTGTGGACCAAACGCACCAGCAGACATTGACGACTTTGTCACTGTGCTCACATGTCCAATTAGAACGGGATGTTTGTAAACGTAGTACTATTTTAAAGTGGTTAAGACCCTGGTTCCTCATCATGACATGTGCTACCCCATGTCCATAACTACTCTCCCAGTGTGCATTCCCTTCTGCTCTATAGGTCAGTTACACTCAGCAAGAGTGACATGGCTTTAAATGATTTGAATTAAATGAAGTACTACATTTGAGCAGAGCAAGTGTTCATGCAGCTCCTTAAACTTGCAGTAGGTGGCGCACTCATCTTTACAGTGTCACGTATCTCCTCTTGACCACCACAGCTCCACCACTCCTCCTTTCTTTCGCACAAAGGTTCAACACACTCTGTAGACACACCTATCACACCCACAGCCACTCAGGTCTCTGGCATGCTGCCTCTATCATCGCACGACTGCATTCTGTGCATTTCAGCCCACACATGAATACAGGACTACACCCAGCAGGGCTCTGTGGACAGATTAGTATTATCTCTAAACGCCTTTCAGTTTCACATGGGTCCTTTTGGGACTCAACTGTAGTGTTAGAGTCCATTGTTAAGCTAATATTCGCTGTGACTGCCTATGTGGGAAGCAAGCGTGAATATATCGTGACGTCACCGATCGGTCTGTGGAGTAACGTTTTGAAGCCTCGAGTTCGCCCGAAGTGCAGGAAACAGTGGCGGCTTGCCTGGTCATACAAAATCTCGTATTACAGATAAACAGTACACTGATATATGTTTGTGAGAAATATTCAACACAGTAACAGAATCTAGCTTCATATCTGATCAGCGCTGCCAAGTTTGATAGTTTGATCTGAGTTTTATGCGCTGCGCTAGACAGACTCACTGAGAGTGACCTGTCGATGGTCATGGTAGCCACGCCCTAACGCATACGCAGCTTTATTGTCTATTTTACTCTAAATTGGACCATAATTTACTAAATAAACATCATAGTGTATTAAAGAAGATTTTAAACTAGCGACTAAGACCCTAAAGTCATCAGGAAACTGTTTTACTGAGCTCATAAATGAAGTGAGAAGTCGGCTCATTTCTCCATTAAAGTGAATGGGATCGCTGTTATTGCAGCCAATGGAGCGCCCCCTGCTGGCCTTTACATTGAATGCAGGTTTAAGACACTCGGCTTCACTTTTCAGACCCAGAAGCTCTGTCTGTTATATATACTGTCAATGGTGGGAAGCCACATTGAAGCTGACAGTGATCATCAGTAGTTTTTTCTTGATATTGTAAGGCCTACATAATAAAAATGACATCATCATCAACTATATTGGTGAGTGATGGAGTAAATATTACAAAATAACAAGCTTAGGTGCCACTTATCTTTTGATTACTCAATAGAGAGTAACAGTATGTCACACCTTGAGCTTCCCTGTGTGTTGCACCTGGTCCCCAACTCTTTGCCTCTGGGGACAGGAAGGAGCTCCATTAACGACAACGACTCTAATCGGTTTATCCATCCGGCCCTCCCTCTGAACAACAGAAAGAGGCTTGACAGGTTGAGCCAGTCTTGCTAGGCGTTGCCAGGGTGTTGGCATGAGTGAATGGACTAAATATCATCAGCGCTGTGGGTGTACGAGAGCAGCCTCATCACGGCGAGGAATTTTCTCGTAACATTCTTCCACTATGTCGCTTTGTAAGGGTTTTTGGCCTCTTCAAAGGTGAAGATGTGACAATAATATCATCCACAACAGTGTTTAAAGACTTAAACATGAGTTTTAAACAAAAATGATACTGTATCATACTGTTCAGTGACCTCGTGGTTAGCACTGTTGCCTCACAGCAAGAAGGTCCTGGGATCCAATCCTGGCTGGGACCGAGCCTTTGCGTGTGGAGTTTGCATGTGTTCCCAGTGTCGGTGGGGGACACCGGCAAACCCGGAGGAAACCACACAATCAAAATCATGCATGTCAGGATAGTTCTCTGTACAGTGGCTGCCCACTGCTCCTAACACGTAGGATGAGTCAAATACAGAGAACAACTCAACGTAATGTAGCAACATTCATTAGGCGTTAATCACTTACATTACTTAGATTCCCATTTACTGCACTCCAACATCTGTCTTTTAAATATGAACATGTGTGCTGTAGCTGCCTGTGTGTTTTAAGTAACCAGCACTATTGTGTGAGAGTGTCGATGAAAGAAAGATGAGGTGAGGAACAATCCTGTCATTCACTAAGAGTTGAGCCCTGAAACTCCAGAGTGTCTGATTGCTGATGAGTTGTGTGTGTGAAGGAATGCATCGGCAGCCTGCCCGGCCACATGCCTGCGTCTCTCCCCCAGTTAGCCACAGTTTCATACCTGCTTAAACTGTTGCTCTTTGTATCAAACTACTGCAACTTTTAAACTGTTAAAATATTTGTGTTGATTGGATTTTATTAGTGCAGGTGTAGTTATAATCAGGTGAAAAGTGACTGATTTCATTTTTAAGATATATATTTGGTGTATCCACTCAATATAAGGGACATGCGATAAAGCGATCACCCACTCCCCCAAAAAACAAGAGCATGAACGACCCCACTTACAGTTAGCATCTTGTTGTTATGTTCCTGTTGTGCAGGCATCCAACGAGGAGACCAAAGAGCATCTGTATGAGACCCTGCTGGCAGAGTGCAGAGACACCATCCAGGCTGTGAGAGAGGAACTCAAGAGTGAGGCGGTAAGACACACCAGAACGCCACAGAGTTTTTATTTATGGACTAGATGGTTGCCAATGGACCAAGGTCATTAGTTGGAGTTACAGGTTTCTAACAGTTACAACATGTGACCTTAAAACGAGAATGTAAAAAACTTTCTAAATATTGCTTTTCTTTGCAGAAGCAACGAGATAGGAGCTCTGATGCTGACAGTGGAAAGGTGTCCAACCTGCAGTTCCTGCACAGGTAAACTACAAACAGAGTTCAATCAAGACATTTACATGTGCTTGTCAAGGCCAGACAATCGTAGTCTGCAGCTGCAACTAACAATTATTTTCATCATTGATTTATCTGCCTATTGTTTTCTCAACTAATCGTTTGTCTGTAAAATCAGAGATAAAAGATCAAAGAATGCTTTGAAAAGTGGCCTTTCCAGATTCCTTGTTTTGTAAACTAGGGCTGCACAATTTAATTTAAATATTATCAAAAACACAATATGGCCAATCACAATATTTGTGTAAAGGTAAAATGTTTGACAAACAGCATTATAATGAAGTACTGTAGTGCTGCTGAAATGACCAGGCCAACAAAGCCTTCTCCAGATGTATTTGGTACAGACCCCAAAACTTTATCCATTATTTGAATATTTTGAAAATGGAAGTGAAAATTGAGTTTGTGATGCAAAAATGATAATTCCCAAAAAATAGAGAATACAAGTAATGTAGTCTTTGATACAGTAACATATCCAGTTTTGTTGCTTACGTTTATCTCTTCGATAAGTGAATAATAAATGTGCGGCTGGTCTCCTCCCAGTTACCTGACCTACATCAAGCTGTGTACGCTGGTGAAGAGGAATGAGAGCATGGCCCATACTCTGCAGGCTAAACTGAAGGAACCCGAAGCCGACGAGAACAAGAGAGGACCCCGTCCACAGGACCTCATCCGCCTCTATGACATCATCCTGCAGGTAAATGTCCGGATGTCGAACACATTGTGATCTTTTTAATAGGTCTCCTCCCTACTGAAGGTTTTCCTAGCACGTTTATGATATCAATTATTTAAATATATAGATTTCAACAGCCGCCTGTTAAATGGAAACATAAAAAGTGGTAAGGATTCTGTGTCAGAACAACCAGAAAGGAGACTGAACATTTATTTTAACATAGTGTAACATCACACAAGTCTCATTGTTCAAAACACGGAATAAATAACTTCCAACTTCACTGAAACAAATACTCACAAACCTATCAATACGATGGATGATATATAATGTCACCAGTTACTTACAAATGACTCCTCTTTACCGTTTGATGCCTATCCTGTCGCTGCCTGAAACCGCTGTATTTTCCCGCCAGAGTCCTAATAGTTCGGAGCAAGTAACTCACCCTGTCCTTGGAGCTCCCAGTCTGTACAGACGAATAGGACCGCTATCTAGCTAGTGGCAGCAGCTAGTACAGTTAGCACGCAACAGCGAGCCAGTAAGTGACTCC
>NW_023339729.1:11771115-11775452 GCF_004916995.1 Morone saxatilis | reverse complement strand
GTCGACTATTAGGAGGCAGCCCTATAATAAGGTTCTGTATCTATGAAGAAGTTTAACAATAAAGTTAGACATGTGTACTTCTAATCTCATGATAAGATATAATAAAATACAACAGCAGCATGTATTTCAGTTAGTATGTTTAGTCAACAATTGTTTTTAGTTGCCAGTTTCTGTGTGTGACTTGTTTGATCTGTGTTGTCAACAGTGAAGGAATGTGTACTTAGTCTTGTTTGCTAGTCTCTGTCAGTTCCTTCTCACATTGTAACTCACTATCTTTCTGTCTATCTCACCTCAGTAAACTTCCTCTTGTTTGTCCGTCTCTCCAGAGCCTGGCTGAGCTCTCAACCCTGCAGGGTCTGGAGGATGACCACAGCTTCCAGAAGGAGGTGTCCCTCAAGACCCTGGTCTACAAGGCCTATAGGTCAGACATTTTTGGTTTGAATGCTTTACCTGCACCCTAATCAAAAAATACAACTAAGACTCAAATGTTCAGCTGAAAATTTGTCCTTTTTGTCTTACTTCAAATAATAAAACCCTCCCTATACATGAATACATACTCATGTATTGTTGATGTGGTTCTTTCCTCCGTACCCCTCTCAGATGTTTCTTCATAGCCCAGTCCTATGTGCTGGTGAAGAAGTGGAGCGAGGCGCTGGTGCTGTATGAGAGGGTTCTGAAATACGCCAAGGAGGTCAAGTCTAAGGCCAAGACCTTTAACAACAGCCTCAAGGTTTGTCATTTAAAAACACACGAATGCCACGATTTAAAAATGAGACTACCCAGCATGTGTTTTTCGCTTTCTCTCAGGAGCACAAACGTTGACAGGCACACGCATTAGTGCTGGGAACTTCTCAATATTACACAGTTTAATTTCCAATCCATCTTGAAAAGATCTCCGTACACACCTGTTGACAAACACACCACACATAAAGGAACAGTGACAGAACATCTGTTGTCGACCAGAAACATCACTGTCGTTTCTCTGGTTTCTGCAGGATCTCCCTGACGTTCAGGAGCTCATTGCTGAGGTCAACGCTGAAAAATACTCTCTTCAAGCTGCTGCCATTTTAGGTGAGAGCACCTTTTGGAACTGAAAGTATTCTCGTCAGCTTATTTATGTGTACCATTTAGTCCTGTTCTGTTCTGCCTCGTTCTGTGTACAACCCTTAGGCAATGTTTGTGTTTCAGACACTGATGAGACTGCTGAAGTTCCCTCTCAGCAGCAGGTGAAAGACAACACGGTAAGAGGACAAAATCAAGAGACACGCCACACCAATATGATAAATGTTAACAATCAAAGGGGAAATTTATTGTAGACTCAGAGCTGATGCTCACTTTTTAACTTCTTCCTCCTTCACGCAGCCACTCTGCAACCGCCTGGAGACTTTCCGCCTCGACCCCGCTCTCGTAGGAAAACAGCCCAATCTGGTTCAGTTCCCTCCTGATTTCCAGCCAATTCCCTGCAAGCCACTGTTCTTTGACCTTGCTCTCAACCACGTGGCCTTCCCACCCCTGGATGACAAGGTGGAACAGAAGGGCAAGGGCGGTCTCACCGGCTACATCAAGGGCATCTTTGGCTTTGGCAGCTAAATAAATCCACAGGTTCTGGTCTCCATGAGAGATCCACAAGGCCCTGAGTCTACCACAAGCAACCAGACTTGGGTCAGTTGTTAATTAGAATAATTTCAGTTACTTTTATGTTTAATTTTTTATTTTATTTTGTGCGCAAGATGGGTGCAGTGTGCCGTTTTGAGGAAGGCAGGATAGATTATTGAAATTTAATTAAATCAGTTTCAAGTAGCAATATGACCCAAGTCCACCTGCCACCTTTAAATAATAACATCAGGCTGTGTGTGTGTTTCTAGCATACAACCTTTATTTGAGCTATGGAGGGTGTCTCTGTGGTCTTGAGAAGTACAGTCATGTTGTTAATCTCACAATCCTGTCAGAGTAAATTAAACCACTCAGGCACCCATAGTTATTTGTATTTCAGTGTTATGTAAGCGCCTTCATGTAATTTTTTCAATTTTTTTCTTTATGTGCGAGCCGTTTTCAGCATTGTTTCTTAAACATGAAATTGACAAAGTGCAGTTTTGTTTTGGCGCATACTTTGACTTCAAACACAAAGTAGTGCTGATCAAATACTATAAATATCCTGTGACTTGTAGTGACAAACTGAAGCTGTTTTATCAGTCATCATAGTTTCAGAAGACTTAAGCTGCGTCACAGTTCTTCCCTTCGTATGTTCTCTGCTCTCAATGCACAGTCAAAAGGATAAAGAGACCAATTTGTGTTCAGAGCTTGACTTCATACACTGACAGTCGACCGCATCCTGCTCCACATGCTGAATATTTACCCAGAAATCAAGAAAAGAAGATGAATACTACAGGGCGGTAATGCAGCATTAAACTGTTGATTTACTGTTAAAAAGCACAAGGTGAAAGATATCTCGACCCCTTTGTTTGTCTCTTGTGAGCGCCGTCTGATGTGAACAGTGACATCGTCAAGGCCTCTTCAAACAGGAAGAACAGTTACGGGAAGAAGTGGGATAAAGCTTAAAAGTTATGAATCAATGTTGTTTTTCCTTCAAAAGAAGAATAACAGGATGGTTCAGTGTTTTTAATTTGCCAATTGTCAACTGCAGCCTACACAGGTCGTACTGTTGCATGACATTTTACACTAAACTTACCTTGTTAGCGAAGGGTCCAACGGCTTCAGCCCGTCTGCATGAAAGCCCAAGCCTCATTTTTAACACCCCTCAATATCTTCAGTTATCACGGTGCACGTTTTCTACAAAAGGCCCTGCTGGTTGATGACCATGTGGCACCAGCACTGAGGTGAGGAAATAATTGCAAGTGCAGCTCTTCAGACTGTATTTAATCGCTGTTTTTATTTAAACATTTTTATTTACAGAATCACTGTTATAGGACAGCAGTAGTCATCAAGGACAGAGTTTTTAGCAGCCTTTCATTCACCACACCACCACGCCTGTGTGTCCGTCATGAGTAGGACTAAAATGTTTTCATCACCAGTGACATGTCTGTGGATATACTGTAATGCTAGGAAAATCTTTGTTATTGGTTGTTTGCCAGCCATAATGTCCACACCAAAGCAGCTCCTATTCCTCTGATCCTTAAGGGACCTGGTTTGCCTGTGATACCTGGTTAAACTCTCACTAGAGGACTGTTTCAGTGTCACTCAACCACTCGTACATTTTACATTTTTATCGATGTCTTTGGTTTTAATTTTTTTTTTCTCCCCTTCAGTATTTTATGTTAAAGAATTACGATTGATTGATGTGCTGGAATAGTTTCAGCACTCTACCTCAATCAGCCTGGAAAACAGTTAGTCGTGATCAATAATTGTTGGAAAGAGAAATTAATTGATGAGAACGTGTGATTTGATTTAATTTCCAGGCCTATAATTAAAATATATTTGCACCAAACAGTTTTCTTGATGTTCTTCATTCACTGTGTCTACGGAAAATTCAGTGACATTAATTCCAACTGCGACCCTCGTGATTCAGAGATGCCCTAATGGACTTGATGGAAGGAGAGAAAAGGTTTTTATAGACCTTTTCCACAGCAGCCATTTTGACTTGAAATAAACAGGTGTTACCAATGATACTAATTAAGGTTCTGTTAATTTCAGGTCAAACAGTCAGAGTGAAAAGGCTCTGCTACACTAAATGGAACGGAGCTCCCCCGTCATATGCACCGTGTGTGTGTTGGTTCCCTCCGATCACTTAGCGTTCCTTAAAACACTTTCTAATATCAGGTATGCCTCTAACATACGATGACTTACATGTACGTTTTTGAGAGATTGAAAGTAACATTATTTAAATTTTAAAACTGCGCAAGCATAGATTGGAGGTTTAGTGAACTGATACATATACATGAAGCAGGCACTATGTGTAATGGACAAATTCATAAATCTACCAGTAAACCTACTTTAAAATCAGGAATATTAATACGATTCTGACTTTTTGCATATAGATCAATTGGGCATAGGTATGATCGACTACAACACTAAAATACCAAAACACATTCGAGCAACCCTTTGGGCTTAAGGGCATCCTTACGCATCCCGAGTAACACCACCCACACCAGGGACAGAGGTTTGGTCTCTCCTTCTCTCTCTCCTCCTCTCTCCTCACACAAACCTCTTTACTCCTTTCAGAATTTTCACCTTTAACTTTGTAAAACGTGAGATTGATTTGTATAGTAACTCCTAACAAGATCACCACCAAATTGCCATAATAGACCCTTCTTCCGCTTTTCCCCCAGCAGCCATTTTGACATGAAACAGTAGGGTAAGAACTCAGGTGTTACACAAAG